>NC_056725.1:549143385-549483385 GCF_019279795.1 Protopterus annectens | reverse complement strand
TTACATATAGGAAACTGTACTAAGACCTGTAGGGTATATATATCTGCAGCTACTAGAAATGTACAGCATATGTATAGGTAGTTGAAGTTGTTAATGAAATATTTCTTCACCCTACCCTATATTCACAAATAATGCCATTCCACAACAAACTGGGTATGTGTATTCACAATTAATTCCCATGGACATTTGTCCTGTTGGTTCATACATATTTGCATGTACGTTGATGCATGTGCCCTGTTCACATATCCAAACCCGATGGCCTGTTGCCATCAATCAACCCTGCATGCTGTTGGATTGTGTACTGTTGTTCAAAATATGCATGTGTTATGCTTGCTGTTCAATGTTTGGAATTCATGGGTGTTTGGTTAATGGGAATACTGATGCATGCTGTTACAACTAATTTTGAATGGTATTGTTTGTTACTAACCCAAAATGTCATAAAATATTGCTAAACATAGGACAACAGGGGAGGCGGGTTCCAGCGGACCCACCTCTCCCACCTCAGCTGGCGAGTGCACCTGGCACTATTGCCTAGGCCAGAACCTCCTCTGGTGGCCCTGTGCCACCTTCGGGTGGAAGCACTGCAGGGGATGGGGCTCGTCCCCCCTCTGCAAGCGTGGCCAGAGGAGAACGTCCACTCACCCTCCTAAGTGTCCGGTCTGTGGTGCGTAGCGAGATCAGGCATTCTGTGCTTGAACCCCTACACCAGCTTGAGGTATGGGTGGCGCAACTCACGGGTGTGCCTGCCCATCCTACACAGCCTCCAGCACAGCCCCGTTCTGGGCAGTAATGGCGAAGTGGCAACTGCCCATGGGTGGGGATCTCAGTTCCACTGTTGCCATCTGTGGGCTCATGGGCTCGCAATATCCAAACATCCGTCCCCGTCAATTGTGTTCACTCCCCACATGTGTCATACTCCGCCCCTGTATTCATCTTGTTTGTCTTGTCTGTTAACCTCCCCTACCTACCTCCCCAAATATACCTACTTCCTGTACCTCACATTCCACTCTCACCTGAAAAAAAATAAAAAAGGGCACTCTGTTCCCACAAAAAAATTACGCCCCATACATAGCTGCCCATTTTGCAGACATGTCTGCTGGACATGTCAACTGGTAATTACAATTGGCTGTACAACATATTTTGTTGTCCTCACCCCTCTCTCAGGGGTGGAAGGTTTCAAATTTCACACCAAATTACACACATATGCACAGCTGTTGCTGATAAAGAAATGGGCAGCTATGGGCTTTTCCTACATCCTTCCTGCAAATCCCGAGCTTGTTTTCCTACTGTCCTACCCTCTTTGTGCCCCCTTTTTCACCACTTTCCTATCTCCCCATTTTCTTTTCTTTCAAAGAAATTAGCGCGGGTGTGCATGAGAGTAAGCATTTTTAAGCAGTAGTCAGCGGGTGTGTGCTTGTGTGCACTTAGCTAAGCGTGTGTGCGTGAAGCTAAGCAACAGTGCGCATGCGTGAGCACTGCACAAACCAGCGCTAACCCGCTTACAACTGCTTAAAAGTGCCTTAGTCACTCTGAATGACAAGGCCTGTAGTCTGCTCAGCAGCAAAATAAAATTCCTCGAACCCAGGACCATGGAAACACTAGTCTGTATGACTTACCACTAAGCCATGACTGATATACAAGAACTTTGTGCTGAAAGCAATATATCATGAAATAGTAGGACTGAATGTAAAGGGAATATAGGAAGGCTATTACACAAAGCTTTTCTTGTATCTTTACTGGCAATTCTTGTGGAATTGCATTACATTAGTATGATAAGAGAAACAGCCATGCTAGTAGGTAATAATGTGACAGTAGCACCTTGCAAACCACACACACACTATCAGAGCAGGATAAACACCGCCATATTTGAATAGGTAAGAGGCCAGACCTCGCAACTGTGACTTCTGCAGATAACACGGCACTTACACGGACAGGTTTCTGCTTCCTGGATCGCTAAATTACCTCATTTGCATGCCTTTCGGCTGCAAGTGAGATAATTAGCATATCCACGCCCTGTCTGTGTAAGAGCTGTTTTAGGAGCTCTCTTACACGCCACTATAGGCTGTTCCTGGATCACTATGGCTGCATGGAGTATTACACTACTCTTAGACTCCATGCAAGCCATCGTGAATCCTGCCCAATGTCAATCACAAAAGATGAAAATCAGTCAACTGCATGCCATGCTGCACCCATTGTTACTTACACATACCAACTCCAAAACTGAACACCATCATGAAAAACAGAAAAACTTGACAGATACCACAGTCTCAGCCTTTCACAACAAAATGATGGATTTACACATTACGCATCACATATTAGACTTGATCACAAGTCTGACATACCTGCTAGTGATACATAGAGACTACAAGGTCACTATGCCTTGACCTTAGTATACATTTGACCAGATTCACAGTTACAGTTCTGCTATTCAGGCAACTGCAGTTACAGCTGTCAGAATTTGAGTAGGTGTCCCTGCCACAGTACGTACTACAGAAACAGCTTCCATCCAGACAGTACACGGCACCTATGATACAGCACCACTTACAGAACACATGGAGTTAATCAGCAGGATTGGTTTGTGTCACTGTTTGATCCATAGCTGTCAACTACTTAGCACAAAAAAACCTGGACAAAGACAAAAATAATAGGGAGACCGAGCCCCAAAAATAGGGACAAATTTTAAATATTGCTCTTATAAACTTGTAAACTTGCTAGAATAAAAGGTCTTGTGTTATCGTATATTTTCTGAAGGATAAGAAGGCTAAAACTCAAATGCCTGTCATTATTTACGGAATTCAATCCTCACTGATTTGCCAGAAAAATCCAACAAACCCCAAATTTTATGAGGAACAGACCAAATGTATGAGGCAACAGTCTGCATATTCTGTGAAAATCTGAACAGTTGAGCGGTATGGTTTGATCAGTAATGTGCTTCACACAAATAAGGAGTTCAAACCCCAGTGAGAGGAGAATCAGGTATTTTTCTCTGTCTTCTGTGTAGCTGATTGTCAGAAATAATGGGGATAGTTGTGCAACTCATCACTGAACCTTACAGCACCAATTTGTAATAAACATCACAGACAACTGAAACATTAGAATAAATATAACACCAACCCATTTATGCCAGGGAGCCATCATGCACACAACCAGTTTCAATGTTAAGTAGCTGTACTATGCACCATGCAAGCAGAAGAACAGAAATATTAGTAAGTTCTCATCTCACCTCATCTCATCTTACAAATTACATTTCATCTTATCTCAAGTTATATCAATATACATTCACCAGGGTTCACAAACAAGTTATCTTGTATACAAAGCCACACAGGGTAGCTTGTATACTAAGCAGCCCTGTCCTAATTCATACTCAGAATTTTCCGAGTAGCATAGCTCTGCACTACTAAGCAGCAAGAATCTTGGCAGTGCATGCAGATGTGTTACTCAGGTGGGGCCATTGCTAATGATGACTATAGTGCATTGCTCATTTAGGAGAGATGCATGACAATAAAGTCATAGACAGGGCAGTGCAGAAAATGCCTGTCCATATGCTGCTAAGTACTAGTGTGCACCCATGCATTTCAATGAAGGGAATTTATACAGGGGAAGTAGGCAGCTTTACCCTGCAGAGACTGCCAGTCCAGATAAGTAGTAGAGAATGTGCGAATATCAGTGTATTCAGTTTGTTTGTGTGTGTGCAGAGACAGAGTGTGAGTCAATCTGTAAATGTCTGTACATGAATACTTATTGTGAGTGTATGTCCGTGCATGTGTGTGGGTGTGGCTGGACAGCCACTACCTGATACGATCTATAGCTGATATGACTGGGGAGTTCTTGGTGGTACAGGGTAGAAATAATGGATGTGTGTGTGTGTGTGTGTGTGTGTGTGTGTGTGTGTGTGTGTGTGTGTGTGTGTGTGTGTGTGTGTGTGTGTGTGTGTGTGTGTGTGTTTGTAACAATGAATATGTTTCTGTGCCTGGTGTTGTTGTGCACAAGTGTGCATGTGTCTGTGTAGGGCACATGCCTCTGTATGGTCTTTGCTGGCAGACAGTGTGGCTGGCTAGAGCAGGGCCATGGTCTAGAGGAATGCTGTGCTCTGTCTTGCCTTCTATTTCTAACAGCTCCCACTGTAATTACTGTATCACAGTTGTGTGTGTGTGTATGTGTGTGTGTGTGTGTGTGTGTGTGTGTGTGTGTGTGTGTGTGTGTGTGTGTGTGTGTGTGTGTGTGTGTGTGTGTGTGTCTGCAGGTATCTGTGTGTGTGTGTGTGTGTGTGTGTGTGTGTGTGTGTGTGTGTGTGTGTGTGTGTGTGTGTGTGTGTGTGTGTGTGTGTGTGTGTGTGTATGTGTGTGTGTCTGTGTGTACCATAGTCTGCAGGTGTGTGTGGTGTGTGGGTGTGTGTGGGGGTATGTGTGTGTGGGTGTGTGGGTGTAGCCTTACTGTTATGTTACTTCTTAGCAAGGCTGGTAGCGCACTCATGTGAACAGTTCAAAACTGCTGAAATACTGATTCATAAACACTCACATTTCCACTTAATCGGATATTGTACTTATGCGAATGTGACTCTGACTCAATAAACAAACAGCGGTGCAATACAGCTTCTCAATGAAGTACATGTTGTGGTGTGGTGTCATTCTCTATGAATCCCAGATGTTGTAATGTTCATTTAAATCACAAATGCAATATTTTGGATGTGCTGGAGGGTTCTGGTCAGTCAGTTAGTGCCCCACTGTAAGTGGAGACTTAGACAAAAGACATTGACTGGGGAGGTATAAGTTTACTTACCCTAGCTAGTGACAATAGCTCTCAAGGTGTATGTGTATGTGGGACTATACACACACCAGAGAAGGGTATTGAAGACCATGCAGTGATACAGCACCTACATCATCCACTGGGCGAGTTTAGGCAGGGTTAGGGTTAAAGCTAAGTGCCTCCATAGGTTGCAACCATGGATCATGCAGGCCACTGTTTGTACTAAGTGTCTGTCAGCTACAGATACTACTGAGACATGTTGCTTTCAGGTCACAGTCTGTGAGATAAGCCAGACTCACAAAGCTGATAGAGCACGGCTCTCTAGCCATGGTCAGGATTAGGCAGATAGGATGCATATCACCCATAATCCAGGGACAAAACAGACTTGCCTGGCCAGGGTGAAGGGTGTCCATCTCTGTAGCATATAAGCTATAGTTAGGGTATGGTCAGATGCAAAAAGGATCATCATACTTGCATGGATGATGTCTCTATAGACAGCTCCTGCTTCCATAATGGGAATAATTAGTAAGGGAGAATGAATAGACCCAATGCTCAAGAGGGGAACGCAAGCAGAGGGACAAAATAACAACTGGAAAAAGAAGAAAAAATATTCACCCAGACATTTTTATTCTGTGTTAGAATTTCATAAAGACTAGATAAATTCCCTAGGATGTACAACCATTTCAGAAGCTGGGAAGAAGGGGCTTCAAGAAAATGTAGGCTTAGATTTGCACAATTTGTGGAATAAGTTTGTGAACAAGACAGACACTTACATGAAAGACAGTTTTCAGGTGCTTCAGAAGTCTAGAAAAGTGACATGAGAAGTAAATGTCATTGGGCTGAGCTTAGATGTCACAAGTTTATACTATACCATCCTGCATATATTACGTTAAGGATAAAGTCCTTTTTATGTGTTCTATCATTCTTACATTTCTGTTTAACACACAAGTTATTGATCTTTGTAGGTAAGGCTTTCTTACAGAAAAGAGAAATGGCCATTGGGCACCATCTGCCTCCATGTAGGCCAACATTTGTATGTCTATGTTTGAAAGGGATTTCATTAATAAACATGTATTTTTTGAAGCACACATTTCAATGTTTGTTAATACCTAGATTATTTATTATTATTGTTATGTAAAGGGCAGAAAGGCAAAACCACATTTTTTTTCAGTTCTGAACAGCAATGAATAGAAATGCTTTTCATCTCACAGTACTGAAGTAAAGGTTGATTATTTAACATCACACAGTTATACTTTCCATGTAAAGCAATCAAAATTGCTTGTTTATGCAAGTACTGCCAATAACCCCCACCCACTTTAGCCAATCATTACCTTTAGGGGAGTTTATCAGAACAGTCAGAAACAGCATTGAAGATTATGATGTTCATGTTGTTTTGCAGGTAATTATTCAATGGCTGGTAGAGACAGATTATAATCTCCATCAATAATAACACATGCTTTCAACAAAGTGCCCATTAGTTCATCTCATAGTTCACTGTTAGAAGGACAGTAGGGGAAACAGACTATGAGATTAGATCTAAGGAAGAGGAAATGGCCAGTGATACTAAATACACATTTTCCACATTTTCTGTTTTTACAACATTGTGAAAATTAATTAGAATACACTGATGGCAGACTCCCATTTGTAACAAATAATACATTACAAGCCCATTTTGCATTTGCAAGCTTTAAAAAAAACAAAACCAAAACGAAAAGCTTGCTAGGAAATCCAAATAAAGGTCTGAAACCCAACTGTAACACTTTATTCAAAGCGAAGATGAAAAAAAGCAGAGTCACAAATCCAAAAGCTTAACGCCACAAAGTTACATACGTTTTCGACCCTTACTAGAGATGCTACACCTGGAGGGCTTTCAGCTGCAACTGAACAGGTGAAGCTTTTGAATTTGTGACTCTGCTTTTTTCGTCTTCGCTTTGAATAAAGTGTTACAATTGGGTTTCAGACCTTTATTTGGATTTCCTAGCAAGCTTTTCATTTTGCCATTTTGCATTTAAAAAGGTTTTAAATATAGGTGAATCATTGCATTTTAAACTTCCAAGATTGCTTGATATGTTGTAAAAGTAACAATATAATAACTATGTTTGTGTAATTCATACTATAACTCCAATTAAGTCATGTATAACATCAAAAGTGTAGCTAGGGTGGGGCAAATGGGGCAGCCTTCCAGGGTGCAAGTGTTATTGGGTGCAATCTGCAGAAGAGTCGGTAGTTTTTTTCACTGTATTGCACTATTTTCTGTACCAATATTTCCGAATGCAGGTGCAGAAATACTCTTTTGCTGTCAGAAATGAAGCTTTTGCTTCAGCACTTGTTGCAGTATAATTTCCAGCAAGCTGCTTTCTACAAATGTAGCAATTAGATAGCTACAGCTTTTAAGTAGAACACGATTTTCACTTTTTCACTTTCTTTTTGCTGCTCGACTGGACATGGCTGTCCTTAGGGGAAGAGGAAAAGACAGATGGGAAGCGTCAAACTGGAGAACTGCAGCAACAACCTTTTTTCTTCTCAGTTTAGAATTGAGGGGTGCCAGATTGGGGAACAGCACTGGGTACTAGATGAGCCAGCTACAGCTATGTATAACATTGTCTAATCTGATATAGATATGACAATGCCTGACAATGCCTGGATATGATGGTGCTTTTTTTAATTTCTCCAAGTCTTTTGGGTTTCTAATACTATGACAGGAATGGACCCTATTCCAAAGTCAAAGTATGATTAAAGTTCATGAAATTATTGTTGTTTCAATCTTTGATGTTAGCCAGAAGTGCTCTTCACAGCACCTGCAATGTGCCCGGTAGTGACTCCTGCAATTCATACAGAGTTACGTATATCACTGATCAGTAACATATCTAAGTACAATTGTAAATTCTGTTTCATAAGATCTGTTGCTCCTACTAATATTAAAACTGCCTGGGTATCTTTCTTCCACACTGCCTCATTTCTGCCTGCAAATCCTGGTATTTTATGATGTTGTGTTTCTCTCTCTCTCTCTCTCTCTCTCTCTCTCTCTCTCTGTGTCAATATGTAAGACACTCTAAACACTGGTGTAGCAATATCTATGATCAACACTGCTTTTGCCTTCTTTGCATGGACTATTATATTTGGTTTTCTCACATCTGTCTTTTGAACTGTTGGTAATGGGTGATTCCATGTGATATAAACATAATTTTCTATGGTGCTCTGTGGCTCATGTTTCCAGTGTTTTAGCTACTTCAATATTATAATGTTTGCACAATCCCCAATGCAACAGTCTTGCCACATTATTATGCCTTTCAGTACTCAGTCCTTCTGCCATTAGTATGTCACCAACCAGCAACAAGGTGTGCAACTGTTACCAATTCTGTTTACAAACCCTACATTTGTGTGTTTCTCCCACAAGTTCAATAGACTTTGTAAACCAACGTGTACGTAGTCCAATATCTTGGGCCGTTAATATTCACCTTTCTTCTTTTGGTTTAAATTTCCCTCTCCTTAACCATTCCTGCATTCGATCCTGATCGACATAAGGTTGTTCCAAGAGTTTTCTATACTTGCAACTATATTTATGGATTTTCCACGTCTTGTATTCTCATCTGATCCTCCAGTTTATATTCTTTCTTTTGCTTTTTGGCACATTCATTTGCTGCCTGATTTTTATCTATTTCTAGTTTGATTTCCATTCCTGCTTGACACCAGTATGCTTTTGCTAAACTAAACATAGAAGTCATCTTAGACTTATTCTCCTCATGTTTCAACACTTTCATGTTTGGGTCTTGTGAAGTCAGCAGATATGTATGCAGTCCCACAATTGCAGATCTATGCATGTAATCAATTTCAAGGGGGCCCATGCCTCCTTCAGAACGTGGAATATATAGTCTTGGTATGCACTGATTTTTATAAATCATTTGGTAAACATGAAGCATCCTTCTTGTTTTCCTGTTCAAGCTATCCTACAACAACTTTTAGGGCCAGTCAGCCACTCCAAAACTGTAAGTTAGGACAGGAAGAACAAACTGGTTTATAGCTTGGACTTTGTTCCTAGATGTCAACGCTATGTTCAGTATTAACTTAAATCTTCTAAAATATTCTTTACTAAGTTTTATTCTTATGTGTTCATGTTTTATTTGTTCCTTCATCAATTCCCAAATATTTATACATTCCTTCTTGCTCAAGTTCTTTTATATCACATTTATGTGCTAAACTTATGTTTTCTTGGTGCTGTAGCATTCCTGCTTTAAATGTTGCTTTTGTACATTTCTCAAGACCAAATAACATTCTTATATGTTCTGAAAAAGTTTTGCCTACTTGCAGTTGTGCTTTCAATTCCTCGTATGATGAATTGTACAGTTTTAAATCATCTACAAAAAGGAGATGGGAAGTCTTTATACTTTGTTGTTTTCTGAGAGTCAAATTGTAGCCATGACCAAACCTGTTAAGTAGGCAGCTTAATGGGTTAAGGGCAAGACAAAAAAAGCAGCGGTGACAGTCACCTTGGAATATCTCCCTTGGACTTTTTATCCATGGAATAATAATTTGTGTTTTATCTTGGCTTAATTGCAAAGTGGTTTGCCACTGTTCCATGGCTGTGTAATGTAATCAATCAATATATAGTGTATCTTTTATGTTTTTAAGCACTCTTTTGCCCATGAATGTGAGATACTATCATATGCTTTTTTGTAGTCTATCTATGCTATACTTAGATTCTTCCCCTTCTTACAGTTCTCCAGTATGACTTTATTTAACAACAAATGATTCTTTGTTCCATATGACTTTCTATTATTACACTTTAGATCTATTGTCACGACTGAGTTTTCTTCTAAATGACTATAAACTCTGTCAGCATCAATTCCAGTGTATAGTTTATATGACATTGGAAGGTAAGTTACTTAAGCAATAACCCATGCCTCAGTGTGGGTACTGCTGGATTTACCCATGGTTGGTGTGGTTTGGTCACGAGGGTGAAGCCCGAGTGGCCAAACAAAGACAACCATGGGTAAATCCAGCATTACCCACACCCAGAAGTGGGTTATTGCTATTATACAATGACATTATTTAAGAAAAAAAATACTTACTTTTCTTAAATAATAGCATTGTATAATGCCTCTGTGCTGCCCTTCCGCAGCTGTCCGGTATTCTGCTGCAGTTCTGATGTACTGCGCATGCATATGCTTGCGCAGTACATCAGAGCTGTGGGTGGAAGCAACGGAGAAAAGAAGATCTCTGTTGCTTTTTAAAAGTGTCTCGCTATGTTAAACCTGTTTAACATAGTGAGACACCTTTAAAAAAGCAACGGAGAAAGGAAGATCTTCGTTGCTTTTTTTTTTTAGCTATCTCGCTATGTTAAACCCATTTAACATAGCGAGATTACAGAAATGGAGCTCTTCTGTTCTCCGTTACTGTCTAAAAAAAAAAAAGACTTATACTAATAGAAAAAGTCCGGGTGACCGGACCTTTTTCCATTAGTATAAGTCTGATTTACAATGGGCACGCTGAGCAATCAGCATGCACGTTTTGGAATATTGATGAGGGGTCATTGTATAATGCTCTATAGTTTTTAGGGTAGACCAATAACTTGTCTTCTGACGATGAACAAACTATATACTGGAACTGATGCCAACAGACTTTATAGTCATTTAGAAAAAAAACATAATTATGGCAATAGAACAAAAAGTTAACAAAAGAAAGTTATATGGAACAAAGGATCATTTGTTGCTAAATAAAGTCATAAAAGAGAATTGTAAAAAGGTAAAGAATCTAAGTATGGCATGGATAGATTAAAAAAAGCATTTCACAGCATCTCATATTCGTGGATAAAGGAATGTTTACAGATGTATAAGACACACCCTATAATGATCAATTCAATTACAGTGACTATGAAACAGTGGAAAACCACTTTGCAGTTAAGCCATGATAAAGGATAAATTATCAACCCATGGATACGAATTCAAAGGGGGATATTCCAGGGTGACTCTTTGTCGCCGCTGCTCTTTTGTCTTGCCCTTAACCCATGAAACTGTTTACTTAACATTAGGTCATGGTTACAACTTGGCTCCCAGAAAACAATCATGTGTAAACACTTATCTTCTTTTTGTGGATGACTTAAAACTGTAGAGTGCCTCAGATGAGGAGGTGAATGCAGAACTGGAAGTGGTCAAATCTTTCTCAGATGATATAAGAATGTCATTTGGTCTTGATAAATGAACCAAATCAACATGTTAAGCAGGATAGGTGCAGCACCAGGAAAATATCACTATCAATCTGGGACAAGAATGTGATTAAAAGGAAAATGGGAACAAAACTCCGTAAGGAATACTTAGAACATTAAAGTTGATACTGAAAACAGCCCTGACATCTAGCAGTGAAGTCCAAGCTATAAACTAATTTGCTCTTCCTGTCCTAACTTACAGTTTTGGGGTGATTGATTGGCCTCAAAGGGTACTGGATCAGTTGGACAGCAAAAGAGGAAAAGTGCTTCCTGCTTATCAAATCATATATAAAATCAGTGTCTACCAAGATTATTTATTCCTTGTTCTGAAGGAGGTGTGGGCCTCCTCGAAAGTGATTAAATGCATAGGTCTGCAATCGTGGGAATGCATACATATCTGCTGACCTCAAAAGATCCAAACACAGTCAAAGTTTTAAAACATGAGGAGAAAAAGTCTAAGATGACTTCCCTGCAGTTAGTTTCACTGAAGCACCTAGGTGTCCTGGGAATGGAAATCAAACCAGAAGTAGACAAAAATCAGGTAGCAACTTAATGTGCCAAAAAAAGAAAAATATAAGGTGAAGGATCAGATGAGAAGGCAAGAAATGTGATGAATTTAAACTAAAAGATGAAACATTAATATTGGTGGCTCAGGATAGTCGACTATGTGCATGTTAGTTAACAAAGTCCATTGTACTTGTGAGAGAAACAGACAAATGCAGGTTCTGTAAAACAGAACTGGAAACAGCCTCACATCTTGTTGCTGGGTGTGATACACTAATGGCAGAGGGCCTGTATACTGAAAGGCATAATAATATGGCAATACTGTTGCACTGGGGATTGTACATACATTACAATATTGAAGTAGTTGAAAAGCATTGGAAACATGAGCCACAAATTATTATAGAGGATGATGAAGTTTAGATCACATGGATTCACCCAACACTAAGATTTCAGAAAACAGATCCAAATAAAAAACAAAAAAAAAAAAAACAGATACAGTAGTCCATTAAAAGAAAGACAAAAGTAGCATTAATCATTGAAGTTGCTGCACTCAGTGATTACAGTGTCTTACGTTCAGAGAGACACAAAGCTATAAAAAAATGAATTTGCAGGTAGAAATGAGGGCAATGTGGAAGAAGGATACCCAGTCAGTCACAATCACAATAGTAGTAGGAACTATGGGTCTTATAAAATAGGCTCTATGGTGGTATTTAGATATGCTACCAATACATGTAACTCCATATGAATGGCAGAAGGAGTCAATTCAATAATTTGGCAAAGCATTATATCCCAGTGTGGTGATGTACATCCCAACCCAGGTCCAACCCTAGCAAACTTAGCAAATCTCTCTTGCTGTCAACCATAAATCTCCAAAGCCTTAGAAACAAGATACCTGAACTCCAAGCATGGATTTCACAAAACAACCCTGATATTATAGCAGCTACCGAAACCTGGTTGAAATCATATGTAAAAGGCACTGAGTTTCTTCCCCCAGGCTACTCATGCTTGAGAGCCGATTGGCTGAACAAGAGTGGAGGAGGAGTAGCAATACTCTTCCCTAGCAATTACACATTAATTCCCTACTCAAAGCCAACACCCAACTTCTCAACAGCCGGAGTACTAATCTCTGTATTAAAACTTAACAACCATAAAATAATTTGCATAATTGCTCTGTATATTCCTGCAGGAAACAACATACCAATATTAGAAAACATACTTGCCTGGACTTCACAAAACATAGATAATGAAACCATCATCTTAGGTGATGTAAACATTGATTGGCAAGACATTGCCCACAACAATCCCTTAAAAACATAAACCTTTACAACTTCTCCCAAATAATTGAAGACATCACCAGACCCCACAAAAATAACATTTGCGACACTGCAATAGACTGCATATTAGTGTCCCACCCTAACAATATCATCACTCCAGGCATACTACCTAATACCATTAGTGACCACCACCCAGCATATATCCTACGCAAAACCCCAGCCCCAGGGCAACACCAGTACAAATCAACCAGAAATCTGACTAAGTTCTAACCATCCATATTTAATGAAACCTTAGCTAAAGTAAATTGGGAATCCCTCAAATCCCTGCCACTTAACGAGGCTGTTGAGTTCTTTAACTAAACATTCCTAGACATCCTGACTAGGCAAGCACCCACCTGCCAAAAATAAATAAAACATAAACATTCAAGCTGGCTCTCAAAATCCACCAAAGAAGCCATGTCCACAAGGGATAAAATCTGGAAATCATGGCAGAAAAACAAAGACCCTACAACTCTACAAACAACTCCGTAACCAGGCAAAACGTTTAATAACCAATGATAAAAAACCCACTGCCTCCATCTACAAAGCTAACATAAAAATAAAAAATAATCCCAAAAATTATTGTCCTCCATCAACCATTTATTACATCCAGGTTCTCAAAGCAGCCCATTCCCTGACCCACACAAAACCTCTACCAAACTTGCCACCCTCTTCAATTCCTACTTCACTTGACACCATAGCTAACCTAACCACCACCTTTCCTATGGTTAACACCACCACCACCAAGACAGCTGATGCCAAACCATCCCAGAAAACAATCCTGCACACGTCTAAATTCTCTCCCATACCTATTGCCGCAATAAAAAAACTTTTACTTAAGCTTAAACCCTGTACTCTAGCCCCTGACAATCTATCCCCACACTTCCTGCAGCTAGCTGCAAACTCTACAGCTTATCCCATCAGCATACTCATTAACAGATCAATTAAAGAGTCCCTTGTCCTGACATCTGGAAAAAAACATTCATTCTCCCCTTACACAAAGGCGGCACCAACATAGACACCACAAACGTTCAACCCATAGCTATTCTCTCATCCCTCTCTAAAATACTGGAAAAATGCATCCATGCCCAACTCCTCAACCACCTGCTTGAAAATCTCCCACTCAGCATGGTTTCAGACCAGGGCACAGCACCACTACACTCTCCTCTCCTTCCTTGATACAGTTAACTGGGCACGGGATTCTGGTAAAATAATCATTTCTCTTTTCCTTGACCTCTCCAAAGCTTTTGATACCATTTCCCACACGATCCTCTATCTACTCTCCACATTTCCCCACCTACCATACAATGGTTCAATAGCTATCTCTCCAACAGGTAGCAATCCACCAAATGGCAACAGTCTTACTCTTCCTTCCTCAATACTTCCACAGGGGTACCCCAAGGCTCAGTACTTGGCCTTGTCTTATTTAGCATCTTTATTAACAACTTTCACACCACTCTCCCACAATGCGTAGTAATCCAGTATGCTGATGACTATACAATAATATGCACTGCAAATTCCAACTCTGAACCCCAGCAGATCAACCAGAATGCCCTCATCTCTACTGAATCTTGGATGTTTAACAATCATCTTGCCGAATATCAAAATAAAAAACTAAACTAGTAATTTTTACCCCTAAGAAAACCACTCCCCTAGATAAAAAAACTCTTCAGTATAGAAGCCCAAGACAACACCACTATAGAAGTTGTCCCACACACTAAATTACAAGGCATTGTTTAGATGAAAACCTAAACTTTGACCTACACATAAACAGTAACATAAAAAACCCACCAAAAGCTCGGTATGCTGTACAGGCACCAACACTTTCTTAGCCTTTCTACTAGACAAACCCTTGCAACTACATTTTTATTACCCTTCTCTCCTTTATGGTGCCCCTCTCCTCACTAACATCCAAAATTCTACAAAATCCAAACTTGCTATGTGTTACAACAGAATAGCCAAATTTGCCACCAAGGCCAAACTGTCATCCCACTACTGTAAGTCACTGAAACAATTAGGCTGGTTGGAACTCCCCCACCATCTCTCATTCACCCAGCTAACTAAAGCACAAAAAATAATCTACAGACCCACAGACTGTCCTGCTCTCTCAACTCTACTTGCCAAATACCATCCCAGCAGGCAACTAAGATCTGAAAATCATCTACTTCTAAAAGTAGAAAAGCTCACCTTACCAGCTGGCAACAGCTCTACTCTTTCACCGTCGCCAAACTATGGAACTCGCTTCCTCTTTCTACAAGAAACATGGGCAGCACCACCACCTTCAACCAAACACAGGAAAAATCATCTCAACTCTTCCTGGCTATGTACCTGCTCTATAACCTAACCTCTTCCTTCTCCTTATATTATAACTAAATTCCTATGCTTTTTACTACTAGTGACTGGTGATACTTTCTCCATATTTATTTATTTTTTTCTTTTAGCGCTTGATACTGGCACAATAATGCTGATTAATTTATCTCCATCTTTTACCACTCTGAATTCATCTGAAAACCAACTAAATTCCTGCTTTTATGTATCTATTCTGTATATGTTACTGTAATCAAACCAACTAAATTCATGACTTATGTATATATTCTGTAAATATTACTGTAACCACTATGTGTAACACTGTTTCTACTTCTGTACCAATTAATGTTTAATTTTATTCTCCATCTATGGTCTTGTCGGAGCTTTTTTCCCTGGGCCTCCACCGAAAATGGGCTCTTTTAGGCCCAGTGGACTTTCCCGGTAAACAAATGCAATAAATCAATAAATTATAGGCACATTGTGGGTACTGCAAACAGCACTTTTGGCTAACATCAAAGATTTAAACAATACTAATTTCATGAACTTTAATCATACTTTGACTTATGAATGGGGTCCATTCTTGTCATGGTATTAGAAAACCAAAAGACTTGGAGAAGTTAGAAAGACTATAGGCTAGTGATATTGCATAGTTCCACACCGTGCTCCAGAGTAGTGTGCCCATAAACATAATGGAAATATGCGCAAATGCCGTTTAATAACACGGAAATGAAATTATATCTCAAGGATACTAAAATGTATGCAATTTGAATAGAGTGTAGAGCCACAATTCACAGATGTCTACAGAAGAAATGGTGCTGCTTTAGGCACAGCCAAGATGGGCCGAAAATAGTTAAAGGTACGTTAAATCTATCAACGTTCCAGTTGCAAGAAGCCCATATATCAGTACTTTCGAAGGGGCTTAACTTTATTCCTTCATGTGGAAATGATCTGGTGTCTGCACTAACTGACTTAAAGAAATTCACCAGAATGTTGAACTTAAAATTGTTGTTTGGTCAATCACCTATGGTAGAAAGAGGCTTTAAGCGCCTCAGTACTTTTACACCTATTGCTGTACCAATAGTAAAGGCTTTTCATGATTTATGTGAATTACAAATTAGGCAATTATATGAGGGTAATAATAAGATTAAAAGGAATGAGTATAACTTAACACTGGATGAGTTTAAAGCATTTAAAGATCTGTGCTCCTGTAAAGATGTAATAATTAAGCAAGCTGATAAGGGAGGGGTAGTGGTGCTCATGGAACGTGACAAATACTTAAATACTATGTCCTGTTTGCTGGAGGATACTACTGCTTTTAAACCCATCACTAGTATGGATGTAAAAAAATGTGTATCGTATGTCAATATGGTTATTTATGATTTACAGCTGCAGGGTCAGATAGATCTTGATTTGTTTAATTATCTAACAGTTCCTTGTCCTGTGACACCTCGCTTATATGGAATACCTAAGATCCATAAGTCAATCACAAATCCACCTATGAGGCCTATTGTCTCAGGAGCAGGTTGGGTGACCAAACCCCTATCAGTTTACTTACATGGGCAGTTACAACCTTATTTGAATGATTGTGACTCGGTTTTACGTGACACCTTTGATTTCTTACAGAAGCTGCGAGTATGCTATAACTCTGAGAAGGAACAAATGATTAGTAATGAGTATTATCTGGTGACTTTGGATATTGTTTCTCTTTTTACGGTCATCCCAAATGATGATGGGATTGACCTTTTGAGAGACTTTCTGATTTCATGTCCCAACCCTGATCATGGTAAAATTGAAACTTGGTGTAGCCTTTTAGATGTGATCTTAAAGAATAATGTTTTCCTTTTTAATGAACTTTTATATCTTCAGCTCACTGGTGTGGCTATGGGTACTTCCATAGCCAATACCTATGCCAACCTGGTGCTTTACCAGTGGGAAAGAAAGCAAGCATATTTTAAGTGATTTAAATCCTTATAGGCAATACATTAGATTTTTTCAGCGTTTTGTAGATGACTGCTTTTTACTTTGGAAGGGCAGTTTGGATACATTGAATATGTTTTTAGATTATTTGAATGGGGCCTCTTCCTTTTTAAAGTTCAGAATGAGCTGTTCCAAGACTGAAATTGTGTTTTTGGATGTAGAAGTTATATTTAAGGATGGACATATGAATACAAAATCATACAAAAAGGATGTGTGTGCTGGTAGATACACCCACTTTCATAGTATGCATGCACCACACGTTTTTAAAGGTATTGTGAGATCTCAGTTAGGTAGGTTGAGTAGACTTAACACTGATGATTGTTGTTTCGAGTTGCAATTAAAGGATATGTTGGCGGATTTTTCTGCCAGTGGGCATGATAGCACCCTACTCTCTGTTGAGAAAGAGAAAGTGATGCAGGATAGGAAGACTAAGTTTGTTCCTACCTTCCTGTCTGACCCGCTGGAGTCAGCTGCCTTACCTACGAATAGCATGGATGTACGTATGGATGTGATCAGGTATGTGACTCCATACAGTCTTACAACACCATCCATAAAGCAAATAATATTCAAGAATTGGCGGATACTAATGGCTTCAAATGAACTAAAGGCTTTATTGGGTGATAGACCTTTATTTGCCTATAGGAACATGAGAACTTTAAAAAATTCTTTATGCTACAAGGATTTCTCTACCAACACTGTGAAAATGCTCTCCTCTAAGTACGGTACATGTAAGTGCCATAATTGTTCATGCTGTGGGGATATTCTTGACACAGGAAGTGACCTTTTTGTTCACCCTGTAACAGGGAAAGCTTTTAAATTTTATGTTTCAGCTACCTGTCACACAACACATATAGTATATTTGGCTACCTGTGTGTTATGTAAATCGTTTTATGTAGGCAAAACCACCCGTAAGTTGAAAGAGAGGATTACAGAGCATAATTCTGAAATCAGAAGATGTGTTGATACAAATGCTTTATATAAACACATGTTAGATTGTGGACAAGATCATGTTTTTAAGTTTAGAGTTATTGACTCTGTTTCCCGCTCCCCAAGGGGTGGGGATATAAATAATTTTTTAGAAATTAAAGAATATGAGTGGATTTTAAGGTTTGCTGGTGACCATTCTCCTGGCCTGAACAGCATGCTGAGCCTTAAACCAATTTTGGTTAAGCTCAGTAGATTGAATTTATAATTATATATATTGCTTTATTCCACTACGTGATTTTAGATTTTTATGTTTTATTTTTGTGTAACTTTGGCTGTTAATTTTAATAGTATGCTGAACTTTAAACTAATTTCTGCCATGTATTATAGAATGAAATTATTACTATTTGCATTGTTTTAAACTTGTTTTATTTAGTGACATCTATGGTCATGTGATTTTGGGCTGCTAATCACATGACTGTTTTGGGCCTGTATATAAGTTTGAAGAATTTTGTAAGTCTGTAGTATTGAAGAAGGATTATGTCCGAAAGCTCTGCTGTGTTTTGTCATTAATATTAGGAGAGACAGAAGTCTCAGGGCAGTCTGTTTCTTGGAACCTGACATAGAAGGATCCCTCCCCTACTTCATCTTGCCTTGCTCTATTAAGTAAGTAGGAACAATAATTATGTAGATCAGTCAGGAAAATGTAGTGAAAATGCTTAAGTATTGTTTTTCTGTAACTGTGTGAATCTTTCCAGCTGTGGTATTTTTAATATTTCCTGTGACTGAAACTCTGGTGTTTATTGTAAATAGATATTTAGTCATTTCATGTTCTTTTATTATTTATTATTAAATATATTTAAACTTTTAATTGTGACTCGTCCTTTAGAGAATATTTTAACCTTTGAGAGTACTTATTTCTATTGGTGACACTGTGGTCACTCCCGAAGCCTGGCTGTTTGGTCAACATTACCATTTGTATTAATATTAATTTCAGTCAGTGTAATTGGATATCCTTGCAAGACCCTTAGGTAGCTGGCTTTGTAGTGTCTGGTGGCAGTGATAACTACCTTATAGTCAGGGCAGAAGGGGGCACAGCAGATAAATCTGTGCGGATAAATCTGTCAACCTTTCCCAGGTGTGTGTGTGTGTGTGTGTGTGTGTGTGTGTGTGTGTGTGTGTGTGTGTGTGTGTGTGTGTGTGTGTGTGTGTGTGTGTGTGTGTGTGTGTGTGTGTGTGTGTGTGTGTGTGTGTGTGTGTGTGTGTGTGTGTGTGTGTGAAAATCAAATCTCACAGTAAGTGTGTGTGTGTGTGTGTGTGTGTGTGTGTGTGTGTGTGTGTGTGTGTGCGTGTGTGTGTTTGTGTCTGTGTGTGTCAGATACTTGAAACAAGGACACAAAGCACTGGTTTCACAGAGAGGGTGCTGGAGGACTTGGCTTGGATGCTCAGCAGAGGACTTAACCCTATAGCTTTGCTAGTGGGATGCCTTATTAGAGCCCTGGAGGGAGACAGATATAAAGAAATTCAGACCCCAGGCTAACTGTGTTCCCTGTGTCCTCTTAAGGCAAATTGTGTTTGATGCAGAGAGCTGCATCTGGAAATACTGGGTGCATCCATTTTTGTTCCAAGTGAACATCCCTCTTCAGTGCTAATGGTGAGGATTCAAGCTTCTTGATTACCAGCCCAAAGTGGGGATGTCACATATCTCTTAGTGTTTTCAGCTTGTGCTAATATGTGTGCATGTGGTACTATCTGGCACTAATGTAAATGGTACTGTTGATGATTAACTTACTACACTTTCATCAATCAAGAGATTATAGCTTTGGAATTAATAGGCATGCTGTATGAGTCTTGGATAACATATGTTGCCCACACATACAGAACCAATAAGAATGCATAACTTATCCATACCTGTGAAGACCAAGATATAAATAGCGCTTTTCACACTAGCAAAGATACACTGGGCCAAAATGAGTATATCACAGGTCCCCACTTCTTAAATATTCAACAAGTTCTTTGACATAATATTCTACATGTGGAAAATCACACACCATAGGAGACATCCAACATTATGGATGCCTTCTAAGACACTGCCTGCCTCCCTGAAGTATTGGATGTCATAGATTACATACATATAGCAATAATGGTCACACTTAACCTACAGTCTCAAAGGTGTGTAAACAGGAAGGGATACCATTTTAGATCTGGTTTGTCGGACAGTGTTAGTACGTGTATAAGTTTGCGTGTGTGTGTGTGTGTGTGCGTGTGTGTGTGTGTGTGTGTGTGTGTGTGTGTGTGTGTGTGTGTGTGTGTGTGTGTGTGTGTGTGTGTACTGCATATTTCCTTATTCATGCCCCAAAAGTACCCAACTTAATTCATCCATCCCAGCTAAGAGGTGTGCAGTGAAGGTTAGTATAGCCAGAGTAATTCAAGCTAGCAGTATAAACCACAGGTAATAATCTTTGAAAAATAGGAGTAAAATGCATAGCAGTACATATAGAATCTTAGAGTTTCTGGGGGCCTAGCAGCTCTCAGACACTGACTATTTAGTGGGATTTTGACACAGGTTTTTAGTATAGTAGGCCCCATCCTCAGCCTCTGCCCTGTGCACTACCAAGACTAAAACCATCTATGCTCATAGGTGTGTGTATATGTTTACTCCAGCTTGTGTGGTTGTTGTTTGAGGACAATGTTATCATTATTTAACTTTTCTCACAATCAGATCTCAGAAGTATGCACAGGAGGTTGCTAGAGATTTTCTGTGAGCAGCATACTAAACCTGGAATTGATTTACATGTATAGATATATAGATAAACAGATACTGTATATACATAGAGAGAAAGAGGGGCAAGCAGGGATGCTGTGAACATGTATGACAGCAACAACTTATAGGTTCATAGGTTCATACTAAGCTATCTGCCCTGGGGCAATTATAAGCCTAGCCTGAATCTGTATGGCTTACACCACCCCTTGATTTGAGTATACTTTGCCCTTTTTAAGGTTTAGTTTACTGTGCCTCTGTCTAATAGTGACACGGGAGTAATCCCTGGGACAAACCTACGATCCCCCATCCACCTATCGAGATTCTTTTTGAAGAGATTCAGTGAGGTGCTCTGCCTCACATGAACTGGAATTCTATTCCAGAGCGAAGGGAGCCTCTGGGTTATGAACCTGTCCCTCCAGCAAGTTCTATTTATTTCTGTGCTGAGGTTCAAGTCCCTCGAGCATGTGGCTCTAAGGGATTTAGATTTACTGAGGTGGAGCATGTCCATTAATTCTGGATTTGACATAGCTTTGTATGTCAGGCATAGATCGCCTCGAAGTAGGCGGTATGCAACTGAGTAGAGCTGGAGTTTTTTTAACCGAGCAGCATATGGCATCTGTTTGAGACCCTTGATCCTCTTGGTGAGATACTTTTGGGGTCTTTCTAATTGCTGCAGGTGTCGGGTAAGGTACATCCCAAAAGGGGCATTGTTTTCTATGACGGGCCTGATGAGGGATGAATAAAGGGGCACGATTACCTCTCTTGATCTAGATGTGAAACCCTTTGTGATGAGGTGGGCTATGTAGAAGGTCTTTCTAACCACTTTGGCAATGTGGTTTTCAAAGGAGAGATTGCTATCAACTTGGGTCCCCAGGTCCCTAATAACTTTTTCTGTACTTAATGGGTTTCCGCCTATGTGGTAATTTGTGGGCACATTGTTTTTGCCAAAGGGTATGACTATACATTTTTTGGCATTTAGCTTTAAACCATGGCGCTGGCACCAATTATCTGTCTCTGTGAGACCTTTTTGAAGGATGTTTGTGTCAGCTGGAGAGTTGATTATGGCGCCCAGTTTGCAGTCGTCTGCGAACTTGGTGAGCCATAGTCCTCCCGTGTTTGCCTGTACCTTGGAAAAGTATATACTGAACAAGAGTGGTCCCAGGACAGAACCCTGTGGGACACCACTTGTGACCAGTTTCGAGTCGGACATGGCTCCAGCAACTCTCACTCTGTGGGTTCTGTCTTTGAGCCAGTTTGCGACCCATCTTGTGACATAGGGGTTTATATTTAAGCTGGATAGCTTATCTATGATGCCCGAGTGGGGTATTGTGTCAAATGCCTTTGCAAGGTCCAGATGTGGACTACCTTCCCTTCATCTATGGCTTTGGTGACTGTTTTGAAGAAGTCAACCAGGTTCAAAAGGCAGGATCTGCCCTTGACAAAGCTGAACTGGGTAGGATCTAGTGTCTGTAGGTCCCCAATGTCTTTGTTTATGAGCTCCATGATGATCCTCTCCATAGCCTTGCAGACTAAGCTAATCAGGCTTATGGGGCGATAGTTTCCAGGGTCCGTAGAGAATCCACCTTTGTGGAGTGGGACCACTGCTGCTGTACGCCATTCTGTGGGCACATATCCTGTAGTGAGGCTGAGATTGTATAGCTGTTTTATTTGAGGGATTAGTTCCTCTTGGAGTTCATGTAGGACGCAACCTGGGATGCCATCTTGTCCCATGGAAGCAGTGTTTTTTGCTTTGGAGAGGGCAGCCTTCACCTGAGCATCAGAGATGTTTGGGAGGCAGCCCTCTGCCGGGATAGATACTTGCTCTTTTGCGGGGGAGGGGGTGGAGAAGTTTGCACTGAACCTGTCTGCCAGGATATTGGCGATGTCTGTGGGTTCAGTGTATTTTTTGTCATTTAGAATCAACTCAGAACAAGTCTGGGAACTTGAAATACATTATTACTGTGTCCATTTATTCTTTCACTTTCATTCCAATCTATGACCATAGGAGTACACAGAAGATGATTATCTTTTTTGGAGGGGTAGGGAAGCAGGCACTATTACCAAATAATGATGAGTGTGCTATTTTAAACATTTGTTTTCAAGGGTTTTTGTAAATTACTATTTTGTCAGCTTTTAATTTTATGCTTTGAATGCAACTTATTTCTTCCTTAGAAGAAAAAATATGACTGAAGTTGTTTCCTTGTGTTTTTCATTCAGGCTTTCATTAGAATAAAAGGTTAGAAAAGCTCTAACATCCAGCTAACTCTATGATTGTTTGGGACGTAATGATTGCAAAATGTCATACTTGATTATCTAGTGTCCACTACAATTATTACAATGCAGTTTAGGCAGTTTTCCATCCTTATTAATGATTTCTGTTCAGGCCATCACTGACTGAAAGGGTTCGTCAGTGGTTACTAGTTCTGCAACCAATGTGACAATTGAGCAAAGCCTAGTTTTTCAACTGTCCCAGAGTACTGCCTTGTTAACTGACTTGCTTAGAATCACACAGTAGGCAAATAGAGGCCAAGGAAAGTAAGCCCTGGACCTATGCCTGACCTACAAGGCATTCACAAATCCAGCCCTGATGGAGCTGCTATACATCTGCAAGTCAAACAGAAAGAGGGTCACCAGATCTAGGGATCTAAACTTAGTGACTCAAACAAAACATGCTGGAGTGACAGATATCTGTCTCAGAGATCGTCCCTTCTTTGGAACAGGCATCCCATTCACATTAAGCAGAGCCCTTCTCTGGCCTTCTTCAAACACAATTTGGATCAATGGATGGGCAATAACAAATTCACACCTAGGGTAGTACCTATGTTTGGTATGCACAGAGGCAATCTGTAAGATATTCAATGCACAGGCACAAATCCATGCCATCCTCTTGCCAATAGGGGCCATATATTGGATAAAAATTGGGTTATACTGGCTAGGCTTGCAAAGGCCCTTAAGCCATTAGCCTAGGAATCTCTTATGAACCTAAAACCTACAATAAATAAATAAATAAAATAACTTGTTAAAAGTCAATGGCTCATAGCCATAAATCCTCTGCAGCAACTGAGGTTGGATAAAGTTCTTAGATGCACCTCAGAACATCTAGAGCCCTGTGGCTTTTGGGAGCCTATCGGCCCCTAGACATCTAGCATAATTAAATTATTTCTTTCACAGTTATTACAGTGCAGTCTTAATCAATTAATGTTTGTTGAAAGGATAAATAAAAAAACTGAAAGAGTAAGACACAATGTGAAAAAAAAACAAGAAATAAGTACTCTGGACTGTGTGGTGAGGTCAGAGCAGAGAAGGGGGAATAAGGCAGAGATACACTTGGGTGATACTGGGAGAAACTGGCAAACAGTACAGGGACACCATGGAGACATTTGTCCTAGGTCAATGCCATCTAAGGCCAACCCTGATGGTCATCAGTACATGGTGAAGCCATGCTATACAATTGACGTTTTTAGATCTGCCACAGAGGTGGGAGGGCTGATTAGATCATATCATAATCATGCGCTCAAATGGTGAGGGGGATACGGATACGCCTACTCAAACCGGATGGGAGGGTACACTCTAGGAACCAGAGAGTATCGAGGCCGTGAGTACTTAATGCCCTACACTTTTTCCTCTTGTGAAGGGAAGATGGTCTGACTATTTGACTGAGTCCTGATGCAGAAGTAGCTATACCTAGTTTAAGAGTATTCTGTGTTTTACACAGTTTCTTCCAGTGATGTGTTTGACATGCCACAGCATGACTGTGATATTTGTCTCCTGCACTGGCCTGTTACACTGGGACTTGTGGTTCCTGCAGACAGGGATAGTGTGCACCTGCAGATACATGACATGGATGAGGTCCACAAATGGGGTGCCCTACATATGGATAGTGATTGTTCTGGCCTCCTACAGTGAGGGGTGGTAGAGCATGGTACACATCCACACATGCAAGTGAGGCCTGTGTATTCCAAGATGGCCCCTCATACATGAACAATCACGAGCACATGCTCTGTCCCAACCTTGGATAACACTACCACTGAGTGTGGTAATGGTGGCATTGGATATCCTCCATATGAAGCTACATGTGAAAGTACCATGTACCACCAAAGACCTATTCCCTGGAAATACAAGTACCAAACTGAAAAACTTCCATACTCATAGTTTATTTTTTACTCCTCTTCAGATTCTAAAAAAAAGGGAGAAAAAATGCACTCAAAAAACATCAGAGGTTAGGCAGCTTTGATAAATGCCACAAGTATCAACAATAACCTATAAATAGTCATTAGAAAGTATTTCTCTGCTTGGAGAATGTTGCAATTTGCACCTCTGCCTGAGTATCCAAAATTCTTTTCATAACTTGTAACTGCGGATCCAACAGGATAGGCGGTCGAGTCTTGTATCTCTAAAAGAACACATATAATACGTGCCAAAAATCAGGTCTACAGATTGTTCATAGAATAATTTCTGTCAATGGTACTGAATATAATATAGAAACCTACTGTGACTGTCTATGTAACCTTGTCAACAAAAGGATTTTCTGACTAAATTCCAGGATGTAAAAAAATCATTGAAAGTGCAATCTCTGCCAGAGATCAGCTACCTACACATCAGCTGAGTAAACTGCATGACACCAAATAAATACGCCCAAATATTAATGGACTATATTCATTAAAACAGCTTAGAACTAATGATATGGAATCCAACAAGGGATGTCAGTTAACTTAGATGTCATACTGAAAAGCATAGGTGCTTTCTGCTCCCTACCATGATTATATCCTCTGTAATTATTGCAGACCATACCACAATCATCATCTCACCTAAGAGTAAAATCAAGCTACATAAGCATTAAATCATCACTTCAAGACTTTACCGGTGAAAACTGAAGCACAGTAAATGACAAACTTAAGAAAACTGCAAAATATTCTTGTCAGTAATGCAAATAAATCTTCTCAGGCTACTGTCAGTGAGATATGTGATGTTATCCACTTCTGCATTTATAAACACATACCAGTAAGACACAAATATACAGATAAAGTCAACAAAAAAGTTTGGTAGAATCACTATATTAATATACAGAGATAGATAGATACACAACAGCAGATGACCACAAGTTATCCACTTTTCCATCTCCAACAAAATCATAACCAGCTGCCTTAGGCAAAACACTTCTGCCTCACAATCAAAATGGCCAGATGTTGCCTAGTAAGCAAAAAACTGACCTCTAACTTGGCTCACTGTTATTCAAACTGCTACATTAGGACACTCTTTGCACCCATTACTGCCAGACTCATCACCAGCATACATTCATACAACCTTAGAAATCATGCCCATTCAGAGTCAGCTCTTCAAAAACACAGAACAAATGTTTATTTCACTAACCGTAATGTCTCTCTTCTGGACTCCAAGGTCTCTCAAGCATTCCTTCTCAATTTAAAATATCTCCCCACCAATTTTAAATTCATACCCCAATTTAAAGCCTATCAGATTCAGCAAAGCCAATATAAATGCCAGACCTCTGGCTACATCACATAACTTCACCCATGTACTCACCAGCTTTCTTCACATCACACTACTATCTTCTCTTACTGAGTGGTCAAAAACCTGTACACATACACACATATATAGTATATTTTATTCTGAGTTGTTTAACTAATCTCATTTTTATTGCATATAGATTATTTTAACAGCACGTTTGATTCTGTGTGTACTTTCTTATAGAATTCTGACTACCAGTTGTTTTTATAACTAGCATTTTGTGCACTAGATGTCTCTCTACAACTTGCACTGGGCCTGAAATTGATCAGTTATGATCAGTGTTCTACCCCTATAAACAAATGTTAATAAAATATTCAGAAAGAATATGTACTAAGCATTTAATTGCCCTAATCAATAAACCAAGTCTAGATTAAATTATAGAAACAAATTAGATGTCTTTATAAAGTTTGAAAATGAACTCAGATTGATTTCAAAGGTGAAAGCAATAATATTCAATGTTTAGTAATAAGAAAACTCCCAGCAACCCACTGCACAGAAAGGGTGTAAAGTGACACCAACCACCCACTATTAGTGTTTGTGTCATATAAGAGTTTTTATTTTGTTTTTAGTGTTGCCCTCTGCAACTGTGTTTATTGTATTATTTTTAAGAAAGCGGTATTCTTTGTGGATTCGTGTCGATAGATAGGCAACTTTTACCAATTGCCAATCCATCAAAAAAAAAATCAGCCAAAACAATTTTCAGTGAACATCAGAGGCAAGTTTTCAGCAAATCTCAGAGGCAAGTTGTGGGGGGGGACATCCCTACACACCCCCAGGCACATATATATATATATATATATATATATATATATATATATATATATATATATATATATATATATATATAGTAATCCCAGCAGAGTGGAGAACTGCCATTGTCATCCCCTTGCACAAAGGTGGTGCCACTACTGACCCTGGAAACTATTGCCCCATTAGCTTGACAAGTCCAATCTGTAAAGCCATGGAGTGTGTTATTATGGCTCTCATAAACAAGGACATGGGCAATCTCTAAGCACTTGACCCCCACCCAGTTCGGATTTGTCAAGGGCAGATCTTGCTTGTTGAACCTGGTTGACTTATTTGAGACTGTCACCAAGGCGCTGGATGAAGGAAAGTCAGTACATACAGTTTACCTTGACTTGGTCAAGGTTTTTGACACAATCCCCGACTCGGGCATCATCGACAAGCTAACACAACTAGGCATAAATCCCTATCTCATCAGGTGGGTGGCCAACTGGCTCACCGACAGGACCCTAAAGGTCAAACTAGGTGCCTCCACCTCCTACAGCAGATCTATCACTAGTGGTGTCCCCCAGGGATCTGTTCTGGGACCCCTACTGTTTGGCATTTACTTGTCGGAGGTCCAGGCAAAAACAAAAGGCCTCTGGCTGACCAAGTTTGAGGGTGACTGTAAGTTGGATGCTGTAATTGACTCCCAACATGATGTTAACATACTGCATAAGAGTCTCACAGCAACTAATGACTGGTGCCAAAGTCATGGCCTCAAGCTAAATGCAAGAAAATGTATCATCATACCATTCATCAAAAACATGGTCCTTACTGATTACCAGATCAAAGGCAACCCCCTAAACACACAACCTGTGGTGAGAGACCCGGGAGTCAGGTTGATAACAAGTTCAACTTTGACCATCATGTAGCAGCAGGGGTCAGAAAAGCCTTTTACTTGGTTCATCTCATAAGTAAAGAGATTGTATCCAGAAAAAAAGGGGTTATTACCTCTCTATACTCCTCCCTCATTAGACAAATAATTGAGTATAACGCCCCGTTTGGTATGTACCTCTTCAAACATCTGCACCAACTGGAAAGGCCACAGAAATACTTCACAAAGAGAATCAAATGCCTCCAACACCTGTCCTATGCAGACAGGCTCAAATCACCATCACTCTACTCAGTATCATACAGGTTGCTCAGAGGTGATCTGTGCCTCACCTACAAGGCAGTCTTGGACCCTGCCCTACTAGAGATGCTCCACACTCATAAGTCTAACTCCTCACGCATTACCCACTTGAAAGGCCTGAATCTAATATGCGACATCAACAAAACCTGCTGGGAGACAGGTTTGTCTCCCAGAAGCTGCCCCGTGTCTGGAATGGACTTCCCATATACATCAAACAGAATACCATACTGACTCTCTTCAAGCACAACCTTGATGAGTGGATGGAAAACCACAATTTGTCGCAGTTGTTCCACCTGTGTCCCTCATTGGCAGGGGCAACAGGTGCTGACTGAGGTTTCTTTTTGGAGATAAACTCTTGGTTAGGCTTGTAAGGGCCACAGGGCCATTAGCCTAGTAACCTCCTTTGATCCTATGATCCTATATATATATATACACCTATTCAACAGTTACTCAACAGCAGAGTAAAAAGAAAACTCCACTATCAGCGAAAGTTGTTTTGAAAGTATTTTGATCAGTGGGTTGGCAATCTCTTAAAACAGTTGTTGATCCACTAATACTCTCCCATTATTTAACATAATCAGAAAACTTTAAAGGAAAAAAATTGTGAATACTGCATGTTATTGATGAATAATAAAACTGTCTAGCCACATGACATGGCAAATGTTAGAGTAGTACAGAGACAAAGAGAGACAGTATGCATATGTCACAATAGGCACAGGCATATGTCAGAGTGCTATGGAGACGAAAGGAGACATTGTTTATACAAGATGAAATAACCACTGACAAAACAGAAATTAAAAAGACAACAGTCGCTGGACCAGAAAACATGTCTAGTGGATTCCTATACAGAATCAAGGAAAATCTAGCTTATTCTATCAATCATGTTAAAGAAAATATTATTTAGTGGGTATCTCTGACCGATGGCTACAGGCTGCAGTGGTACCAGTTCATATAAGGGTACATCAACTCCCATTAATTTTTAAATCCATTATCCTGGCCAGTATTTCATGTAAAATTACTGACAGTCTTAATTAGGCCAAAATGATACAGGCGATTAATTTCTTTAAGCTATAGAGCAGCATAACTTTGAAATCTTGGGGCATCTTTTGAAGTGGTAACACCAGCACTTAATGAAAGACTGATGGTGAATGTTGCTTATCTTGACCTGCTGAGAGATTGGACATTATTTCAGATAAAGGGAAAATTTATAGTTTAAAAGTATTACATGTCCATATAAGAATAATTCTATAGGCAACACAAAAGAAAGCAAAAAAAGACAGCATGTCAGGGTAAAAGGATTACCTCTCCATTCCAAGGAAGATGACCAGTCTTTTCCCGTAGGGGTCTATATTGTGACCACCCCTTTTTGGACTGCTCTGAGCAGTAGACAATCAAATGATGATAACTGAAAACTGGATAACATAATTATTTCAATAAATGATGTCCACGTTCTCCAAGATGATATATAAGAATGCACACCAAGGCAATAGTAGCACATCACCTCTAAGCATCCAGAGACTTGGAAACATACAGATAAAGCATGATTACAGAAATAAATGGTCATATCAGAAAATGGCATCATAATTAAATATCTAAATTCAGTCATAGACAGTTAAAAGGATGACTGATATGAATTCATCAAAATGAAAGATAACCTAGTCTATAAGTAATTTAATTTTAAATGGAATTTCTAGTCACTTCAGAGAGATCCCTGAACCATGTTCTATCTCACTGATTCAGTGTCTTAGTGAACACAGTGCTGCATTTTGTAGCTTTCAAAAAAGCCAGCAAAAACAACTTGAAAAGGTACATGACCTGCTCTGTCCTTACTACAAAAATAAGAGGAATGGAAACATGGAACTATTTAGGAATTGTCAGGTCATTATATTCTGCTTCATAAAGGTTATTTGAACTAACTCCTTTTTGATTCATAAGGCATTGGGCCTGATCGAAAAGACTTACTCTGAGTGAAAGTGACCACTACACTCAGAGCAGGTATTTCGGGATCTGACCCCCGGTGTAATCCTGTTTATAGCTAGACCTTACACCAAAGTAAGTCACTTACACTGAAAGCAAATCTTTTGGAATCTGGCCAGTGTCTGTTCTAGGTCTGTCTAGGTCTATGCCTGGAACACACCAGGAGCTAACAGCTAGACAGATATATTGCACAATGTTTTACAGCAATATGGAAGAAATAACCTTTCCTACACACACACACACACACACACACACACACACACACACACACACACACACACATATATATATATATATATATATCAAAACAGTTTACCTTTACAAGGTTGAAATACACATCTGCGACGGTCAGATGTGCGAAAGGTCGTTTGCAAAAGTTTGGAATAATGAACATGAATTGCCACACTCACAAAAGAGCGAACGCCAGTGTGCATTTGCCCGTGTGAATTTGGCATTCTTAGTGGAGATCGCACTACAGTGGGGCTTGGAACATGTACCCCTTCCCTGACTGTAATGCAATCTCGGAGTTAGTATATCAAATTAGAAGGGGCTGTGGGGGGCACATCCCAAAAGGTTAGCTCAACTTATACTCAGTAGTCTACCAGCTGCTCTGAAGTGAATTTATTCTTGCTTTTAGAACCATACAAGACCCAGTCCTATTTTGCCTCCCATATCTTTGCAAAATCAGTAGCTCTACAAACATCCATACTAGGAACCTAAATTTATACCAACAAATAAGACTTGCATGAGGGAGACGTTCCTAAGGCAACATAGTCCCAGTGTATAGAAGAAGTTACATCTACAGCTCAAGCAAAGTACTTCTTCATCTGCCTTTAAGGCTAGTCTTGATGATGGGATGGATAGCCATAAGTTTACACCAGGGTTATCATGTACAGCCCTCCATGATTTGGGAGGTGGGCACTATTATGTAGTCATAAATGTCAAGAACTAAGTGCATCTGCTAAAAGGTGTGTATGGCTTGGCTCTTATTGTCCCTGTGTCCACTTACCTGGCCTTTTATTGTCCCTGTGTCCACTTACCTGGCCTTTTATTGTCCCTGTGTCCACTTACCTGGCCTTTTATTGTCCCTGTGTCCACTTGCCTGGCCTTTTATTGTCCTTATGTCTACTTGTCTAGTATTGTTCCCATGTTCCTATGTCTTTAGGCCTGAAAAATATTATCTGTCAAATCTGAGAGTGTTTTACAGCAGAGGTTTCTGTTGTTTGGGATTTCTCTTTCCTTAAAATGGCAGCAACCTTAGAGTTAGAACATAGAGAGTTATGATCATGTCTCCAGTCATAACCAGATTATTATGTGTTTGAGACATGGAAGCCAAGAAATTCATCTCAAGAGTGGAGACCTTTGCAAGACAGTTCACCACTCAGCAAGCAATGTAAAACCATTAGCAGCACACCTCTCAAATTTATTTGTGGAGGGGGGGATAAAAATTAGAGACAGTTTTTTAAATATTCTTCTAATTCACTTAAACATTAAAAGAATAACAAGTTTTGCAGTGATATGCCATTTTTGGAGCAATAAGATATACGAAAATCTAATGTTGCCAGTTCTAATTGTAATCTTCCATCGAAAATGAATTACAAACTTAGAGATAGCTGAGAGGTAATTCAGCAGGCAAAAATGCTTTGACTTTGTAATGTATTTTTTTGCTGGGCAGCATAGTTAGCTGAAAGTCTCTAGTGTGAGACCAAACATAACAGTTTTGGGAGCAGGTGTAACAATTGCTACACACCCTCCAACGTGCTGTTACAATCGGGTCTCCTGCTAGAGAAGCACTTAATAACTTCATCTTTTCCCAGTTTTGGAGTATAATCATGATGCTCCATGCACTACAGATAAGTTCAGGACTCTGATACCCCATAAATGTACACTAATAATTAAAAAATGTACCCTGATTTTACAGTTTGCTGCTACTAGCTATTATCCCAGAAGGTGTTAGTAAATCAGTCGTCAGCTAATTCTTTGTTGACTGATCAGTTCTATATTCATGTAAGACTACAGTCTGTGATCATGTAGTTTAGGAAGACTGGTCAATCCATGGTGACCCATCGAATTCTTCTTCAGCAGCTATTAGATATGTGCTAGGCTACTCAGGTGAGCTAACTTCCAACACCTGATCCCAGCGTAATGCTGGACAATGATAAAAAAAGTCTAGTTAATGACGCAGTTCTCCGAGTGCTCTCTCTCTCTCTCTCTCTCCCTATCTGTTTCTTGCTCTCTCTCTCTCTCTCTCACGTACTACTGGCCACACAATTAATGCCTATACATATAATTAAATGATTTTGTGTAAAACCTGCCTCCCACCTCAGTTCAGTGAGCTGTACACAGTCTCCCATCATTTAATAGTTTAATTCACTATATCCTTGTTAACAACCTTGTTTATAATAGCCCCTGGTCCATTAACAGAGATGATTTGTAATAATAAACCAATTTATGGCATCTTGGAAGACAAATTAAACATTAAGCCTTTTCTCAACAACTTAGTGTTTATAGTTCAAGATATAAAAAAAAAGAAATCCCAGTAATGCTGAAGTCCTAAAAGAAGTTTACATCAAAATGGATTGTAAGCAAAAAAGACAGATACATATGCACTTTTAGCATTTGCCTCTTTAGAAAATTAACTTGTCATTATTTCAGAAGGTGGAATATCTGGTAATTTATATATAGAAATAAATCATGCCATAAATATAAATTACAAGGCGGAAGAAAAGTTCACTGAATATCTATTTAATACCTAATATAATAATATTTCTCTATTAGCACGTGCTCAAGCTTTAAAGTTATTTTATTTACAGTATGTCATGCTTGTTTCACATACCCTGTTACTTTCACTGTCAAATGTTTGATGTTTTATCTGATGAAAAGTTTCCATGTTATGCTTTTATAAAAAGATGCCCTGTGGGGTAACACAGAAAAATCAGATAAAAGAATACTTCCTACCTGCACTACAAGTACAGCACCCCTTCACAGGCTATCAGCTGACAAACATTAAGTCAAATTGATTGTTATACAATAACTATTCAGGTAATTTTCATATCTTGATTGTCCAAGCAATAGGAAGTAGTATAAACTTACAATCTATGCAATATACAATTACCTACAGTTTTTAGGAACACAGAGGAGTGTTTGACTAGAATGATACAGCTAGAAAGAAGTACACCATAGCATCATTATAAGAACCTTCTAAGGATAAGGGTCTATCAGTGCAACATGCGTACTTATGGCGGTATATTATATATATATATATATATATATATATATATATATATATATATATATGGTATAATAAAGACAAGGAACCTTACAGTGATACATGCAGTAACCTTCACCTGCAGTAAAGTAAAATCCCTGCGATATAGGATATTCTACGTGATTTATATGCAGTTTGCTAGACCATCCAAGCAACAAGAAATAATAAGACAAAACTAAAAAAATATATGAATTAATCTACAAAATATTCTTTATGTGTCACAACCAACATAGCTATCAGCCAGCAAAATGGGGGTAAGGAAGTTTCTTACAATTTAGTAATATATATATATATATATATATATATATATATATATATATATATATATATATATATATATTGCATTATAGGAACCAGTAATGTAAATTTATTAGACATCATGAAGATATGTTTTTCTTATCATAATGAACTAAAATAATTTAATTTGTTGAGACTTATATTATGATTCTCTTGAGTATACCTAAACACACCTTTCAGCACCTTGAATAAACCAGACAATTTAAAACATTTTTATTACTTGATTTTGAGTACATGTGCATTCTTAAATGGATAGCTGTTCACCCACAAAATGTCTAAAAGAATACAGCAGTGGATTTCTTCAAGAAAATGGGATTTCCTTTATTTTTTCACGTGATGTTCCTGGGGAGAACCAGCCACATCAATGGGGTTGGAGAGCCTATACAGACATCTACACACTAGGTACTCTATATTTGTTTATTCCTTAGATGAAAGGGGATATTCCAAGAAATGTCAATCTTGGATGTAAGTCTAGATTTTTTTGTCATTTAGTCTCCACATTCTAGGATTTGGCATTGCAGGTCCTGACATTTTAAATGGTTACCCTCAAAATATGCATCATATATTTAAGATGTGGTGCACAGATCTGATATATCCTTTACTCAGCTTCGAGTCTTTCATAGGTTCATAGGTTGTCACTAGGCTAATGATCACTAGGACATTTACAAACCTAGCCACTCACCTTAAACCATTTGGGTCCCTGAGAATCATGGGTGTCTATACAGGCAGGGCATGTTAGTAGGGAGGTAACTAAGGATTTTTGGGAGGGGTTTAGGATAAAACTTTTCTTATTGACAGCCTCTGTCCATAAGGGGGCCAAACTGGGGGCAAATTTACGATCTCACATCCAGTTCTCAAGGTTTTGTTTGAATAGTGTCAGAAGAACCCCATTTTACACAGATGCAGAGCCTACACCACAGTGTGGGGCTCCTTTGGGACACTTATCTGTCCCTGCAGCATGTTCTGTTTATGGAGGGGCAAGCAAATCAACCCTCTACCCTCCAAGAAAAACACTGCCAACAGGTTTTTCGGAGAATCAACCACCAGAACAGACGGTTTCAGATGTAATCTTCCCAGAGTCTCTGGCAAAGGAAAAAGGAGGTACTGATTCTGTTTTTAATTTTGTGGGTTGTGTGATATACAGTTTTTCCCAACTTCCCATCACTCACACCTTTGGCACTTTACTTCAAAAAGCTTTTAAATATGTGCCTTCCAGCCGGCCTGAGATGGTAGATTTATTGACTGAGCTTAGATTGTTTACCAGGAAGGTGAACTTGCAATGTATTCTGGCACCTAATGACCAAAGTTCCTCTAGCTTTGGCCTAAAAAGAACTAGCATTTTTAACCCACCCCTCTTACCTAGCATTCATTTATTTAAACAGTTATGTGAGAAAAGCATGAGGGAATGGTGTTATAATAACAGTTATAATAACAGCAAACCCAAATTTTACAACCTTACTCCTGAGGGGGAACTGTTATACAAATTAGCCAGTGATAAAATTTTGTGCATCATGAAACTTGATAAATGTGGGGGAGTGGTTATAATGGGCAAACATTGATATTCCTCCAAAATTTTGGCTTATTTACATAATGGAACAAAATCAACATTGCTTACCACGCTATTGATTTGATTTTGGATGACATTTTTGTGACGTTCGATTTACTATGACCACTAGGGAATTTCTAGTAGTGAAAAAGCCTAGGATCCAGCAATTTTTGGAATTCTTAAGATCCATAAATCAATATCTGCTCCCCCCAGACCCACTGTGCTCCTGCTGGGTCTAAAACGGAACCTTTGGCCAAATTTGTTGACTTTAATCTTAAATCATTTACAGTGGATAAGCAACATATACTAAAGGACTCGGCATTTTCTTGAGATTATGTCTAAAGCCATGTTTTTGCCTGAGGCCCTCTCTCTTACAACAGATATCAAAGACTTATTTTCTGCTGCCCCCCCAAGAGGAGAGGTTGTACTGTTTTCATCAAGCTATGGTAAGGGGCACAGATTTGAGTGATACTAATGTTAGACTGATCCTCCAGTGTATGGAGCTTGTGCTGACTAACAACTTTGTATATTATGAAGGTGACTATTACAAACAACACAGAGATGTGGCCATGGGGGCAGCTTCAGCTCCCATATTTGTCAACATGGTTTTGTGGTTCTGGGAGACCTCCATGGTTTTAAGTTCACCTTTTTCTTCTATGATTGGAGTTTATCTCAGGTACCTGGACGATATATTTATTTTATAGAAGAGCAGTTCAGAGGAATTGAAGTCTTTTATGGACTTTTTAAACCTCTCCACTGACTTCCTAGAATTTATCCACCAATGGAACACATATTTTATTAATTTTCTCAACATCACATTGTACAAAAATTTCGAGGAACAAAGATGTGAGTCCAACATTTTCAAGAAAAACACTTTTTCAAATGTATATTTGCATTTTGATAGTCAACACCCTGCATGGCAGAAAAAGAATTTGGTAAAAGGTCAACTGATCAGGCTTAGTAGATTAGTTTCCAATGATACCAGCTTCCGAGTTGAAGCTATCAAACTTTGTGAAATGTTTAAAAGCAGGGGATAGCCATAGGGCATGTTGGGTGATATTAGTAGTTTTGCGATAGAGCACAGAAATTCTTGATATGACTCCATTATACGATAACCTGGATTCATGGTGGGTCAGAATAAAAGCAATGATAAAAGTCTAGATAACCCTTCACAGGTGTTGGTCCTGCAATACCGCAAAGACAACTCTTGTAATGCCCTTTAAAGCATTCTTTGGTGTGCAAGGATTTTACGAAATTTGGCTCTGCCAATTTAGAGAAGGTGGAATGCCGGAAAGGGGTGGTGATTGGGAAACCTTTGTTGAGAAGAGGGAGCTTCACTGGCAACTTTTATTAAATGCCACTGTCCCACTAGATATTAATGACATAATATCTATCAAGGCTATTCTGAAAATTATGTCAGACTGCCTCTCATCAGACGTCTATAATCAAACTTTTCTAAAATGTTTTTAAATAGTTCAGTTGATCATATAAGCTATTTCATGTGTTTACTGTTTACTAATTCTTAGCGCATCTGCTTTTATATAATATTTGTTTTTATATTCAATGTTATTGGTGTTTAGCATGCATATATATTTGATACAGGAAGTTTGGGAATAGTACTTGATATTTTAGTGTGTATACTTTTAAATTTTTGCCAATGTTTTTGGCCCCTTTTTTAAGTGTATAAAAAGAAAGAAGTAGAGATCACATTGTTTCTGATGAAGTTCCTTTTCAATTGGAATGAAAGCATTCAACACATTGTGTAATTAAAGACTCTATTGTGTTCTGGTGCTGTGTTTTTTTATTTTTAATTCTGTTTATGTCACAAGTGAAGTCCAGATCCCTGGCTGTAGTGTCTCTGGTGCTATTTGTTTTGCACGTGTGCAATAGTTCAGCCTGCAGGAGACTGAATGCAGAGACAGCCTTTAGGTGATCTGTGTAGGACAGGGTATTCATGCCCTGAATTCTCCTGGTGAGGTACCTTTAAGGACAGTCAAACTGTTGAAGTAGCAGGATTGATACATGCCAAAGGGGCATTGCAGTCGATGATAAGTCAGATAAGGGCCAAGCAGAGTGATACTATAACTTTCTTGGACCTGATACCGTACTCTTATCTATAAGTTGGTTGAAATAGAATGATTTTATTATCTTAGCACTCTGTTGATCAAAAGCCAGATTGTTGTCAACATATATTTCCAGATCCCTTACTACTGGGTCAACAATTAGGGGCATTTTATCAATGGAATAATTAACTTGGGTTGACAGTTTCCCAAAGGACATTATAATGCATTTTTAGCATTGAGTTTTAAGCCATGGCTTTGACACCAGTCATGTGTCTATGTTAAACCCACTTGCAAGATGTTGGTGTCTTAGGGAGAATCTATAACAGTTCTAATTTACAATCATCTGCCAACTTGGTGAACCAGAGGCCTTGAACATTAGCCTTCACTTCTGAGAAGTAGATGTCAAACAGGGCAGGTGCAGCAATGAGGCCTGGGGTACTCCACTGGTGACCATTCTCTTGGTGGAGGTAGTCTCACCAGTACTGACTTCTTGGGTCCTGAATGTGAGCCAGTATGCCTTGACCAGGTCAAGATAAGCAGTATGCACTGTTTTCCTCTCATCCATTGCCTCAGCGACCCTCTCAAAGAGGCTAAAAAGGTTAAGTAGGCATGCATGAATCCAGTGTCTGCAGGTTGCCAATGTCCTTGTTTATTATTTCCATGATAATTTATTCCATGGTTTTATATATTAGACTTGTTAAAATGATGAGTCGGTAGGAGGGTCAGCCTATCAAACAACTTAATAAGTCTGGAAGCCTGCCACTGTTTGGTGCCTCCCCCAAATAAGTAACTGATGAATGAAATGTACCACACCAGCTAAGCCTTCAGTAATTTGAGCAACTGCCTTTTGAATAAGCTTCATGTATATTCAGTATTCAAAATACTAATTCCAGAATCTGTATCTACCAAAGGAGTATTAAAACTATACACTTCTGAGCTCCTGCCACCTAACTGCACTTGTCAAGACTAACACCAAACATGTTGTACATTGTGTGTACCAGAGACTAATCCCTCTGTAGTCTACAATGAGTAGTGTTTTCTTTTTACTTATGCAAGTTTTGGGTATTGATGCATGCCCCTAATCTGCCTGCCTTTAGTAAGCATGTTATTGACCCATTCTGTTCATTCAGCTTGCTTGACAATAATATCTAGAGATTCCATTCTATTTAATACATGCTCAGTTTTCTCCCTGAAAGCACCAGGTGTTCTTCCAATGCACTGAGCTTATTTCAGAATGCTCAGGATTCAAACTCAGGCTCAGTCTAAGTGTGCAAGAGTGCTTCATACTTTGAAAGTGGTTATTTACCTTTCTGAACATTGTATGAATTTCTTGATGACAAGAATCTTGGCAGTCATATTGCATTAAACTGAATATTATTCCTAGCTTCATTTTCTGCACTTCAGTGCCTCCTGTAGGGACATCGACAGCGGTTACATTGGTTTACATTTTTTCTCTTTTAAACATAAATTGGTCATTATGTTCTTTAACCATTGAATGTTCAAACAGTATGTCTACATATTGTGATAGACTTTGGCATTGAGACATACAAAATTCTTAGATTCTTCTTTGTAACTGTCAGACCTGCTGTACATCTCAACACTGTCAATCCTTTCAATCCTGCCTAGTCTTTCACAAGCAATTCAAGCAAGAATTGTTAAGTTGTTACAGGACCTTGAACAGGAACAATTTCTAACAAAATCCTTTATTGTCTATGCCTGGACTTGCATAGCAACATACTCAGCTCTTGATGTTTCAGCTTATGACATGAATATGTGAGCAGGGTATATGCAGATCCACATTGAGAACCAAATTGATTCAGTGTTTTAAAGATGGCTTTAGAAATAACAATATCTTAAATTCATGCTTTTCATTTAGAAGGAACGTTATTGAGAAAGTTGTGTATGCACAGTTATAAATTTATAGGGAACATTATTGAGAAGGTTGTGTATGTACAGTTATAAATTTATAAGGAATGTTATTGAGAAGGTTATGTAAGCACACCTATAAATTTATAGGGAATGTTATTGAGAAGCTTGTGTATGTACAGTTATAAATTTATAAGGAATGTTATTGAGAAGATTGTGTATGTGCAGTTATAAATTTATAAGGAATGTTATTGAGAAGGTTGTGTATATACAGTTATAAATTTATAAGGAGCATTACTGAAAAGGTTGTGTACACGCAGTTATAATGCTAACATCCCATGACCTCCTTGATCCAGTAATGAAACCACACTTGTGTGGATAGTAAATGGCCTCATAATGGGTTGAGATCAATGAGTATATTCCATCTTGGTCCTTCCTGATTTTTTTTTGGTGACTGATACATTGGGCCATGGGATCTTCATTTGCTATTTGGAATGTTACAGCAGATTTGTCAGCATAGTGCTGGAGCGGTTTTTTTCCTATCTCCCAGTCACATAGAAATTGTTGTGTCTAGAATAAATTCTTCTAGAACTTCCTCCAAACCTTTGTGAACCCCAATGTTCTCTTTCTTGATTCCCTTGTTATTCACAATAAATATATTACCACTCAAGGAGGTCATTATGGGGAGATGTATATTTTATCATGCTTAGGCTGATGATATACAACTATACCTCTCCATTTTTTAGGATCTGTTGCTGGATTATACCACTTTCAAGGGGGCTTGGATTGTAATAGCCCAATACTTAATGCAGAACCTGACAAAGGCTTCAGTGAAAAACATTGTTTCATACCAGCATGTGTTCTTCATATCTTCTGTTGCTTTCACATTTGATCACATATGAATACATTATGTTGGGAGTTCTCTCCCAGGTCCATGATCTCAACATAATTCTTGATAACAGACTAACACTAAAGGACCAGATGTCACTGGTCATCAAGACATCCTATTTCCATCTTAGGAATATCACTCAGCTGAAATATCTTACACTGTCTTCTTACCTGGCTGTGGTGGTAAGTGTGTTGGTTCTGTCAATCTGGACTGCTATAAAGTCCTGTATCTCAGGATCACAGATGGTGACTTGTACCTCAGGATCACAGACAGTGACTTGTACCTCAGGATGACAGACAGTGACTTGTACCTCAGGATGACAGACGGTGACTTGTACAACAGGATCACAGGCGGTGACTTGTACCTCAAGATCACAGACGGTGACTTGTAGCTCAAGATCACAGACAGTGACTTGTACCTCAGGATCACAGACGGTGACATGTACCTCAGGATTGCAGATGGTGACTTGTACCTCAGGATCACAGAAGGTGCTTTGTACCTCAGGATCTCAGAAGGTGACCTGTACCTCAGAATCACAGACTGTGACTTGGTGCACCTGCAGCAGCTGAAGAGTTACATTTCATATTATTGGTTTTCATCCAGGCAGTCATATAAATCCAGTTTTGTGGAATTTGCATTGACTTTCAGTTGTGGACAGGTATGTCTTTAAGATCTTCACCCTCACTTGCTCATATACTTGGAATTTACTTTTTTTTTCTCAAAATAGTTTTTTTATTTTTCAAATACATTTGAATGAGTTCCATAGTATTTATACATAACATCTTAAATAACTATGTACACTATGTACACTATTTACATTAGCCTGACACTATAACAGATCTTATTGCATACAGTTACTTTATAAGTATGTCTAATCCATTATCAGAGTGTCTGATCAATTATTGTATAGTGTCAATCAACGATAAGACTTTTCCCCAAGGGTTGTTGATAAATGGCTTTGGATAAATTCTTAGTTCTTTCATTTTGATTTCCAATAATGCTGTGGTCTTCCGTAGACTGTAGAAGTCCTCCAAAGTTGATATTGTATTTTTTCCATCTTCTTGTGATACACTTCCTTGAAATTGCAAGTATAGCCTATACTAGATACATGTTTGACCTATTCAAATGAGGATCTTCGTTCCCATTTAATAATATAAAATCTTTAGTTAAATAAAATGATCCATTAAATAAAGCTCGTAGAAAGTTATTAATACCATTCCAAAATGGCTTAATTGTAACACAGTCAAAGAAAATGTGGTTCCAATCTGCATTGTGTACTTGTTCACATCTCCAACATATTCCTTTTATGGAAGAACTCATTTTACTGATTCTATCTGGTGTTAAGAATGCTGTGTGCAAGCATTTCCAATTAAAAACTTTCCAGTATTGTGTAAATGATGTATATTTTATCGATAATAAGATATTTGCTTTAATATCTTCAGTTAACTGTATTGAGTGTCCTTTTGTTATATATTTCCAATATGAGGTTTTGGGTGTTGTTTTATAGTTTATCGATATTTTGTAAAATTTTGAAGTACTGCTTCCCATCTCAAAGTCATTATATATAATTTCATATATGCATTTTGTAAATTTAGGCATTTCTTTAAGTGAAGAATTGTTAAGTATTCTACTTAAATCTTTCTAATATGACAATATACTCTGTAAAGTTAGCCAGTCCTGTTGTGGAATTGTGTATGTTGTTTTTATTACTTACATATCTAAAACTTTTAGTTCTTTGATACATTGGAGCCAACAAGCAAATCCTTTCTGTTGCCAGGAATTAATAATTTATCTATATATTTTATGTGAAAAGTTCTTTGTGACTATAAATGGTTTTAAAAGCTCAAACCAGATTTTTAAATCTATATTTGCATTAATAATTTTCCTAAATGAGTCAATGTAATAATTAATCATACGAGTTTTAGTGGGTTTAGTTATGTTATATAGCTTACTAATACATAATATGTGCTATGGCAAATTGTTTTTGTCTATTTGAATTTTTTTTTGTAAATCAAATTCATTTATTGATATTACAGTTAGTAATTATTTGCAATTTGCAGAGTAATTTGGACTTATCCAGTCTGAGATTGTTTTAGATATTGATGCTTTTATATATGTTTCTATATCAGGAAAGTTTAACCCTTCCTGTTTCCATGGTCTGATATGATGTATCAAAGCTCTTCTGTTTCTTTTTGGAAACCATAAAAATGTTATTAGGCATGCATTTATTTCTTTAAGTATATTCCTTTCTGATAACAGTTGTATTGCCAAGGCTATATATAGGATCTTGGGCAGTAAAATTATTTTATTAACTGCACTCTATCTTCAAATGTTAATATTATTTAATTCCATTTTCCACAGCGATTTTAGTATTGATGATATTGTTGTAGTTTTTTTAGACTAACCATTATTATCCTTGCATAACTCAATTCCTAGATATTTTAAGGTAGATTCTTTTTTCCCTATGATGTGATCCCCCTTAGTCTGCAGTTCTTTTTTTTTTTATTTAAAAATACAAATTTTGATTTTGATTTATTGAAATGGAGTCCTGAAGTCATGTGAAATTTGTCAATTAATATATCTAATTCTTCTAATGTCTCTTTTGTATTAGATGATGTTAGTAATATGTCATCAGTAAACAGCATTACTTTAGAATTGTATTGTTCATAAACATCTATTCCTTTGATTTTTATATTGTTATGAATTGAATCTGCCAATATTTCAATAGCCAGAGCAAACAGAATTGGTGACATGGGACATCCTTGTTTAGTCCCTTTTGTTATATGTATAGATTCAGAGATAAAAGGTCCTAACTTGACACAGGCTAAATTATTTGTATATATATTCTTTAGGAGATAAACAAAGGATGCAGAAAATTCAAATAGCATTAAGATTTTGAATAAATAGTCCCAACTTAGGGAATCAAAAGCTTTTTCTATATCTAAGCCAATTATGAGTGTTTCTTTATTTTCTTTGTTAACATAATCTATAAGAGAAATTATCCTTTTAATATTGTCATGTGTGTGTCTATGATATATAAATCCAGTTTGATCATTATTTATTGTTTTGGATAGTGGTATTTTCACTGTTAGTTAATGTTGTTGTCTTTCGGCTTTTCCCGGTTAGGGGTCGCCACAGCGGAACTCCGGTCCGCTAATGATTGGCAGTAGATTTTCATGAACGCTGCGGTGCCAGCTTGATGTCCAATCTTCAATGAAGGCACGCCCATTTATTCATTGTTAGTCAATATTGTCATAAATATCTTATAGTCATTATTTAATAATGATATAGTTCAATATGAGGCAAAGAAGATTGGAGATTTGTTTTCCTTTAGGATTGGTGTGATTAAGGAATATCTCCAAGAGGGTGGTATTAAAGCTTGTGACTGAATTTCTAATAGAGTTTTATGGAAGAGGGATAGTATCTTTGAAGGAAAAAGTTTATATATTTCCATAATTATGCCATCTATACCTGGAGCTTTATTATTTTTACCCTCTTTATTGTATCTGTAATTTCTTTGTAGGATATGGGTGCTTGCAGATCTAGTTTTAATTTTTCTGTTTTTTTATATTAGAACATTTTTCATTTAGATTTAATTGATCGATATGTATATTTCTTTTTGGAAATGTTCCATATAGTGATTTCTATAGGCATCAAGGATGTCACCTATATCAGAGACAGTTTTCCCTTTCTTTCCATGAAAGATACTTTTAATGTTATTAACTTTTGATTGCATTTTGATTCTTGTGAATAAATTATGTAGATATTTGGGAGAAGTGGCCAAGGTATTAATTTTTAGTTTTTCTAAATTTAAACTGGTTTTATGTGTTAGAATTCCATTGTATTTATTGTTTAATACTTCTACTTTCTTTTTTATCTCCAAATGATTTTGATTTTTTTTAGCTTTTACTGACAAAAGTTTGGATTGTAGATCTAATAATTTAGAATCCCATTCTCTGATTTTTTTTATACCAAGTTAGGGTTTTACCATATATGTAAGCTTTTAATGAGTCCCACGTCATTATTTTATTTATCTCCGTTGTGTAATTAATATCTAAGAAAAACTGTAATTCAGGTAATAACCAGGGTCTGAACTGTTTAATTTTAGTTATATATGCTGGAATTCTAGAGTTAAAGATTAATGGTTTGTACCCATTTTGAAGTTTTAATATCAATGAATTGTGGTCTGAAAAGGGGCAGGGAGTGATTGAGAAATTAATGATTTTAGAGTGTAAGTCATGGGCAGCAAATATTTTATCTGTTCTAGTTTGGGTACCAAACATGTGATCTTGATGGGGGAAAAAAAACAAAAATGTATCTTCTTTAAATTTGAAAGTATCTACAAGATGAAGTGATTCTACCCACTTGTTTAAAGCTTTTGATACAGCAGATGTATGGAGCAGTCTTTTATTTGTAGTTTCAGAAATATCAAATATACAGTTAAAATCTCCTCCTAATATTAAGTTGCCTTTATAATTATTGGAAATGAAATCCAAGTGTTTTTTTTTTTTTTTTTAACCGTTCCTGTCCCAATGGGAACCAGTGTAGATTGGCTAGGGTCCATATTCTGTTATTATATTTAACTATTACTAATGCCAAAAGGCCTTCTTTATCTTCATACTTATAAATGATTTCTGGGTTAATCACATTTGTTATCCATAAAATTGTTACCCCTTTTGTCTTTGTCTTATAAGTGGATTGCATCAATATCATATATTCCTTAGGATTCCATTTGTAATTGTCATTTGTTTTGAAATGAGTTTCTTGAAGGAAGACAACTTGTGCTTTGTTCAATTTTAAATATTTCAGTAGATTTGCTCTCTTGCTAGCATTGTTTAAGCCATTGGTATTTAAAGATAATAAAGTTAAATCCATCTAAGGTTATTTAGACTGTGTATTTTTTGTTTTATTGTGACTATTAAACAATTTCCTCTGATAACTATAAAGTATATGTTTGAGCTTTTAAAGGAATTTATCAGTTTTATACTTTGAGTTTTTTCCAATAAAGTAAAGTTTTGGTCAGCATACTAAAAATGTTTTTGTGAAATAACAAATTTAAATTAATAAATGTTAACAAAAATAAGATCTGCACTAGCCATGGAATGAAAATCATTCCTAATCTGATGGATAAACTTAAGTCCATCAGATTATCACTCATACCTTGACAGTCCAGAATATTTGAGCTCCATAAATTGAATTATCATATGGAGATACTTGTAATAGGAATAAGCAATTTTTATATTATTTTGAACAGATATAGTACTATTGTAGATTAGGCGGAATTCTAATACAATATAAATGTCTACTTATTGTATAAGCAATTAATATTTCCATGAAAGATAGATGACAAGCAATTCAATCATATTAAAGTAGAATGTATCATATATAAAACCTCAGCAAAATATTATAGCACACAGTTATTTAACATATTCACCCTTACTGATGAAGTCTTTCAAAATGTATTACTTAATATAAATAGATGGTAATAATATGTATACCTAATGTTTATAATACAATGTATTTTACTGGATATATAAAAAGTTATATTTCATTGTTTGCCATCATTTAAGTAATCACTTTGTTTGTTGCTAACTTACTTAAAATATCAAGTTTGTTTTATGTGAACATTGATGAAAGTTAGTGCATTTTAATTATCAGTGCATCCCACTTCCTCCCATTTCCTGCACATAAATATTATCATATCTGTCATTTCTTATTATAAAATGAGTGAAATTATAGGTTATAAACAAATTCACTTGTGATTAATGATTACAAGTTCCCTTTCCATACTCATAAATTGCAATTTTTTGGCTTTTACTGAAAGTTTTTAGATTTAAATGGCAACATTCTATTTTCTATAATCAGCAAAGGTTAAACTGTGTGATTATTGTCAATTTAATACTATTTGTTCAGAATGTGATTGTTACATTCTGTGACATTCCTAGTTCAGGCTTCAGTATTATGTATGGTCAAGATGGGTTACAAAACCACAATTCAAGTTAAAGCAATTATATGACTTGTTATGCACATTTACTTATATGAGAAAATCATCATGCATCCCCTTGATGTTCAATATAGTGTATGTCATTTATGACAAGTTAAAACAGTAGTGTTATTATGCACAAGCCCTTGTTATTAAACTGTCTATTGTCAATTTAATACTATTTGTTCAGAATATGATTGTTACATTCTGTGACATTTCAAGTTCAGGCTTCTATTGTTTCTCTTGAACAACTTTGTCAGTTTGATGTCATGTATAAACATTAGTTACCTTGGTAACCACTTAAGTATTATATATGGTCAAGATGGGTTACAAACCCACAATTCAAGTTAAAGCAATTATATGACTTGTTATGCATATTTACTTATATAAGAAAATCATCATGCTTCCCCTTGATGTTCAATATAGTATATGTCATTTATGACACGTTAAGACAGTAGTGTTATTATACACAAGCCCATGTTATTAAATCCTGTCTTTATCTAAATTCAGTAGACTGCTTCATCTTATATGACGATTATATATTTTATCTAGATTTACTAAAATCATATATTACATAACTATTGTGTGTTTTTTTTGGCTGTTGCTTAGTTGTTTGAGAGACCACAAGCTGTAATGCTTATTTGTATTATTAGCTCCTTCCAAGCATGTTGATACAGTCCATAGACTTTAAATTATGAGACCCTTCTAGTTTTGTATTTGTTATAAGTATATTTCCATCCTTACATACGCACATATCAGTACTTCAAGCACGGGCAACAATACCCATCCAGTTTTGCCAGAATACCATTCACTAGTTCACATGGTGTGTTTTCAGGCTGTTCTTAAAATATCCAAACCAATTTTTGTCCTGTTCCATTTTACCAACCTGTTCCATGAAGTGGCCACTCTGCCAGTGAACCACTCAACACACCTTCCATTCCCACAGATATTTCCACGAAGGAAATCTGATGACTCTCTAGCACTTCCTGGTAACCCCAAACACCCCTAAAATAAGCTATCCCCATATGCCCAACACGTCCGAGCAAGCTCACCTCCCAGACTACTGCAAAGGATTCTGCACAAGACCAAGTGCTCCTAGTCTTTCACAATAACTCAGACTTCCACTCTTATGTAAGTCCTTAATGTGTTTGGACCAAAATACATTTTAAATATAAAATTGTGCTTATTATTTATTTATTTTTTTTAATTTTTTATCAAGAATCAACTTAATAAGCTAAATGAAGTGTTGGGAGACCATCAATATGTGTACATGTGGTTTAAAACAGCCCTTTTATTATTTATATGTATATATATATATATATATATATATATATATATATATATATATATTTTTTTTTTTTTTTTTTTTTTAAACCAAAAACATTGCTGAGAATCATCTCAGAGGCTCCTCAGAGCAGTTAAGCATTATCATCACTCTGTCTCCTTTACCATAGCAACCTGGGAGCATCTATTTCTGTTAGTGTGTCTGTGTACTGCATACCAGAGGCTCACGAAGCACCTGAAGCAAAGCTTCACTTCACTGCAACTTCAAGCCTAAATTCCCTCCCTTTCAGCAAGGCAGCAACCAGGAAAAGAACGGAGAACAAACAGATAAAAAAAACTCCCAACAAGCTGCTACAACAAGAGATAACACATTCTTCCAGCCTTCCCACCTCTCACTCAGCAGATGTATAAACAAACTATTCTCTGCCAAAATATCCCAAATCACAGTTTTATCCACCCCCTTCCCCTGGATCCAGGCTAAAATACCAAATGTCTCTTCCTAATACACAAGCATCAGTAAACCTCGATCACAAGCCGCAACCCACAGCTTCCCGGAGAAGAAAACGGCAACATACAACAGCTGCCAGACACAGCTGCATCCACATACACCATGTCAGGCTTAATCAAACAGCACTCAAAGCTATGATACCTGCCATAATTGATATTGCCTATGTTTAGACAAAATAATAATGACATTTGTACTACCTGCCAGACACAGCTGCATCCAAGCACACCATATCAGGATTGATCAAACAGCACTCGTAGCTGTGATACCTGCCATAATTGATATTAATTATATTTAGACAGAATAATGATGACATTTGTACTAAGAGCTTGCCTATTATTTAACCAGGATATACATGACATTTCTAAATCATACTTTAACTGAAGAAGGCAGTAGTCTCCATGACAGCATTTTTTTTTCAAAACACTCTACTATTACTGCTATTATAAATTATGTAAATTTGTTACATTTGAGTCTGAATTCTGATGAATGGTGCTTTGTTGAATTAGTTAATTACCTAAATTATTATAAGTAAAAACAATGAAAAATGAACAAGATAATTATTCACTGAGTTCAAGTGGGGGAATAGAAACTTCTATGTTTATATTATATGTTGTTTTGTTTGACTTATATATAATGTAAAGAGTAACCCATCTTGATCTACCTTTGTTTGTGAAGAATTACTGGACTCTTTGAACTTTCTGAATAAATCGTTACTGTTTCTCAGTTGTTTAAGAAACCCTCCATTTTTAAAATAAAAATAGATGACAAGTGATGTACCATATCAGCTGATACTTTGAGAGATGTAGTTGTAAGACTTATTTTTTTGGGACAGCTATCTTGGAATCAGTTTTTTGTTTTTTTCTTTCTAGCATTAGTCCAAGGATTTGTTTATTTTATTCTTTTAAGAGTAGGGGCCATCCATTCCATTTCTTCCTGGATAGAAATTATGTTGTTGTTTTTGATGAATATAGTAGCTTTTTCTAAGTCATTAAATGTTCTCATCTCATTGGCAAAAAGTATTTTTATCTTGGCTGGAAAGGCCAGCAGTGCTTTAATGTCGTTTTGTTTCAACAGTTTTATTATTGGCCAGAGTTTTTTCCTTTGTTCTAGTATTCTGGAAGAATAATCATTGTCAAACCTTATCAGGCTTTGTTTGTATTTTAAGGGTGATTTTCTCCAAGCAGATTTTAATATTAGTTCCTTGTCCAGAAATGAAAGACATTTTATAACTATGGATCTAGGCGGAGTATTTGTTGAGTTAGAAGCAGGTTTCCTCAGTGCTCTATGCACCCTTTAAATTCCAAATGAAAGTCCCTCTTTCAAGTCTAAAAATTCAGGAATCCAGGTTTTTAAGTATGAAATAATGTCTTCTCCTTCAGTGTTTTCAAGCAGACCAAAGATCCTTGTGTTGTTTCTCCTTTCCCTATTTTCTAAGTCATCTATTGTGTTAAGCAGCCATGTATTCTGTTTAAGCAGAAATTCTTTTTGGAATTCTTCCTCTTTGAGTCTCCCTTCAATGTCATTTAGATAAGTCTCTATATTTGTTATTTTTGTATGGTGTTGCTGTAATAGTTAGTTAAGAGTATTAGTCTGTTTCTGAGAATTTAATTTGAGGTTTTCTAAGTCATTTTTAAAGCCATCCATCTTTAAAGATAGTTCCTATAAGGTAGATGTCATCAATTGCAGTTCTTTTTTCAAAGATACATCTGGATGAGAATTCCTTGAGTTGTTCATATTCAGTGACTCAATGTATCTCCAAGTTACTTGACAGGAAAATGTTTGTATAACTCCACCAAATTTGATATTTATGTAGTTTAGTAGATTATCTATAGATTTATGATGTTTGAAAACTTGAAAATAATAAAATTTTCCTATATTATTATTATACTAGTTTATGGAGCTCTCAAAATTCACTGCTCTCAGTTGGCCATCTAGGCTCCGACCCCCCACCCAGAATTTACTTTTTGTAACTGCTAGTTTATGTTTTTCTTCATTTATAAGTTTAAAGATGTTAAATACTTGCTTTTCTCTGGATTGTCTGCAATTCTGTAATCAATGAGATAAAGCCCAAACTTTTGAATCCACGTTTTTCAGTTGTCAGACAAGTTACCAAGCAGCTGTAAAGAAGGTGGCTGAAGTATAGATATTATTTTACAAAATAATGAAAACAGTGATGGTTCCTTTCCTCATGACACAGTAAGTCTCAGGCCAATGATAGAAAATGTTATTAAAAACATTTGCTGTTTTAAATTTTACTTGTGCTAGAAAATAAAACAAATGCTAAAGTATTGGTAACTTTTGACTGAAAACTCTAAAAACAAAACACAGAGGAGCTGATGGCACAATGCAGTGTTCAGAAAAAGCATACACTTCTTCACTACTGACTAGAGCCCATAGCAGATCTTCTCTAGGCAGCCATGGCAAGGTGTCACAATTTTAACACCATGTGATAACTTGTGCATAACAAAATTGTGTGACAGGATTAGTTGAATAGCCAAGCAAACAAATATGACATTAAATATCTGCACTCAGGCTTTCCTAGAGAGCAACTGATTTCACACCTCTTGAGACATGTACCTAATTAGATTTAAGCTAATTCTGAAAAGTTTCAGTACTGTTGTCGCCATCTATGACAAATAAAGTTGTGTGAGGATGTTTTGTTCTATCTCCCATAGAAGAACTGCTCAGTAATGCATAATGATCACCTTTTGAAGCCAGAAGATGCAAGGAGGGATGGAATAACAGCACTCAGCTTTGCTTGGCCAGTGTCAAATATGCTCAAGGTGTGCTCATTCCTTTAGTGCTGATAGGTAACAACTATTCTATCATTATCAGGTGTCTTGGAGAATCAACATATGATAAGGATAATTCCAGAATAAGGAAACATATCTGTGGTCAGTTACTTTATGTTGGGTAAAGAAGTAGCAAGTTTAACTGAAGAGATCATAACCAGTTCTCAAATATTCTGGGACAGGTAGCAAGTACAGTGTACTATATGCCAGAGCAATTGCATACAGCTGTTTGCTGGAGTCTTATATACAAGATATGGATGAGGAAGAAAGCAAAGTCTGCAAGTAGTTCAGGTATATGCTTTTATGTATTTGACATAATACCAAGTGGAAAGGTGTGACTAAGTTACTATGTTAAGATGGTATCCTGAACTGAGAGATTTTAGTAGCTCATATGGAAAGCATAAGCCTAAGAAGAATACAATGTTATAGCATTTGATGATATGCCTGGGTCCGATGAATAAATGGCTATTATTGAATGAGATTTAATATGGTTTAATGGTGCATGGTACAATACAAGATTAGTAACGGCAATATTCCATTCATATGGTGGCTTTGGAGTGGTTATGTAGTTTAACAGAACATGGAAGCCATAGGATTTGTCATGGGGTGTATAATTCCACATTTTAAAACTGCTGAAAGAAATGCTTTCCCACTGATAAGTTCTGTTACAAACCAACATCAATTACACTAACTGAGATAACTCTGTGTATGATAGCAAGCTCTTGGTTACACTGCAAGGCTTTAATTATTCATAACACATATATTTAATTTATTAAGTTTATGTCAAAGGCAAAAGAATACCCTAATACTGTTGCATCTCTCAAGTTTAAGAGACAATGATCATAGTCAAAACACATATCAAATTAAACATAAACTGCAATTAAAGGAAAGTGGACAAGCTACCCAGGTACTTATAAATTGCATAGTTCTGTTCTATACAAGTGCACCATGAGGTGAGGAAACATATAATAGTGCAGATGAAAAGGAAGGAGGAAACAGTAAAATATTAAAACATTCAACGTTACCATCCACAAATTACATGTTTTGTTTCTCTGCCTTTGCCATCCTCCACCCATTCTTTATTAAATGTAGTTCACAAGCGGTTATTAACTCTATTATCCTGCTCTTTGAAGGAAAATTACTTGTCATTTAAATCAAGTTGACCTGATTTGTGGAAATAATATATAATTTTGATACAATCTACAGAAGGTAGACCTTGAAAAGTTAATTGGAAAATATTTGTATAATGCTGGGATGCAAGTCATTCCAATAATTATTGTTTTCTTTATATATATTTTACATAGTGAGCAGAATGAAAACTTTTACTACAGCTTATTAGTTGCGATGTTATACAAGTTCATTTTACTGACCAAAGAGCAGTAAAAATTAAATATTCATCTGAAGCTTATATACTTTTTATAAATGTCATTTTACAATTTAGTCACTGTAGAAGTCACTCTTTTTCATGTTTCAAAATGCAAATATCTAATTTGAGGGTATTTAAATACCTTAGCTGTGAGGAGGTTACACATCTATAATTTTAAACAGTAAACAATACAAAAATACCAAATTCCTAAGTGTTTTTCAAAAAGGCAGAGACAGATTAACCAGAATTATTAAACAAGCTGTTAAAAAAACAGATTAGCTAATAGGCCTAGCAGATAAAACTTGCAGAAAGAAGAAATGTCCATCCATCGTCAACCCCTTTTCCCATTTTGCACATGGGGTTGGGGTGTCACTCAACAGTGACAATCATCTCAAGCCAAGATTTACACTGCCAGGTATCTAGCCCTTCTGTTGTAATTCATTTGTACCACTCACTCGCACACACACCCTCACATATGGCCAATTTATAGTGTCCAATTCACCTACTGCATGTCTTTGGAATGTGGGAGAAAACCGGAGCACCAGTAGGAAACCCACGTGATTGCGGAGAGGACATGCAGACTCTGCACAGAAGGCACCCCAGCTGAGAATCCCCTGTCTTGCATTCTCACTGAATTGTATCCATGCGATGGTGTAACACCTCATTTCTCACCCCATCTCTGCCACTGTTAGGTCCTGATTATATTACTGCATGCAAGAAAAGGTTCTCATGGGTTAAACGTAAAACTATTGATTTGTTTATATTTAAAGGCATTATTAAACAGATATAACTTACTAAAATCTACTTGAGTTAAGGGGCCATGAGCTTTGATTTAATTAACTAGTGTGTATGGCATTATGTTGGATAACAGTAGGACTCAAAACCAGGATGACAGAATGCAATTTCATACCATGCAAAACTTGTTATGGCAGACAAAAAAAAATTATAATCCATCCAGTGAATTATATAATTTAGCCATCTGCAATGTTTTGACTTTGGAACAACAAATCTGCCAATAAACTTAATGTCTTTTATGCATGTAAAGGTAAAATAAGTAACTGTTCCTCTTCATTTCTATGGCTTCTTAGAATGCTTCCTAATTAACACCAGCAGAAGCAAGACATTTACACTGTGGTATAAAACCATGTTTGACAGAACTGTGAGAGGGTGGAAGAACCATTCAAAGTATGTACTGTGTCTCTTCCCTTCCTGGATACCAGTAAAAGGACCACTTTTGTTAAAACATGCAGGGTGTCAAGTTGCCAGCCCAGTGCCCAACCTTCAAAGAAGACACACCCACCCACACACACGCATGCACCTACCTGCATATCTTTTTAAGTTTACTCGACTGTGGGGAAGACATGCAGACACCACACAGAAGGCGCTCCAGCTGAACCAGAGAACCTCTTGCTGTGAGGCGACAACACTAACCACTGCACCACAGCCTAACTGACTTAATATTTTAAAGGAATGAGAAATCGGTGGTTGTTATGAGGTGTTAACTAACCACGAAGACTGTACGGCTGCTGCTACACAGATTAATTGGATAAGTTGATTAAATGTGTTTATATATTGCAATGTATTTGTTTAGAAATCACTCTGATGAAGCCTCGAGTGTGCAGAGGGGCAAAAATGCTAAGTCTTTCTTAAATAAAAGCATCATCACCTAACTTGTTTCTCTCCTGGTCTACTTGTGCTTTGTTTTACAATTTGTTGAAACATAAGTATTTTGTTTTCATGTTTTTTTTTCCGTATTATAGAGATATTTAGGCTCATGTTAAAGACAGTAACTTGTACACAATATTCCAATCTGAGTATTAAAACATTAGGAGTAATACTGTGTCCTGCTTTGAGGGTTAAAGGTTAAATATTTTGTAGGCTGCTTTTAGGTTTATCTAGTATGTTTTGTAACTGTTTTTCAATATGAATCGAAAAGAGAGTTTGAGCTATAAATACAGATACATATCGTTGCTCTTTCACTGTTGGCAAAGAGTCAGTAACAGAAGGCAAAGTTGCATTGTTGAGGTTAATTGCAGTACTTAGTAGCAGAATGTTAGATTTCTGTGTGTTAATAGCAAACTTATTCAGCGACGGACATTTCCAGAGAATGTTAAAGTCAATTTATAGAAACTTTTGAAATGTTGATTCTTGTGTATATGAATTAGCAAATACAATATCATTTGCAAAGAGTAATAGCTTTGTCTGAGGTAGATCTATGGGAAGGTTGTTAATGAAAAGCAAGAAGGGGAGAAGGCTTAATATAAAGACCCAGGGAACTTCGTTGGTAATTGTATATAAGCGTGAAAGGTCATAGCTAGAGGAAGCAATATAGGTTCTGTTATGTAAGAAGTTCATTATCCAGAAGCACACATTAGCAGAAAATCCACACAATCTAAGTTTTAATAGAATTTTGTCATGACTGACACATTCAGATGCCTTTTTAATCTTGGAAAATAGTGTCTGTAAAAAGATTTTTTTCCACATTTGCAACAACTTGTTTAGTAAGGGTATAGATAGCAGAAGTAGCAATGCTACATTTGGGTCTAATCCCATCTTGCTTAGCAAAAAGAATGTCATAGGTATGGATATAATCTCAAATTTGTTGGTATACATTTTTCCTAGAATTGTAGTTATAGGACAGATGGTGGATATGGGTTGAAAATTGTTAGCACAGAATAGCTTGTTGACATTTGAAGGGTGATGACTGGATGCTTTTTGTACTTTTTTAATCTGAGCTGTTTTTAAGGAAAAAGTATATCATGAATTGTAGAAGTATGTTATAAAATGTGTATAGGGCAGAAGTGTTGATCACTGCAGGAGTAAAGCAGGGTCTAATTTATTATTTCTAGTTCTTGTCCAATAATAGTGGAAGAAGACTGAGAAATAGATGTGATATGAAGGAATGTAGTCAACAACGGAGGTAATTTGAAGGACCATTAGGAAAGAAGAAAGGAGTAGTCACTAAAAGATGGGGAGTAGTATTCCATTTGTTATGATAAAATCTATAATGAAACTCTTGTTGGAATATGGGTTGGGTATAGTATCGGAGTTGACCGTGTCTGCATGGTTAGGAAGGGATATAAAATGATTTAAAGATTATTTCTTTCTGCTTGTTCATTGACGCTTTAAATTGCCTAATGTAAGTTATCTGTGATCATCAACTATATTTAATATTTTTGCATGGTAAAATGGGAGGGTGCATATTGCAGCAAGTACTATTTTTTATGTTATTACTGAGTATAAGTAAAACTAGAGTCCATTTAGGATGTTTGCAATTACTAGCATTACTTTTGACTAGCAGGATTGGGGTTATTATTTTGATTAATTTTTGAATTAAAGTAAATGGCCCTCTATCTTTATCTTTTCCATGACAAAGACCATACAAATGTGATAGAAATCAGAAAGGGTAGGAGAAATCTAGGAAGTCTTTTAACAAGGAATCAGATTGGCTACTGTTTTAGGTTAATATTGGTTTTGCCAGAGTTCAAGATTGGTCCATTTATTATTATTAATGCTAGAGATGCTCAGACGAGTTAGAGCTATTTTTTTTTTTTTTTTTTGCTAGGACTAGTATGAGGAAGTTATGCATAATCTGATCCTGGTTGAACTCTATGTCTGAAATCTGGTGGCAAAGAGAGTGGTTTAATTGAATTTGACAGAAGGGCGAAGTAGATAGTTTTGTTAAGGAAATTGTTAAATATTGGAGTTATTATTTGGGGGACAAACTTTAGTTGATATAGCCACCATAAGGGGATATTTACAACATGCTAAGTATTTGTGGAAATTGTCTATTCTGATGAGATATGAACCTCAAAACAGGCTTTATGTTGGATGAATGGATGCCCAGTCATTCCCTTTCACAAAGGAGAGGCTTCTATGAACCCAGATAATTACAGACCCATAAGCCTGACCAGTCTCATCCATAAAGCTATGGATGGGATCATTATGGAAGTAATATAAAAGGATATAGATTCATCAAGGACAGATCTTGCCATCTTAACCTGGTCAACTTCTTCAAAAAAGTTACCAAAACAATGGATGAGTGCAAAACAGTCTACCACTGCATACCTAAACCTCAAAAATATGTTCAAAATCATCCCACACTCAGCTATTAAAGACAAACTCTCCCAATTAAATGTCAGTCCCTAAGTATCTAATTGATTAGCAAATCAGTCCACAAATAGAACCTAAGACGTTAGTATATGTGGTTATACTTCCTCCAAAAGACCTGTCACTAGTGGAGTACCCCAGAGTTCAATCACTGGATCACTCCTCTTTGGCATTTACTTCTCAGAGGTAATAGCTAATGTCAAGGGTTTGTGGCTAACTTAGACTGCATATGAATGCAAAGTATCATAAACTCCCCAGAGGACACGAAGATCCCCCAAGATGGCCTGTCGCAAACAAATAGATGATGTCAAAAGCATGGATTAAAATTAAATGCCAAAAAGTGTATAATCCTATCCTTTGGCAAGAATGACTCTCCTTGTAACTATCACATTGAAAACACACACCTGAAAATTTATCCCATAGTTAGGGATCTGGAAACCTGTGCTGACAATGAACTAGTATAGTTTATAGTGTAAAACAAGCTCTGAGCCAAACATAAATGAGGGTGATTTGAGACAGAAAAGAAGCAGTCCTTTTTACAGAAGGTATGGAAAATGACAGTGATTCACACGAATCCCATTATATGTCAATGGCATGGGAATTCATAGCTACTTCCTTATGTCTGGCATGAGTCATACAAAGCATTATGGGAAAGAGAAAGGGTTGAGGGAGAACAAGATCACATTGATACATCAAGCCCCATTGGCAGGCAAAATGTGGAAAACAGGTAAAACTACAAATAAAGCGCTTATAATGATTTTGAGGTGTAGAGTGTAGAGTTCTATAGCAGCAGAAAGACAAAAGAGAGACTTTGGAGTGATTAAGTATCATTTTTCTGCATTTTCTTGCTGCCTTTAGCTAATTCCACCTAAAATACTGATTTTCTAGTGTTTCTGTGATTTAAAAAGCTTGTTTCAGCTACATATTGTACTTATTTTACTGCCTGCACTTTAACAAAGTTGTTTTTATGTTTAAATTACCTGTTAACTGTTGTAGGCTACACACTCAAGTGCGATAGCCATTTCTGTGCATTTAAAGTGTTTTTTTGATTGTATCTGCTTTATTTTCTGAGAAAAAAACAAAAAATATATACTTGTTTTCCCACCTTTCTAAGCTAGTATAGTCCAGTTTTCAGGGTAGTGCTGAATTCAGGGCTGTGTTACAAGTTTCTGTGTTTGCCCATACCTTACTTGGATAGAAGGAAGTTTCTCTGTTCACTATGAGAGAGGGAGCTTTGAGCAGCCTATCTGCCCCTGGAGGAGTGGTTTCAGCCCAGAAATTAGTAATTTATTGGCCATTTTGGGCTAATTTCTATCTCTTTCATTTCCCTGCTATAAAACCCACATTTGCGCTGTTTTGCATGCCGGGCAGCGCCGGTTAGCTAGGGTATAACTATTCCTGGCTCCACAAAGTCTACTCTTCAGTTTTTCCCTTGGAACTAGACAAACTTTCAACTTAAGCATTCAAACCATTCACTTCTCATACTGGCACTTGCTCAAAACTCATAGCAAGCACTAATAAACCTTAGCACTAGACCCCCCCCCCATACTGTAGAGAAGGACAAGGCTCTCTATTCGACCTTACCAGCCAATCAGTAAAACAGTTCACTGTACCTATCCAGGATGGTCAAAGGGCAGTTTCAGGTGTACTCTCCAGTCCAACTGGTGAATCTTGGCATTTTGAGGCAATGTTACAATTGCCTCATGTACGCAGACAACCCTCTCCTCCTTCCACCAAACACTAATACATGTGAGAGATGCAATTATACAGCCAAACTGGAGGCTAAGCTCTCTCAACCCAAGACTGGACCAGGCAGTCAAGAGGAGAAGGGAATTACTTGCATCACACCACCAGTCTCACATAGCCTATGAAACCAGCACCGGCAAAAAACACACATAAATACAAGAAAACATATTCAGAGGCTCTAAATAAAAATCTGCAGAAGCAACTGAGACCTCCAAAGCAGACATCCAAGCAACCTCCACCCCCCAACACAAACCACGAAACACATACTTCACAAAACCAGTGTGCCACACAATCACAGCCCTTAATGCAAAATAACATACCCAACATACTAGTAATAGGTGACTCTATAGTCAGGCACACTGATGTCCCACTCACAAGGCTGAACAAGGAGAAGATTACTGTTAGCTGCCTGTCGGGTGCCAGGATCCGCCACATAACACAAGCACTCAGGTCACTCCAGAACAAGTACAAATTGTCCATGTTGGTGTGAATGACCTGAGCCGTACCTCCCTGGACTACATGAAAAGAGACATGGAGGAGCTCTCTGATCACATAGCCCAGGCCGGTATGACCCTGACCCTGAGTAGCATCCTGCCCTCACCAAGAATGATACCACAGTATAGAGAAAAAATTATCAATTTCAACAATTGGCTAAGCTTCTAGTGTCATTCAAAAGGGATCCAGTGTCTGTCAGCCTGGGATGACATGCTCGACAGGCCATGCTGCTTCGCTAGAGATGGCTTGCACCTGTCACCCTTAGGCTTTCAAATACTGGCCAAGTCTCTTGCCACCCCCATAGTGCCTTTTTTAGGAAAGGCTCAAAAGGCAAACCCACCACCGTAAATAGCACAAGTAAGAAAAAACTGAGGGTAATGCTACTCAATGCCAGAGGTCTAAACCTTAAAATGCACACACTCGAGGTACTCCTCAGTATGGAGAAAATTGATATATGTGCAGTAACAGAAACATGGTTTAAGGCTCCAGAGAGCACCCCAGCACTACCAGGCTACAGCTCATACCATACATTTCGGCCACAAAACCAGGAACGAAATACAAAAGGCGGGGGAGTATCCATATTCATCAAGGATACCCACACCTCCAGAGATCATCCACGTGCAACTAACAATGGGCAAAACTGCTATTCAAATTATAGATTGCTACAGATCACCCACCATGTCCCAGGACCCCCACTCTGCATTCCTGGAAACACTGGGAAACATAAAGGTCCTACCAAACACCCTGATAGTGGGTGATTTCAATTACCCAAGCATTAACTGGGAGAACTACTCAAGTACAAACTCCCTTGCCCAACATTTCCTAGAATTTATAAACTCAAACACCCTGGATCAACTGGTCAACACCCCCACCAGAGGTGACAACATATTGGACCTGGTCATCTCCAACATTGGTGACTGGTGTTCCACAATGAAGGTCAACCCCTCGCTGGTTAGATCTGACCATAAACTAATCACTCTGGATATCCACATTCCGCCACCACCCCCGGTCAAAGAAATCACTGTGAAAAACTTTTCAGAAGCAAACTTCACGTTACTTAAGACCAAGGTGGGACGTTTCAAAGCCCCCGTACTAAAGGATAACACTGTCCAAGCTGCAAAATACATTACTAATGCACTCTACGGGCACCTACAAAAATGCATGGATCATGCTATTCCAAATAAAACCAAGACACACTCCTCCAAGAAAAGGAAACCAGTCTGGTGGACCCCTGACATAAACAAGCTATACAATAGAAGGAAGAAACTAGTACAAAAAAAGAGTAAAATCCCAAGAAGGGAAGACATCCCTGATCTGTATCAGCAAGAAACTACATTCCCTCATAAAATCATCCAAAGCTAGCTTCGAAAGAAAAATTGCCATGGACTCCAAAGATAACCACAAGGCATTCTTTAGCTATGTCAAGAATCTAAGTGGCAGTTCTCAGATCTGCTCAGAGTTAGTGCAGAATGGCACAAAATACACTGAACTGACTGATATAGTCAACATCCTGGCAGACAGGCTCACTGCAAGCTTCACTCCCCTCTCACCCCCAAAAGGGCCCATAACTATACCACAAGAATGTAGTACCCCTGAAATCACAGACACTCAAGTTAAAACAGCTCTCTCCAAAGCCAAAAACACAGCATCAATGGGACCGGATGGTGTCCCAGGCTGCGTCCTACATGAGCTCAAAGATGAACTAACCCCCTCACCTAAACACACTGTTTAAACTCAGCCTCTCCACAGGCTACATGCCCACAGAGTGGTGCACAGCAACAGTTATTCCACTACACAAAGGTGGAGCTACAACGGACACTGGGAACTATCACCCTATAAGCCTGACTAGCTTGGTCTGCAAAACTATGGAGCGAATCATCATGGATCTCATTAACAGAGACATTGGAAACCCCCAAACACTGGACCCTACCTAGTTCGGCTTTGTTAAGGGCAGATCATACCTCCTAAACCTGGTGGACTTCTTTGAGATAGTTACCAAGGCTATAGACGAGGGAAAGATGGTCCACACAGCCTACCTAGACCTTGCAAAGGCCTTCGACACCATTCCCCACTCAGGTATTATAGACAAGCTCACCAGCCTGAACATAAACCCCTACATCACGAGATCGGTTACCAACCGGCTCACGTACAGAACCCACATGGTAAGAGTTGCGGGAGCTAGGTCTGACTCTAAACCAGTTACAAGTGTCGTTCCCCAGGGCGGAGTCATAGGACCCCTCCTGTTCAGCATATACTTCTCAGAGGTACAGGCAAGCACAGGAGGACTATGGCTGACCAAGTTCGCAGATGACTGCAAACTAGGGGCTATAATTGACTCTCCGGCTGACAAAGACATCCTCCAAAAGGGCCTCACTGAGACAGATACCTGGTGTCAAAACCATGGCCTCAAGCTAAATGCCAAAAAGTGCATAGTCATCCCCTTTGGAAAAAACAAAGTACCCATAAACTACCACATAGGTGGTAGCCCCCTAAATACGGAAGATGTAATAAGGGATCTGGGGACCCAAGTAGATAGTAACCACTTCTTTGATAATCACATTGCCAACGTAGTTAGAAAATCCTTCTATGTAGCCCACCTAATCACAAAAGGGTTTGAATCCAGATCAAAGAGGTCATTGGGCCCCTCTATGCATCACTCATCAGACCCATCATAGAGTACAATGCCCCATTTGGGATGTACCTTACAAGACACCTGCAACAACTGGAAAGACCACAGAAGTACCTCACCAAGAGGATCACTGGCCTCAAGCAGATGCCCTATGCAGCTCGACTGAAGAAACTCCAGCTGTACTCGGTTGCATAACACCTACTCAGAGGTGATCTTTGCCTGACATACAAGGCCAAGTCCAACCCAGAATTGATGGACATGCTTCACCTAAAGAAAACCATATCTAAACCTCACCACAACAATAAATAGGACATGCTGGAGGGATAGATTCATGTCCCAGAGACTTCCCATGCTCTGGAACAAGATTCCAATCTAAATTAGGCAGAGCTCCTCACTAACCCTCTTCAAGAGAAACCCTGACAATTGGATGGGAAACAGAAAGTTTACCCCAGGGATCACTTTAATGGGTCTACCGGACAGAGGCACAGAGAACTAATCTAAGGGGCAGCAAAAGCCAACACATTCCGGCTAGGCTTATAAATGCCTTCGGGCAGATAGCCTAGTACCTACCTATGAACCTAAAATAGGTCAGGAAACAAAGACAGAGTGAAAAAACAGATTTTTTTAAGTTGTAGGATGGAGTTTTCCTTTAACTACTCAGGAAATACAATTACCTGTTAAACAAATAAATGCTTGTGTAACTCACAATGGAGGAAATATAGCAACACAAAGTTCATACTAGCAAAATCCCCACAATGAGAAACAAGTAATTCAAAGGCAGCCTCATTTCAGTATACTAACAAGACATAATTCATAAAATGGAAAACATGATGTTGAAAGTATGCTAGCCAACAATGGCACAAAACATTTTGAGATAAAACTAAAACATAAACTACTGTTATCTCAATGACAGAAGTTGAAACAGTAAGGCAAGTGTAGATACCGAGCAATAATGAGTAAATAACCTTTTGGCATCTGCAGTAATTCAAAATATGTGAGACGACATTCTCCGTGGCTGACACAGCACTTCACCTGCCAGTAGAAACTAATAACAAGATAAGCACAGTGTAAATAAACAGGGAGTACAACAAGCAGAATATGGGAGGAAAGTGCAATTGCAGTTTACATACAAGCTCACTATTAACAGTATAACACTAAAACTGCCTTAACAAAAATATATAAACATCTAAATAGATGAGCTAAGCAGTTCATATCTTCTTGAAGGGAGCGAAGACCCTAAGTGTGTCAAATTACTGTAGCCAGGGGTTACATATGTTACATGGGCTATACAAGAAAGTGAAAGAAAAGTAATGTGTCCTGATAACTAGAGAAGGAACTCTTACCAGTCAGAATAAGGGAAGTGAAGGAAACCAGTGGATGAGTGTAAAGAAAGGAAAAACTGCAAATCAGGTGCAGCACAGGTATGTTGGCTCGTGCAATCACAGATTGGTACAGGAGAAGTCAAGAGGCACAAAGGTGGGAAGTAAGAGAACTTTATGTTTAAAAATGCAAGAATGTTATTTCAAGAAATGAAGGATAAGGTACATATTACTAAGGAAGGGAATCAGAAACCACAAAATAGTTAATAGATTATTATTATTTCAGCACAAGCATGTAAATACTGATGAATGGACGACAGCTACTGCTGAACAGAATCAAACTCGAGATTTGTGCAGTTAATAATAAGAAAAATGTAAAGAAAACAAAGCAAGGGAAAGGGGTAATCAAAAGACATACTTCATACAAATGAAGGAGTGATAATAAGGAGAATATAGAACACATGGGACCAGGAGCAGAAGTTGCAAGTTAATTAAAAAGGGCAAAGAAAAAATGCAATGCCATTTAAATGAAGAAAATCCAAAGTCTCTCTTTTGCTACAAAGAGGTGTGATGCAATGGGGGGCAAAGTAAGGACAGCATTTAGGGGGAAACACCCCTGTAATAATAGCTTGCTTGCAATGTATCCCACTCTATTATGTACAAAGTATAATGACTGTGAAATATTGTCCATTGAGGGGCACAGCAGGTATTGTAAGGGCATCTTTTTGAGGACAAGTGTGCTCATAACAACAGTCTACTGACATCGTAGGTCAACTTAATACTCAGAAGGTATAAGGCCCCTGAGGTATCATCCAGTGAAGAGCACAGTAAATACTCCAGGAAAGAGTTTAGGGAATGAGCGTCCTTGTAGTATTAGCCTGCTAGTGATGTAGGTCCATTTAATTACTCAAAAGTATAAAGCCCCTGAGGTATCATCTAACGAAGGGCACAGTACATACTGCAGGTACAGAGTTTAGGGAATGAGCGCTCTTGTAATATTAGCCTGCTAGTGGTATAGGTCCATTCAGTTACTCAGAAGGTGAAAGGCAGTTGAGGTATGGTCCATTAAGGGGCACAGCAGGTGTTGCAAGGGCAGTGTTTAAATTGTGAAGGTCCTTGTAATAGCAGCTTGGTCATACTTTACTTCCAAAAGTAAATACATAAATAAAAATCAACAGTACTGTCTGAAAACTGAGTAAGGAACAAAATATAATAAATAAAAAATCTCAGGTGTAAGGAGGGATTAAAGCACTTTAAAAACACAATAAAATATATAAATACAAAGGTTAAGCACTTTTGTATCATATGTTAATCAACTCAGACTTCTTCAGGTTATTCCTATAGCTGCAACAGGTGTCCTAAATATAGTCACCCAAATGTAATATATGTAAAAACAATAATCTCTTCCATTCGTGTTTCTATTAAAACTAAATCAGCATACTTTGAAATATTAAAAATATAAAAAATGTAAAACTATATTATTGATGTTAGTAAAATCATAACAGCCTTCTTTAAAAATTACAAAACAGTTAAGAAATCTGCATAATAAAGTTTGAATAAAATAAAGTTAACGTACAGGAGAGCAGAAAACTGTGTGCTCAGAAAGTTATAATAGGTTCATAGGTTCATAGGTAGGTACTAGGCTATTAGCCCTAGGGCCTATATAAGCCTAGCCAAAAAGGTACCATGGCTTTCGACACCCAAGAAAATTATTTTCCTGTGCCCCTGTCGAGCAGAGCAACAGAAGTGATCCCTGAGGTGAATTTCCTATTTCCCATCCAATCAAGATTTTTCTTGAAGAGTGCTAATGAGGAGCTCTGTTTGACATAGATAGGTAGTCTGTTCCAGAGTATGGGAAGTCTCTGGGACAGGAATCTATCCCTCCAGCATGTTCTGTTTATTGTGGTGACAATGTTTAGGTCCCTAGAGCATGTAGCTTGGTGGGATTGGGATTTCTTTAAGTGGAGCATGTCCAACAGCTCTGGGTTTGACATAGCTTTGTATGTTAGGCAGAGATTGCTTCTGAGTAGGTGATATGCGACGGAGTAAAGCTGGAGTTTTTGAGACGGTATTCATTGGGCATCTGTTTGAGGCCAGTAATTTGTGAGGTATTTCTGTGGCCTTATATATAATGATTACAATTTAAGGGCACATTTTAAATTAGTGTGGTCATTTAGACCTGGTGAACAATGAGCTTCACCTTTCAGATGGCATCATACTTTATGGTTCTCCATCGTACTATTTTAGTCTCCTCCTTTAATGCCCACATCACACTTGTTCAATACACTAAAAATTAATCTTTTGTAATTCACTGACATTCTAGTTCTCCTTTATAAGGCGTTGTTTATATACTTACTTTTAATGGTATAATAATGCCCATATATTCTTTATGACAGTTTCTGTATAGTTTTAACTACACAGGAGTTGTCATATCCTGAACACATACCTGTGCACACAGTACTTATGACGTTACAGGTACAATACCCTTGCACTAGTATAGTTGTCTTAGTAGTGAACAAAGCTATATGTGGTGCTTCATATATAAACATGCAAAACTTGAATATACCATGAGGTCTAATGGAAAATATTTTTTGTTGTTGTTGTAATTACATTTCAGAAAATATTTCAGATTACCTCCCCTGCCATAGACAAACACCACATTCAAATCCACTGATTTAAATGCTTATTTCTTTCCTCTAAAAAATGCTAGTTGTTGATGACTTTTTTAATAGCTGTGAAAATCTGCAGTGAATGGAACCAGAAGTAATGGTGCACTTGAATTAAGTATGTCTATTAACATTATGATGTATTATCCCACTTTTAATGATGGGTGCATTCCTGGCAATTCTATAGCTTATCACTTCTTTACAAATACTATTCAAACTTGTCTCTGAATAATCTTTTTCAAGAAACACCCTTTTCAACAATTCTACTTCCCATAAAATACAGTCTTGTAAAGTTAACAGAGAAATTTTAATGACTTTTCCCTTAATAACATTATTGTTTATGCATTTGGGTTAAAAACTGAAAAGTAGGTTTTCTATATACAGCTGAAGTGAATTTATATTCTTTAAAGTTATAGTGACAGCCAGAAAATGAATATGATGCCTTGAAGTATAGATGGTGAACTTTAAAAAGAAGTATTGTTATTCATTTCCTCTAAAACAGTTGACAATCCTCTTATAATACAAAATAAATAAATAAATGTCTATAAAGTATAAGTTGTAAAACATAAAGTTTAAGGGGACCCTTTCTGAAGCATTACTTTCTCATGGTGAAGGAGCTTGTATATTTCAGGAAAGCTATGAGCTATACCATAGAGGGTCACCAAAGAGGGGCAGGTCACAGCAAAGAAATCAGATGAAAATGGCCCACTGGAGAAAGTAATGGCAGGCCACTCCAAAATTATTGCAAAGATAATGCTATGAACAAAAACAAGCAGAAATATGCTAAGATGACACTGGAAGATGAGGCCATCAGGCTTGAATGTGTCTAGCATATTGGGAAAGAGCACAGTTGATGACATTGCTGGATTAAAGAAGGATGTCCATCTGCTGTGGTGCTCAAAGAAGAAAGGTAAGTCTAATGCCACAAATAACCATACACCACTGGAACTTAGAATATAACAGCTGTGACCCAAGGTAACCTTGAAGTGGTTAAAGATAAGATGACAAGAATAAGCAATGACATTTTGGGAATTAGTGAACCAAAATGGAAAAGAATGGGTCAGCTAATCACCAGATCTACTATGGTCAAGAGTTGTCTTCCTCATAATTAATAAAAATATGTCGATATCCAACCCCAACAAATGATGGAATGATCTCAATCAGACTGCAAGGTAAACCACTCAATATTACAACACACACGTGTATTCAAAAACTACAGGCGTTGAAGGAAAAGAAGCTGATCAGCTTTATGAGGATCTGCAGCACTTTTTGAACATACGTACACAAATGTACACACACACACGCACGCACACACACACACACACACACACACACACACACACACACATGCACACACACACACATGCACACACACACACACACACACACACACACACACACACACACACACACACACACACACACACACACACACACAATGTATTCATTATAGATTATCAGAATGCTACAGTTGCCATTCAAAATAAATCTGGAATAATGGGCAGGTTTGGCCTTGGACTATATAATGAAGTGAGTCGCAGACTAGAAGAATTCTGCCAAAATATTTCACAGGTCATAACAAATTTTCTCTCAGCAGTCTAAGAGATAGCTTTACAGGTGGCTATCACCAGATAGAAATATCAGAACCAGACTGACTCTTTAGTGAGAAATGGAAGAGCTCAATACAGTTAGCAAAAACAAGGCCTGCCATGAACTCAGTCTATCAATTCATTATTGCAATGTTTAAAATTAAATTAACAAAAACAAGAAAATCTTTAAGGCTAGTGAGATAAGAGCTCAACAGTATTCCAAGTGAATATGTAAACGTGTAAAGTAAAAAAACTGATTTAAGAGATTAAACCTGATGGATACAATATCTGAGAAATTAGGGAGAGAAGGTTGTGACATTGTCCAGGAGGTGTGAGCAAAAACCATTCCAAATGGAAAGAAGATTAAGAAGACAACAATCTCTATATGTGGGGACAAGGAATGAAGGAGATCAAAAGGCAAAGGAGACAGGAAAATATGTCAAACTGAATATAGGGTTTCAGTGATTAGCAAGGAGAGATAGGGCATATTTAAATAAGCAATACAAAGAATTAGAATACAACAGAATGGGAAAGACTACAGATCTTTTTAAGAGGACTGGCAATATTATGGTAATTTCCACGTAAAAGCAGTCATGGTGAAAGTCAATAACTGGAAGGAACTAACAGAAGCAGGAGACATGAAGAAGAGGTGAGAGGTATATATAGAAATATATAAAAAGGACCCCAGCATTACTGATACATATGATGCAATATTCTCTGATCTAGAACCAGACATCCTGCAGAATAAAGTCAAATGGGTCATGGAAAGCATTGCTGTTAACAAGTCTGCAGGAAGTGATGGAATTCCAGTGGAATTTCTTAGAATCCTCCAAACTGAAGCTATTGCAGTGTTGCTTGGAAATTGCCAGCAAATTTGGAAGGCACAGCAGTGATCATTAGATTGGAAAAAGTAGATTTATATTACAATCTCAAAACAGACCAGTGTCAAAGTGTGCTCATATTGTTGAACAGTTGCACATATTTCCCATGCTAGTGAGGTAGTGCTCAAAATCCTGAAAGCTAGATTTTAACAATCTGCAGACCAACAACTGCCAGATGTACAATCCAGTTTCAGAAGGGGCAATGGCACAGCAGATAAAATTACTAGCATGTGCTAAATAACAGAGAAAGCAAGAGAATGCCAGAAAACTATTTACTTTTCCTTTAGTGATTACTCTAAAGCCTTTGACTATAGAGACGGTAACAAGCTTTGGCAAGTTCTTAGATAAATGAAGATACCAGCTCACCGTATTCACCTCCTGTGGAAGCTATCTGTAGAATAAAAAGCAACAGTTATAATCTAATATGGAATAAATGACTGGTTTAAGACTGGCAAAAAGGCTGCATATTGTTAATTATACACTGAATATATTTGTGAAATGCTGGGTTAAATGATTCAGATGCTGGAATAAAAATTGCTTGCAAACCTATTAACAGTCTCAGACATTTTGATAATACCACTCTAATGGCTGAAACCGAGAATGAGTGGAAGAGCCTGATGATGAAGGTGAAAGTCAAAACAAAAAAGTTATCCTGTTGCTCAACATCACAAAAAAAAAAAATAAATAAAATTATTTCATCTAGCCCTATTAATTATTTGGAAATAATTGAGGAGGAAATGGAATCAGTGATGGATTTTATTTTCCTGGATTCAAAGACATCTACTGATTGTGATTGCAGCCATGAAATTAAAATGTGCTAGTTTTTTTGGATGGAAAGCTATGGCAAATCTAGATACACCCCAGGATTCATTAAACTCCATGTAGGCTCCACACAAAGCCTACACGGAGTTTATATTTGTTTGCTGTGGTGAGCATCGAGCGGCAGCACGCAATGCATATTAATGCCATGCACCATGTCTAAGTGAGGTTTCATGGCTGTCAACAATGCTGCAGGCCAGGAAACCATGTAAGCGAATGCATATAGCAAATTAGTTTAAAGCAGAGCACCTACAGTCAAAGGATGTGCACGGAATGCCACAATGATCACCAGGACTTCACAGATAGCTGTCAATCTGTTAGTGAAACACATCTGCACAAAGGCCAACATAATCCAGGGACAATTAACCAGAACTAGAGACATATTTGACATAGATGTCACATAGAAATGTGGTAGAATGAAACTCAAACATACCTCTCAACCTCAACCTTAGAGCAGCAAATCTGGGCAAAGCCATAAATAATGGGGGGGGGGACCCAAAATAGGGAAGATTGTAATATTGCTTTTCCAAACTTAGAAAGGCGATAGAATAATAGGTTGTATAGTAGCATGAATTTTCTGAAGAGCATGAAGTTTGAAACTCAAACATCTATAATCAGTTTCTAACTTCAATCCGAAATTACATGCCAATGAGTTGCCAGAAAACCAAACTCTTATGAGGAAAAGATCAAAAATATGAGACAAAAATTCTGCACAAATCAGGACAGCTGAGAGGTATGAACTCAAATGTATGTAATATTGACTCACATCAGTCCTGAGCTCATTCCAGTGATATGGCAGAAAGCCACAAATTTTATAAGGAACACATCTGGACATCCTGGTAATATCTGGACAGTTGAGAGGTATGAATGTGAAGTATATGGTCCAAACATAGTACATGAGAGTATATCTACAGTGCAGAGTATTGTGATATCCCATTCCTGTGATTCTGTACTGAAGCTGTGTAAATGATCTGTAATGGGGCATGGACTGCCATGTAAAATGAACACGTATGTGTATTGGATAGGGACACACAGATGAATTGTAGGAATGAACACAGAGAAAGAGTACAGGTGAATTAGCCTAATGTGCAGCAGAGGAGGGCCTGTCAATGGAAGATGGTTGTAGCAGCAACACCAATTACATATCAATATGGTACAGTAGGAAGTGTACAGTGAAAATTGTGGTTTATGTGACTGTCACACAAGGTGACATAACAGTGGGGAGGATGTCTATGTGAGATAAGCATCCTTACTTGAATAATGGGGAGGACATTTATCAGGGATCTGATATACAATTGAGGTATTGTGCATATTGTGAAGCTGCACAAAGTGATATGCCTGAATATGGGTGTATTCTCAGCAGAGGTCTCCAGCAAGGTGGGCACAGGTAAAGGCTCATGGAAAATGTTACAAGAAACAACCACAATCATGGATAATATCAAAACAATTCCACCAGTAATCCCATGCCTCTGGCATAACATATGTGATTTACAGTGATAAGAGATTAGTCTGCCCACACACACTTGAACAGCTATTATAATACATCCACGCTTTTGAGGGTAACCACACATACTGCCCTGGCACTGTAACATTGCTGGAGGTGTTACTAGGGACACTGCTATACCTGTATGCAACATTATGGGCAATACAGGTTAGTTGACTTGTGTGTGTGGCATATATATATGGCACAATCTACACTGTCACAAATGATATACAGGTCATTAATGTTGTCAAACACCTGTGTATGTAGTGTGTGCATAAGCACAACAGGTAACGCACATGCATCTGGTGTAGCAACCTGTTTGCTGCTCCACACTATCAGACAGTCCTGTATATTCCACAGAAAGAATACCTGGGTATGGCCAATAAGCTGTGTGACAGCACACTGTGACAAAGGTGGTGCAATTAAGTTACACATCACTGGAAGATGTCAAGAGGTACATGAAGAAGGGTGCATTTTACACAGTTATGTGATGTGATGAAGGATGGGAATCATGAAGGTATTATGGCCTCGATGCGGACATCCCAGTACTTGTGTTACCTTCAAGGGAGTAGTCAGTACTGTGATCACATGCTGGTGGATGTATTACTTACCATCTACACCAGGACATGGGTCACATGCATATTGGTCTGAACCCCATGTTTGTTGTCAATGCAGGTGTTGTCATGGCTGTGGCAGCAGTTTTTGGTATGTGTTGATATTGTCTGCATTAGTCTGATGTCACAGTTGGAGTCAATGATTGCCTACAGTCTGTAGTCCTTCGGTCAGCTGTTTGGACACAGGATGTGTATGTCATCTGTGATGTCCATCACTTAACTAATGAGCAAGAAAGGGCCTAGCAGACAACCTTGATGTACGGACCTGATCACTGGACCTGAGATATAGGTCACGTCATGCATTTCAGCATATTGAGATACCATGTATGTTATACCCTGGTCTACCCATTTGGTGATATAGCTGTTTATGACCACATATGATGGTGTTGATTGAATACCTCAGTGTGGATTTGTGCCAAATGTCTTGACCTGGACAAGTTCCACAAGATGATACTGTTGTCATCATGCATGCCCTCAATGACCTCTTTGAGGACATCTACCAGATGTAACAGAAATGATGTAGCATGAATAACTCACTGGTCTATTGCACACAGCCAGAATATTACTAGTTTACATGTAGCAGAGGTCCATGATAACATGTTGGTCTACCTCACAGTCAAGGAGAGCCAGGATATCTTTATACATGCATGCATTAGATACGGTCCCCCCAACTCAGATGGATGCATGTTGATGTACACCCTTGTATGGGAACATAGACCATGTGGAGGGTGTGTTGAAGTGTGTATTCAACCAAGTCAGGAAGGTGTATTTGCTGAGTCACGCCATAGACAATCTGTGATGTTGTCACAGTCCATTGACTCCATGTGATAGGCCTGGATGAAGGTAAGACAGTGCATACTGCCTATTGTGATCTGGCCTAAGGTTTTGACACAATCCTTCATGCAGATATCATTGAGAAACCCTCCCAGCTGGGGATTAACCATTATATCACTAAATGGGTAACCAATTGGCTCACTGACAGAACACATACTGTAAACGCTGGTGAATCAAATTGTACTAGTAGAGCTGTCACCATTGGCAAATCCTAGGGAACTGTGTTTGGCCCTGCACTATTTAGACTCACTTTCTCAACAGTTCGGGCAAAGGTCATATTGGGTGCAATCATTGAGAATTCCAGTGGTGATAAAATATTACAGGAGGAGCTAACACAGACAAATTAATGGTGACAAAGGCACACAATCTACAAATAAATGCAGAAATGTGTCTTTTATTATGTTGTCCATTTGAAAAGTGGAATTTCATGTTAATCACAACTTTGACGATAGTTCTGCTATGCTGAAACATAGTGATGCAAGCACTGGGAACACATGTGGATAGCAATCTGAACTTTGGCCAACAAATGTCCACACTGGTATTGAAAGCATATGTTATGCACATCATAAGTCATGCCATCATAGTCAGATCTTAGGACTGTATGACAGCACTGTACTCAAACCTTATCAGAACAGTAATAGAGTATAATGCTCTCTTTTGCATGTACCTCACCAGACACATGTGCAGCTGGAGAGACCACAGGGCTTTCTCAGTAAGATAACACAGGCCTACAAACTATGCCATAATGTATCTGGATAGATTAAAAGCCATGTTACTGTAATCTGTCTTGTATAGTATGAGGTGACTTCTGCCTGGCCTTCAGGCAAGTGTCTGACCCTGCCCTGATGGGAGTACTGCATATCCAAAAATCTGATATAGTTGATGACATCAGCAGTGTCTGTTGAGGAGAATATGGTAAAAACAGTGTCTGACATGCTAGTATAAAATACTCTCAGTAATGTCAAGGAAGAACTCATTTACACACACACACACACACACACACACACACACACACACACACACACACACACACACACACACATACAGTTGACTGTAGTGAGAATAGAACCTCTACCTATCTCAGGTACACAGACTACAGAACCCAGTACTTTACCCAAGCACTACAGCCCAAGTCTGATGAGAGTATCTCAGACAACACTTTATAGTTGACATCAGCAGTGTCTGTTGAGGAGAATATAACTGTGTCACACATGCTGGTGTAAAATGCTCTCTGTAATGTCAAGCAAGAGCTCTCACACATGCACACACCTGACTGCAGTGAGAATAGAACCCCATATCTATCCAAGTACACAGGCTACAGAACTCAGTACTTTATGGAAGTGCATGGCACAATTCTGACTTTTACAAGAGTGCAGGTCAGCTTATAGTGGATGACATCAGGGGTGCATTGAGCAGACAAGATGTTGGGAGGCCTGCATAGGTTCATAGTTTCATAGGTTAATAGAAGGCTACTAACCTAATTGCCCTGTGGTGTTTAGAAGCCTAGTTGTGTAAAAATGCATATACCCTTATTGAGCATAGTTAGGTGGTCATTGTTAGGAGAGATTTTGTGGGCAGCACCAACTGGCTCTGTCCATGAGGAACATAAGTGCCACCCTAGAGGTGACTTTACAATCACCTAACCAGTATTCAAGATTGCACTTGAACAAGGTCATTGAGGATCCCTTCTTCACATGCAGTGAGAGCCTGTTACAGAGGAGTGTCAATCACTGGAGGATATATCTGTCTCCCCAGCATGTTATGTTTATGTCACAGACTAGCATGAGAAACATGGGGCCAGTTATTTTTGTCCCATTTGTTTTGCAGATGTCCAGCATTTCTAGTAGAGCATTATCTGAAACTGCACTGTAGGCCAGGCATAGGTCAACTTTCAACAGCCTGCATGATACTGAGTACAGTGACAGGTCTTTCAGTCTTTCCATGATTATCATGTTTGGAAGTCCAGGATTCTCCCAGGCACAAACCTGTGTTTACTCCACTTGCTGCAGGTGTCTGGTGAGGTACAGACAGAAGGGAGCATTGTATTCAGTTAGTGGTCTGATAAGGGTAGAGTACAGCAGAAGTATGACCACCCTGGTCTTGGATGTGATGTCCATATGTATGAGGTGTGCAGCACAGAATGTGTGTGTGTCACCACTATGGACACAGTGATGAAAGTGTAGATTGCTATCAACATGTGTTTGCAAGTCTCACAACACTGTATTTGAGCTTAGAGGGGTGCTATGTATATCATAATTAGCAGGGGTACTTCATTGCCAAAGGGAACAATGAGGCATTGTATGTTTTAAGGTTCAGTCCATGAGTCTGGCACCAATCATTTGAGTGTCAGCCCCTTCTGTCATATGTTGCCATCATTGGGGGACTCTATATGAGTGCAACTGGTTACCAGTCATCTGGAATCGTGGTAAACCACAGGCCATATACAATTGCCTGCACTTCAGGGGTATAGTTTTCAAACAGTTGAGGGCCCAGCAGACATCCTTCTGGTATTTTAATGGTAAGTGACTAGTGGCTGAGATGCAGTCCCCAACTTTGAGAGTGTATGTTCTATTGGTGAGCCAGTTGGCCATCTATCACTACTGTATGGCTTAATTCCTACATGAGAGATCTTCACTAGGAGACATGAATTGGGGAGAGTGTTAAAGGCCTTGGATAACTCCACATAGGCAGTATGTCCTGTTATCCCTCATCCATGTCTTTGGGGTCAGTATCAAGGAAGTCCACAAGAGTCAATAAGCAAGATCTACCCTTGACAAAAAGAAAATGAGTCATCTCAAGTGTGTTGAATGTCAGCTCTGTCCCTGTAGATACATTCCATGCTGATTCCTTCCCAAGCATTGCAGATAAGGGTTTTTAGGAGTATGGGTGAACAGTTGTGGTTCTGCATGTTACCAGATTGATGTGCATTGCATATCACGCAACATTTGATATTACATTTTGTAGTGTATGTGATATATGTGTGGAAAAAGTACTGAGACACCAAGGTTGCAGTGCTTGGGGTGGCTGGTAACACATGGATGTAATGTAAATATGTGACATATTGTTAAATAGGGCCCCAGTTTGTAATGTTTCCACTTGTATTTTCATGTCATAGACAGGAAATGGACAGTAAACAGCAGCAATAGAGAATAATATCTACATTTCCATAGTGCAGCAAGCAGCTGGTTTATGTGACAGTTGGCAAAGTGTATACATATGTGAGATACACGTTTGTTGCATAGCTAAACAGTGCACAAATTTGAGCCACATTGCTAAAGTCTGACAGTACTGAGTCTATAAAACACACCTGCTGCTTAACTGACTCTGTGGCAGCATATGTTAATGCATTGATACATTCCTTTTTGGGGCCATATGGTACTGGGTTGGAATCCAGGTGTATCTAATACTTTTAAATGCATTAAATTACAAAGTAGTAATGCAATGACATGAATTCTTTATAGTACATGTGTTGCTGTGTGTTGGCATAGTGCTGCAGTTTTAAGTGGCATTGCATGGAGGTAAGTGCAGCAGTTTGCTGCCGCTCACCATTGCTGCTCATTGGTGCACAATGCACACCTCCACCCAAACATGGAGCCCAAAAAGTGAAAGGATTCATTGCTTTTCCAGCAACTTATTTGTGTTGTGTGTGATTTTATTTTTTGACCAAATTAAAGTTGTGAAATGAGATAAATAGGAAAGTGGTGAAATGAGAAGCAAGCAGGGGGAAGAACAAATGGAAAGCAGAACAGGAATGTGTAGGAGGAAGGTAGGAAAGAACCATAGCTATCCATTTCTTTACCAGTGTAAACTGAACATATGTGCAAAATATTAACTGAATTTGGACTGTCACCTCCAGACAGAGGGGTGACCACAATGCAATCATGTTGTATACCCAACTGGACCGAATCAAATGTGTCAAGAATACACATGTGAAATGGAGAGATATGTATTGGATTACATTTTTTGTGAGACAGGTGCCCATTTAATTATTATTTCAGAGAGAGATGAATGTTGGGGAAGGAACACAGGTATGTCTAGATCAGATTAGTTGGGTAGGTGAGGAAGCAATTGCAGACAGACAAGACAAACACGACAGGGGACAGGGCTGGTGATGGTCACAAAAGGTTGGGGAACACCATGAGTGGGGTGAGGGTGGAGACATCCCAAGCTCATGGCAGACAAGCTGGGAGACAATGAGAATTGAGTCCTGACCCACTAGACTGTCATCACTGTCACCTCACTCTGCTTGTGGCTGGAATGCTTGATGTCTCCTCTTCCTCCTAGTACTATGCAAAATGAGGGAGAGCAGCCTCTCCAGTCAACATAGACATTCACCAACAGTGCAGCATACCACTCTATGCACCATCCCTGTTAACTCGCTACAGGTGATGAAATCACCACCTCTACCACTGCTCCCAGAGGGTACCTCTAGACCAGCCTCCAGGGCAGGACTACATGAGAATGCAGGTAGTGCAGGAGCAGCAGAGGTAGTGGTACCAGGTTGGCTCCCAAATGTGCTGGAAATTGGTGCTGCAGCTGGTGGAGCGGGGCCAGGCTGATCCAATGGGGCTGGCCTACCTCGCTGTACTGTGGAGTATTTAGTGATGTGGTAGACATGGATGATATGGACACATTTTGACGAAACATAATAACAATAAAAAATGAAATTAAAAAAGTAAATTAAATAAAATAAAAATAACATTAAAAAGATAAACTACATATAATATAAAAATATAAAATACAATAATAATAAAATAAAAAATATTTTTAAAAATAGAAATAAAGAAAATAAAAAAGAGAGATAAGATTAGTACCTTCATATGTGACATACAATGCATTAATATAATTATACAACACTATTTTATCTTAACTTTTAAATTTAGGTCAACCACCTCCTAACGGATGCACAGTATACTACATACTGCTGCAAGTAATCATTGAAATGTGCATATACTGCACATATGCATATTCTAATTATATAGATAACAGTTTCCAGAAGCCATCTGTGCCACTGATATAGAGGTTTTAATTTAATGTAAATATTATTGAAAAAATAACAGTATTGTATAGTTGTGAAGTGTGATATTTGAACCCACAACCTCTGACTAAACTAATATCTTTTGGCTTTTCCCAGTTAGGGGTCGCCACAGCGGAACTCCGGTCTGCTAGTGATTGGCAGTGTATTTTTTACAGTGGTAAGTTGCCAGCCCGACACCCAATCTTCAAAGAAGGCACCAATAAAAAGCACACCGGTGTTACCAGGATAAAATTACCAACCTTTTATTAAAACTACAAAAAACTTCACTGACTAAGCGCTTTCACCCTGATAGGGCATCTTCAAATACACACACACACACACACACACACACACACACACACACACACACACACACACACACACACACAAACACAACACCCTGTGCAAGTAATAACTGTGCCATATCCCTGTTTTCTATCTTTTGGATTTAGAGATACATAAGCTTTGTGTCTGATGCTCAGGGTGCCTAGCTGACTTATTGCATAGTATATCTGCATTTGTGGTGCTGAACTGGTAATTTTACCTTTAACGTATATTGGTCTTGGGATGTTAGACAGTTGATAGCATCAACATTTCCCAACTTTTTTTCAATGATCTTGTGAGGGTTGTGAAGTCAGAAACTGCAATGTATATCATTACTTTCTAACTTCTCTCTTTAATGATTTTCCAGTACAAATGTATGGTGCTAAACTGAGGGCATGCAGTGATCATCAGAACTTTTGGAGGTATGACTGCGTGAATCGTTGATACCTGATGCATACTACTTAATAATGGACACATATAAGTCACATAAGTCTCTGCTATCACATGTTAAGATAATTTCTGTAACAATCTCTCAACTTTTACTTGCTTACTGTACATATTATTGAAATACAAGTATATCGCACTCATTCAAATTATTACACAATGCAACACTTACCTTGTGAAGGCAGCAGTTGACACAGTTTTAGTTCAGGGCTGACTCAGTCTGATGCAAGAAATATACAGCCAATACATGGGGAGGTGCAGGTTGTGTGAGTTGCCTGGCATTAATGTTTCTGTATGCATGTGTACAGCAGGAAGGTTTTAGACCCCTAGATGGTGAGTGAGTGTGTTATGCATTGTCACTTAACCAGTGCAAGGACATACTGAGCAAGCTTACATCTGCCTACACCCACAGCAGCTGGTGGTAACCCTCTGACTCCTCATCTGCTTGTGGCTGTGGTGACCTTGACATTGGTGGTGGGATGTGTGCTCCGTCCCCTTGCTTATCCTGTAGATGCTGTTTTCTCAGGATGATGTTGTGCAGCATGGCACATACTATGAATATTTCTGTATATGTCTGTGGATTGTACTGCAAGGCTTTCCCAGATGTATCTAGCCACCAGAACCATGGCTTCAGCAGCCCAAACACACACTCTATGATATTTCTGGTTTGAGTGTGTGCTTCATTATGGTATTCTTCAGTGTGTGTGTGTGTGTGTGTGTGTGTGTGTGTGTGTGTGTGTGTGTGTGTGTGTGTGTGTGTGTGTGTGCATTTCTGATGTGTGTGTCATCAGCCACTGTTCCAGTGATCCTGCATCCCCCAGTAAATGACCCTGTGGGATATCCCCCCACAAAACATCTGATGCAGTTGAGAGTGGTGCCAGATATGTGAGTCGTGGTAACTCTCAGGGTTGCCAGCACACATGTTCAAGATGATTCCCTTGGCATTACACACAACTTTGCATTTGATAGAGTGATAACCCCTTCTGTTTATGTAGAGCCTACCTCATTCTCCAGGTAATTTCTATATGTGTGTAATCTATGGCACCCAGTAGTTCAGGGTAGTGTGCTATACAGTAAAACTGCTGCATATTTCTGTCCCTCTCCTCAGGAGTACAGGGAAAATATATATTGTCACTGGCATGTTGGAGCATAGTTTTAAGGAATTGATGGAGGATCCTAGATGCTGATGTCTGTGACACCCTCAGCATGTCCCCTGTTGGTCTGTGTAAGGTACCTGCATACCTTTGTCTCCACTGGGATGGTTCCCCTTGGTTGACCCTGGCTCTGTTGAGGATGACAGAGGTCACAGAGTTCCTGTAAGTGTGCTCCTATCCACCCTGTAGGAATCTACAATTTAAATGTCATGTAGCTTGTGAAAAGTTAAATGGGGCCTGAAAACTCTTCTCCTTCTCAGCCTAGGTCTATTGGTAGTAGCAGCAGCATTGGCTTCAGCCTGTAGCACATAAAAATGGATTAAAGCTGCAGCAACTCCTAACATTCTGTCTGTGTACACTCCTTTCCATGGCTGTATTCCAAAATATTTTGAAATTCACAGGAAAAAACAGCACAGACTCGACGTGGTTGCTTTATAGCTTGTTAAATAGCTCCATTGTGTTGAACTGGTTGATTAGCATACAGTTCAGCCACAGTGTTCACCTTGATTGCCAGGTGGTGTGCACCTCTACATGGTGCTCACTGAATCTAAAACTCTTTGCTAACCTTTAGAAATTGACTGTGTAGGGTTTATTGAATCCTTCCAACAATTTTAAAGAGTAAAGTCAGCATACTGTCAGAAGAGGTCCATATAGTCAATTATATATCTTATCTAGTAGTAACATTGGACTGTAAGAGTTGTACAATAAGTAAGACTATGCACTGGAAAGTTCATGCATTTGAAGTGAGGTGTTGGAGAAAGTGTGAAAAATCCATGGATTGCAATATTTATTTATTTTTTTAACATTTGTTAACTGGGAAAGTCCGACTTGGAGTGATGCCAGTTTTCAGCAGAGGCCCAGGAAGAAACACTCCATATGCATGTCCTTGAACGTGGGAGGAAACCGAAGCACCCGGAGGAAACCCACATGAACACAGGGAGGACATGTAAACTCCACACAAAAGGCACTCCAGCCACGAATCAAACCAGAGAACCTCTTGCTGTGAGGCGACAATGCTACCACTGCACTACTGTACCATCCAAATAAGAATAAGATTGAAGCACTCAATATTTAAGGAAATAAACCCAGACTGTTCACTGGAAGGCCTAATAGTAAAACTGAGTTAAATACTTGGGCTATATAATATGAAGACAGAAATTACAAGAGCGGACACTGATGATGAGAAAGATCAAAGGCAAAAGAAGAAGGGGTTGGCAGAGGTTAAAATGGAAATACAGCATTACTGAAATAATGAACATGAATTTGCAAAAACTTAAAGAAGCAGTTCTTGACAGACAGGCCAGGTGTATTAAAGTCTTTGAGGTCACAAAGAGATGAATTTCACTAAATCACTAAATAACAGCAAATAAAGTATAAATTCAATAAGACATTGAAAACTATGCAGATCTGTAGGGCCACCACACTATTCACAAAGGTGATCGCTGATGAAAGGTAATTTAGAAGGCTTAAATTAATACTAAAAAAGCACTGACATCTACGAACAAAGTCCAAGCTATAAACCAATTTGGTCTTCCTGTCCTAACTAATAGTTTTGAAGCGAATGACTGGCCCCAAAAGTTGTTGGATAGTCTGGACAGGAAAGCAAGAAGGCTGCTTCATGTTCGTCAAATGATTTATAAAAATCAGTGCATACCAAGACTGTATATTGCCTGTATATGGACCTGCTTGAAACTGTTTACATGTATAAGCTGCGATAGTGGGACTGCATACAGAAGCATATCGGCATCAATTGGTAATGGAAATCAAACCAGAAGTAGATAAAAATAAGGCAGCAATTGAATGTTCCAGAAAACAAAAGAAAGAATATAAGGTGAAGGATCAGATGATAAGGCAAGAAATGTGGAAAATGCATAAATATAGTTGCAAGTACAGGAAACTCTTGGAACAACCTCATGTTAATCAGGACTGAATGCATGAATGGTTAAGGAGAGGTGAATTTAAACCAAAAGATGAAAGGTTAATATTGGCGGCCCAAGGTTGTGAACTACATACACGCTGGTTTACAAAGTCTATTGAACATGTGGGAGAAACAGACAAATGTAGGTTTTGTAAAACAGAATTAGAAACAGTTGCACACCTTGTTGCTGGTTGTGACATACTAATGGCAGAAGGACTGTATACTGAAAGGCATAATAATGTAGCAAGACTGTTGCATTGGGGATTGTACAAACATTATAATATTGAAGTAGCTGAAAAACACGGGAAACATGAACCACATAGCATCATAGAAAATGATAAAGTTTATATCACATGGAATCGTCCATTACCAAGGGTTCAAAAGTAAATGCAAGAAAGCAGATATAGTAGTCCATGAAAAGAAGACAAAAGTAGTATTGATTATTGAACTCTGTACACCCAGTGACTACAGTGTCTTACATACAGAGAGACACAAAAAGCCCCAGGATTTGCAGGCAGAAATGAGGGCAATGTGGAAGAAAGATGTCCAGACAGTTCCAGTAGTAGTAGGAGCAATGGGTCTTATAAAAAAGAATTTACAATCATACTTAAGAGATGTTACTGATACATGTAATTCTGTATGAATTGCAGAAGGAGTCATTACTGGGCACATTGCAGTGCTGCAAAGAGCACTTCTGGCTAACATCAAAGACTGAAACAATACTAATTTCATGAACTTTAATTATACCTTGACTTAAATATGGGGTCCATTCCTGTCATGGAATTAGAAAGCCAAAAGACTTGGAGAAATTAAAAAGCTGATTTCTGCTCATCCTACCATAGCAACACCATTGATTTGCCAAATCTTTAAAAAGTCATAAAGTGTTGATTTCACAATTTCTAAATGTGGATTTATGTGATAAAGACTGACTCTGTCTATGCCCTCCTCCTGTGGAAAAATGCATGTGTAGAGGGACTCAGCATCTACTATAATCATAATTAAATGCTTTGGTAATTCCTTCCTATTCAACCAGTGAAATTTGTTTAAAAAATCAAAACTATCCTTAACATAAAAATTCCAAACCAAAATACAGGATATAACTTTAGAGGTATATCAAGCAAAATCACAAAGTTGGTAAAAAAAAAACAGAAGAACAAATAAACAAACTGGGTATACTGTAGCAAGAAAATAAGGCAAATTCCGGAATTGATCAAACTTGTTTAATTAAGCGCTTTTCATCAGATAAAATCATACATAAATGTCCTTCTTTAAATACCCCTCCTAAAAAGTCATATGACTTAAATCTCATTTAAAGAGATAGTTTATGAAAATTTCTCTCCATATATTTAAAATATATTTAAAACTTCTCAAAGGAAATACTACTGGCTTCTCAAAAAATATATATATATAGTAAAGAAATATTATGAGGTAAAATAATCATCTTCATATCAAAAAAATCAATTTAATTCAATTAATTAATTAAGTTAATAAATTTGTGCTGCCATGGTCTATCTCATCAAATTTTTCAACTTCAATAAACATGCGATAGAACACATATCATTCAGTCCAGGATAACTATATGAGTTAAGGCGCACCTGCCATAACAATTCTAATCTCTCAAGTGTGAATGGTCCTCCTCTTCGATTTTGAATAACTTGTTCGATTACACGGAACTTAAACTTGTGGTCGGGGAAAGCTGCCACATGTTTGGCTAATGCATTTTCCAACCTATTCTTGCTGATGTTGTATAAATGCTCAAGGAGACCCAGAGAAAGAGTTTATGAGACCAATATAAGTCAAAGGTACAATTACCAATTCAACATCACAAATGCATATATACTAAGTCTATATACCAAGCACTACATCAGTTATGTACCCTGAGCATTTGATACAAAGCTTATGTATCCCTGAATCCAAAAGATAGAAAACAGAGATATGGCACAATTATCATCACTTGTGCAAGGTGTTGCGTGTGGGGCAGGAACTTCCGCAGCCTAGGCTGACACAAAAGATTGGTGAGTGTGTGTGAGTAAGAAAGAAAAGCAGACAGACATTCAGTTAAAGTAACAAATGGCCAATGAGACAAAATGAGTTTTAAGCTTCACAGTTGAGCCATGTAATTGTTATGCGTGTGTCTGTATAGGTCCTGCAGGTGAAACTGGTATGTGAGTGTCTGCATGAACACAGTCAAGCTCTGTGCTAGCTCTACATCTTGGAATGTCAGACAGGTGTGAGCCATGCATGGTAGAGGTGGCAGTTCATCATTGTCATACCCAAACATGAGAACTGGCTCTGCCACGAGTTGCACTAGGATCTCCATGCCCATGGTCAAATACACTGCTGATTCCTGAACATACCTCTCAACTGTACAGATTTTTGCAGAATGTCCAGATTTTGGCTTCATATTTTTGGTCCATTTTTCATAAAATTGTGGTTTTCTGGCAAATTAGTGGTAAATCATTAAAGATTGAAGTTCAAAAATAATGACAGACATTTGAGTTTCAGACTTCATATCATTCAGTAAATTCATGCTACATGAAAACATGTTATTCTATCAACTTTCTAAGTTTGTAAGAGCAATATTTAAAAATTGTCCAGGTTTTTGGGCTATTGTTCCACTTTTATTTATGGCTTTGTCCAAATTTAATGCTCTAAGAGGTTGAGAGCTATACCTGAACATGACTGATGTCTGCTGGATGAATCTCTTTATGAGGACACCCAGGGCCAACATCCCATGGCCTGCCACATTTATGTGGGGACAGCTGAACCACTGATGGAGCAGTGGAAGTACTGCCACTATGGGAGCATGATCAGGCATGGCCACTTCGGCTAATAACAGATGATGTGGCTGACCTATGCCAACAAGGATGCCATTCCCCTCGTGGCAGATGTTCCATCACATTCACCGCCCATTCCAACATGTCATTCATCCGATCCACTGAACTGCCAAAACAGTAGAGGCAGTCACACATCAGCCTATGCCACAACTATAACCATAAGCATTTCTCTGGAGGACCTATGGAAATGTGCCTGTGCCTCCATAATGGCCCTAAACATATGTTGAGTGGCACAAGAAGAGACACCTGGATCAGGTGGAGGATGGACAGCAGGTGTCCTCCAAGCACCCCAACAACCCTCTTGCTTGGCACCTTGCCCACACTTTTACTATGGCCAGAGTCAACAGGCACAGAAGCCGCAGTAACCACACTTCCAAGATCAATTGTCTCACCCTTCTCCTGTCCAATATCTGAGGAGTCACTGGAATGGATAGGCATAGGCCTACTGGCTGTGTCTGATGGAATTAGAGGGGATGGCTTTATGTCAACCTCAATGTCGGATTCAACCTCTGCATACACAAACTGTGCCTCTGTTTGGCCACCATCATCATCAGAGTGTGCTGTTACTCTGACATCAGGTGGTAGAAGTCCCACACTTCCACTGTCAAGATCTGCTCTGGTAATAAGTAACAAACACAGGAAAAAAATCAATACCTACACTACTATAGTCCAAAATATGCTAACAAACTAACAGTGGTGCCACTATTACAGAGAGTACAGAAATACATACAACAGTCCTACCACAAACATCACACACTATAGATTTTTTGAACTGCTCATCAGTACTAACATAAAAATGTTTAGCTTACCATGTGCAGATGATTGTAGGATCCCTATGCTGGATGGTCCTGGAAGAAGTTAACCAAAAGGTAAGGACATTATCAGAATTAACAGTAAAACGGGGGGGGGGGGTAACACTTTTTTCTCTTTATATCTCCATTAAATATACTTTCAACAAGAACTTGGATGACAAGTCCAACCTAATCAATCAGAATGTGGTGTTAGCTGTAGCAATCTACAATCCCCCCAACCAATTTTGTGTTAAACAGAACTAACAGGTGCACTACCTGTGCCATCAAGTAGTACTGCCCCAGCAGCTGGTGCAGTTGTACCCTCTGGGAGCAGTGGGCAGATGTAGGGATTTCATCACCCACCAGGAGATGCCAGGGTAGTGCATAGAGTCATGCACTGCACCATTGTTGTACACCTATGGCAGATGGAAAGGTTTCTCTCCATCATGGTATGTAGGAGGTGATGATGTCAAGCACTCCAGCCAACAGTGGAGTAAAGGGACAGTGATAACCATCTAGTAGGTGGGACTCAATTCTCCCTGTCTCCATGTTTGACAGGCATAAGCCTGTGTTGTCCTCTCTCTCACCTCAATCATGGTGTCCCCCAACCTTTTGTGTCCCTCACCATTCCTGTCTCTTGTCTTATTTTTTTGGATTTGCTTCCTCACCTACCCAACTTACCTGACCCAGAAATACCTGTGTCCCTTACTCAGCATTCCTCTCTTACCAAATTAAATACAAAATGGGCACATTTCCCACATAAAAATACCATCTCATACATAGCTCTCAATTTCACACACGTATCTTCTTTACACATTTGATTCGGTCCACTTGGCTATACAACATGATTACATTGTTGTTGCCCATCTCTCTGGCGGTGACAGTCCAAATTCAGCTAATATTCTGCACATATAATCAGTTGTTTACTGTTGAAAAATGGATACCTATGGTTCTTTCTTACCTCCCTCCTGCATATTCCTGTATTGCTTTCCCTTTGTCATTTCTCCTGATTACTCCCCATTTCACCACTTTCATGTCTATTCCATGTTAACACATTTAATCTGGTCAAAAAATAGAATCATACACAACACATACTGTAAGTACCAGAAAAGGCTATGGATCCCTTCAGTTTTTGGCCTCTATGTTTGAGCAGACTTTCGCATTGTGCACCAATGTCAAGTGATGGTGAGCAACTCTACAATGTTGTAGTTACCTCTATGCAATGCTGCTTAACCCAGCTGCGCTACACCTGCCTACACACAACACACAGCAACACATGTACTATAAACAATTAATGTCATTGCATTATCATTGTTTATTTAAAATTATTAGATACACCTGGATTTGAACCAAGCATCATCTGGGGTCAAAACAAAATGTGTCAATGCACTAATATCTGCAGCCACAGAATCAGCTAAGCAGCAGGTGTATTTCATAGACTCTGTACTAACTCTCAGACTTTTAGCAGTGCGGCTCTCATTTGCACACTTCTTAAGTATGCACAAACAGGGAAAGTAATGGAAATGTGTATCTCGCATGTGCAAACACTTTGCCAACCATCGCTCAAACCCACTGCTCGCCGTGGATTTGAGTAAATATTAGAGTTTATTAGTGCTGTTTACTGTCCATTTACTCTTTATGACATGAAACTATATCTGGAAACATAACAAACTGAAGGCCCTATCTAACAATATGTTGCATACTTACAATGCAGCCATGTGTTGCATCCCCCCATGCACTGCAACCCTCATGTCTCAGTATTTTTCACAAATATGGCAACTACACTACATAAATTAATATAAAATTTTGTGTGATATGCAATGCATGTGAATCTGGTAACATGCAGAACTAGAAATATCTTCACAGTTAAACATGCTAACACATCCATCAACTGACCCTGGGAACTATTGACCCATAAGCCTTACCTGCCTTATCTGCAAGGCTATGCAAAGAATCATCATGGACCTTATTCACAGGGACATAAGTAATCTTCAACACTCTTGATCCAACCCATTTTGGTTTTGTCAAGGGTAGATCTTACTTATTAAACCTAGTGGACTTCTTTCATAATGTCCCCAATGACTTGGATGAGGGAAAGCAGGACATACCACATATGTTGATTTAGGAAAGACATTTGATACAATCCCCCATTCACGTATCATAGAAAAAAATCTCCCATCTGGGGATTAACCCATACATTACTAGATGGGTAGTCAACTGGTTCACAGACAAACCGCACACTGTAGACCAGTTATCAGTGGATTGCCACAAGGATTTCTGCTGGGCCCTGTACTGTCTCAAAACTATTTTTCTGAAGTCCAGGTGAAGGTAGATGGATGTCAACTGGGCACAATCATATAGAGCCCCTCAATAATGTTAACATATTACAGAAAGTCTGACACAGACAAAGGATTGGTGCCAAACTCACAGACCGAAACTTATCACAAAAAATGCCTCATTGTCACATTTGGCAAAGAAGTACCCTTGCTAATTATGATATGTATAACACCCCTCTAAGCTCAATCTCAGTGGTGTGAGACTTGGAAACACTGGTTGATAACAATCTAAACTTATGTGTCCATAGTGGTAAGACATACATTCTACATTGCACAACTCATAAATAAGGACATCGCAACCAAGATCTGGTAGGTCATAGCTCCACTGTACTCAACCCTTATCAGACCACTAATTGAATACAATGCTCCCTTCTCTATGTTCCATACCAGATACCTGTAGCAAGTAAAGGAAACACAGAGTTTTCTGACAATGACATTCCAGGGCCTCCAAAACATGATATACATAGAAACACTGAAAGACCTGTCACTGTACTCAGTATCATATAGGCTGTTGGGAGGTGACCTATGCCTGCCCTACAGAGGAGTCTCACAGCCTGCCCTACTGGAAATTCTGGACTTCTGCAAATCAAATGAGACAAGAATAACTTGCACCAGGAATCTCAACTTAGCCTGTAACATGACTAGAACATGGAGACACAGATATATCTCCCAGCAATTGCCATTCCTCTGTAATAGACTCCTACTGCATGTGAAGCAGTGCTCTTCAATGACCCTATTCTGTGCAACCTTAACTGGATGAGTGATTGTAAATTCATCCCAGGAGTATCACCTATGTCCTTTGTGGACAGGAGCAGGTGGTGCTGATAACAAAATCATGCTGCTAACAATGACCATCTAACTATGCTCGGTAAAGGTACTTGGGTTTTTATATAGCTAGGCCTGTAAAGCCTCTAGGGCCATTAGCCTAGCAACCTTCTATGAATCTATGAAGATAAGAACCTATGCAGGCCTCCCAACATGCACTGCTGATGCCATCCACTATAAGTTGTCCTGCAGAGTTGTAAAAGTCAGACTTGTGCCATAGTGTTGGCATAAAGTAATGAGCTCTCTAGTCTGTGTATTTAGATAGGTAGTGGGTTGGTTCTCACTGCAGTCAAGTGTGTGTGTGTGTGTGTGTGTGTGTGTGTGTGTGTGTGTGTGTGTGTGTGTGTGTGTGTGTGTGTGTATGTGTGTGTGTGTATGTCTACCCAGAACAACATAAGTATGTACCCTACATTTACCACTCCTTTTGACACTTGTACAAGCCTACACATCCATTTCATACAGGCCTCTCAACATCTTCTCTCTAACATGCACTGCTGATGTCATCTACTATAAGTTGTCCTGCAGAGTTATAAAAGTCAGACTTCTGTCATGACGCTTATGTAAAGTACTGAGCTCTGTAGTCTGCACACATAGATAACTAGGGGTTCTATTCTCACTGCAGTCAACTGGAGTGTGTTTGTGCTTTTGCTTGACATTAGAGAGAGTCTTTTATACCAGCACGTGGGACACTGTTATTACCATATTCTCCTCACCACACACTGCTGATGTCATCACCTACAAAGTTCTGTTTGAGGCACTCAAAAGTTAGATTATGAGCTGTGGTGCTTGCCTTAAATACAGAGTTCTTTAATCTGTGTACTTAGATAGGTAGGGGTTCTATTCGCACTGCAATCAACTGGTGTGTATGTGTATGTGTTTGTGCTCTTGCTTGACATTAGAGAGAGCCTTTTGCATCAGCACGTGGGACACTATTACCAAATTCTCCTCACCAGACACTGTTGATGTCATCAGCTATATCTGATTTGTGGATGTGCACTATTCTCACCAGGGCAGGGTCAGAGACTGGCCTGCAGGCCAGGCAGAAGTCACCTCATCCTATATAATATAGATTACAGTGAAATGGCTTTCAGACTATCAACATACATCATATCATAGTTTGTAGTCCCTGTGTTTTCTTGATGAGAAACACCTGTGGTCTCTCCAGCGGCTGCTTGTGTCTGGTGAGGTACATGCAAAAGAGAGCATTATACTTTATTAGTGTTCTGATGAAGTTTGAGTACAGTGCTGTAATATAATCTTCAGATTTGAATACAATGGCATGACTTATGATGTGCAAAAAATAGGTTTTCAATACCAGTGTGGACACTTGGTGATCGAAGTTAAAATTTCTATCTACATGTGTTCCCTGTGCTTGTGTCACTGAGTTTCAGCATAGCGGGACTATTGTCAATGTTGTAATTATCAGGGAATTCCACTTTTCACAACGACAAATTAAAGATACATTTTTTCATTTATTTGTAAACTGTGTTTCTTTGTCACCAGTCATTTGTCTGTGTTAGCCCCTCCTGTAGTATATTATTATCATAGGTAGACTCAATGATTCCATCCAGTATGCAAGAATCAGCAAATGCGATAATCCAAAGGCCATATACTTTAGCCTGAACTGTCAATAAACAGATTCCAAACAGGAAAGGGTCAAGCACGCCAATGGTAATAGCTCTATTGGTGCAGGTTAATTCATCTGCTTTCTCAGCATGTGTTCTGTCAGTGAGCCAGTTGGTTACCCATCTAGTGATGTAAGAGTTAATCTTCAGCTGGGAGAGTTTCTCAGTAATACCTGCATGGGGGATTCAGTCCAAACCAAAGGCCAGATCAAGATAACCAGTATACACTGTCTTACCATCATCCAGGCCTATCACACAGAATCATTGGGTTGTGACAACATCACAGATCACCTATAGTGTGAGTCAGCCCATACACCTTCCTGACAAGGCTGAATACATACTTAACCACACCGTCCACACAGACTATGTTCCTGTAGAAGGGTGTACATCAACAAGCATCCATCTGAGTTGGGGGGAACAGCACTCGATGCATGCATGTATACACATATCCTGACTCTCCTCATCTGTGAGGTAGACCAATGTGTCATCATGGACCTTTTCCAAATAGACACTAGTAATTATTCCAGCTGTGTGCAACAGACCTTTGTGAGTTGTTAATGCTATATCATATCTGTTACATCTGTTAGATGTCCTCAAAGAAGTCATTGAGGGCATGTATGATGACAGCACTATTATCCTTTTGAACTTGACAACCCCAAGGCATTTGACACAAATCTACGCTAAGGTATTCACTCAACGCTGTCAGATGTGGCCATGAACACCTATATCACCAAGTTGGGAGACCACTTTATCACATATATGACATCTAAATATGTTGAAATGTGTGAAGTGAACTATATCTCAGGTTCAGTGATCAGGTCCATACATCAGGGCTGTCTGCTAGGCCCATTCCTGTCCATTATTTAAGTCACAGACATCACACATGATATACATATCCTGTGTCCAATCAGCTGTCTAAAGGACTACAGATTGTAAACAATCATTGATTCCAACTGTGATGTTAATATAATACAGACAGGATCAACACACGCCAAAGATTGCTGCCACAGTCATGACAACACCTGCAATGACATAAAAAGATGGGGGAATTTGTTATATCAGGAAAATAAGCACACAACCCAAGTATAATGTAGAGATCACATCCTATAATCAGACCAATAGGTATGTGACCTGTGTCCTGTGGTAGATGGTATGTGGAATGTCCACCAGCATGTGGCCACAGTGCTGACTACTCCATTGTATGTAACACAACTACTGAGCATGCGAAGGACATCCACATTACAGGCCATAATACCTCCATTGTTCACAGCCTTCATCACACCAATAACTGAGTACAATGCACCCTTTTTCACGTGTCTCCCTAAACATCTTCTAGTGATGTGTAACTGAAGTGTACCACCTTTGCCACAGTGAGCTGTTATATATCTTATTGAACATACCTAGGTATTCTTATTGTTGCATAAACATTACTGTCTGATGGTGCAGAACCCCCATTAAGTTGTTACACCAGATGCATGTGTGCTACATTTATGACACCTTCAGTGATGTTACAGTGTTAACCCAGTGTATGTAATTACCCTCATAGAGTGCAGACAAGTCATAATAGTTGTACAAGTGTGTTTGTGCAGAACCATCTCTGATCACTCTAAATCACATATGTTATGTCTGAGACATAGGATTACTAGTAGTATTATTCTGATATTGTCCGTGATTGTACATGCTTCTTTTAATGTTGTTGTGATGACCGTGCCCTGGCCCAACAATCAAGGAGCCTCAATCCTCACCACTAACAACAGGGAGGTCATCTCCTAGAAGAGGAAAGGATAACTAATGCACACAGTAAAGTACAATTTCCCTTAAGTGCACACAGAGATCACAGTCAGTCTGGGGCTGGTTGCTCCCTTGCTCTCCAGGTCCCCAATAAGACTCCACACTGGCACAGCTATAGGGTCCAGATCTCAGCCAAGCTGGCAAGCTAACCTCCAGTACCCTCTCTGTCCAACCAGTACTTCATGTCCCTGCCCAGGTAGCTGACACACACCCACACTTTGAGATAAAAATCTAAACAACTTCACAGACACTCCTGGGAAAGGCTGACACAGATTCTCCAGCTGTGCCCCTTTACCCAGACTATACTGTAGTAATTCCTGCCACGACCAGCTAATATAATTATCAGCTACCCAAAGGCCCTTGAAAGGGTGTCCAATTATTACTGTGCAATATTATTATCCAATTGGTAATGTGACTATTAAGCCTAAGGATTATTAGAGTGGCTTATTATGATAACCTCTATAAATATGCAATGTACTCTAGAGCATATCTCTACACAAACCAGCCACAGGTAAAGGTTTTAAAATATTTAATAATAAATAATTAAAAACACAAGACAATACTACTACACCACAGAGATATCTAAGAGTTCAGAGATCACACAGAAACTTAAAACAATACAGTAGGGCAGGTATGATGTGAAAGAAAAACACAATCTAACTTTCTAATCTTTAGCTATTCTTAAGAGAAAACACAGTGCTATAATCTTACTTACATACATAAAGAGCAAACAGTGCTGGGGTTGATGGTCCAAGACAAATGCCTTCACTCTCTCTCTGAACAATAGTTTTTAAACCACTAAAAAACAGCTCTGCTAAGGACCTCCAAAATTACATCATTTTGACGCTTAGGTTTTCCCATTATTCACATTACATCATCTTGACAATTAGTCTGGAGTTCCCAGGCCACAAACTGCATTATTTAGCAAGATAACACCTGCTCAGGAAACTACAACAATAAAAGATATTTCACATGTATACTCTAACAATTATTCCTTAAGTTAAGACAATAGAAAGAATGTGTTCAGCCAGACACTTCGGCACCATTTTTTAGATAATTATAACTTCAAAGAACATTTGAAATGCTTGGCTTGGTTTTCTTTACAGCAGATGGCAATTTTGCAACAATCTTGAAGTTCATATTTTACAGTGTTTTCTTTCATTTAAAAACACGAGCCTGTATTTCGCATTTATTTATACAAATGATAGAATTATGTATCAAATTCTATTTGACTAGGCTGGCAGCCTTTGTCCATCTTTCCCCAGTCTTCACAGTTGTCCATGAGCCTTTACATCTGTCCAACATGCTGGAGACATCTGCTGAGATTACACTCATATTCAGGCAAATCAGTTTGCACACCTTCACGATATGCACCCTAACCCAGTTGCATATAAAATCCCTGATGGATGCCCTCTGCATTGTTCATAAGGATGCTTATCTCACACAGACATCTTCCCCATTGTCATGTCACCTTGTGTGATAGTCACATAATACACATTTTCACTGTACAGTGCCTACTGTACCATATTGATATGTGATTGGCATTGTTGCTATAATTTTCTTTCATTGACATGCCCTCATCTGCTGTACATTAGGTTGTTTCATCTGTCCTCTTTTCCTGTGTTCATTCCTACAGTTCATCTGCATGTTCCTATTTAATAAACACACTTCCCCTGAGTGTTTATTTTACATGGCAGTCCATGTACACTTACAGATCATTTGCACAACATTGGTACAGAAAGCCAGGAATGGGATTTCACAATACTCTGCACTGTATACACTGTCCTGTACTGTGCTTGGACCTGTTTACTATCAAAATGTTGAGAATCAAAATAATTTTCCACTTTTTGATCAAATTCATTATCTAAATTTGGTAATACAAAATTACCAAAATGACAGAAATGGTGTAAAGGAAAACACATAGATTAATGCACGTAAGGTTTAAGCAAGGCACTTTTTATTACTTGCAGCAAGGAGACAAAGCACGTAAATACAAGGTTTGTTTGATTTTTTTATAGTTTAGCATGCTGTTTTTATACAGTTTTTTGCATGTACACAGGAAGATATTGTTAGTTTTACTGCTAACATGGTTAGAAAATTGTTGTTTTGCAAAAACATGTTTGAGAAAAACAACCTGGCTTTGGGCTAATTTTAGCCCCTTTTTGTTTTTTACACTTTTTTAGCTGTTTAGTTTTGATATGATACATTTGCCTGGAGTCATGGTATAACCTTGGCCTTAATACACACTTTGCTGACTATGGTAGACTTTCAGGCATCAATTGTTCTCTTATCAAGGTCTCCTGCAGCTGCACATATTTCACACAGAATAAGCAGAATAAACATATTAATTTCTTTTTAACCCTTAATGCATTTAAGCTTGCACATTGCAGTTATACATTTTCTTAACATTTCCCCCCTTTTAATACTTTATTCTACCTTCAAAACACGCATAAACAGTTTTTCTTTCCATAACCATTTCCTACTTAGGATTTGCAGTTAAAAAGTCATTCAATTTAAGCTTGTGAAATAATTTTTTCAATTTTGAGTAATTTTTCAAATTTAACATTCTGATATAAAGTTTTTGAAACTGAAGCATTTATGATATTCTTAACTAGTCCTTTTATACAGGGGATGCAGTAGCATCCACACACCATCAGTAAGGCTGCCCCTACACAGATGGCAATCAGAATGTTCATTAGGATGCTGCCCCAACCCCCAAACCATTTCTGAAAAAAGTCCATCAATGGATTTGGTCCTGGTTTGGTCATGGCCGACACTTGCTGAATTACTTCAAGATGGCTTTCTATCTCATGTTTGTTGTCAGGAATAAATGAACAGCACTCCTCCTGGATTAAAGCGCACATACCTCCTTTCGCCGCTAGGGTGAAGTCGAGAGCCATGCGATTTTGAAGCACCACTGTTCTTATGGCAGTTAGTTCATTGGTTACCAATTCTAGGGTGGAAAAAGTCACATTACTCATTGTTTCAAGAAGTTTAGATAGATTTCTCAGCTTCCAGATCGATTTCACTGCTTCATATGCTGGTATTATGCCTGCCCAAGATATAACGTCATCACCCAGATCCATGTGCGACAGTCCTTTGCCACTTTCATGGCCTAAATCATGATGCTATATCCAGGGTGCATCGATTTGTCCCACTGGATTAGCAGGCTTTTTGATTTCTCGGACATTCCAAATTTTCCCTTGCGGTAAGACTGTCGTGTGTCTTATGGCCGGAACCAGGTATTTCAAAAAACAGCTACCAGTCCAGTTTTCAGGTAGCCATTTATGTGCTTTTCTTTTGCATATAAAGTAACGATTTTCTACTTTAGTGGTAACTTTACTATGAACATACCCTTGTCCTGCATGAAACATTTTTTTGTAAATTATGGACAGTTGTTTGTATAGAACAGAATCATGTTTTACTTTTTTGATTGTTCTATGCATCAATTCACAAAACGAGTCATAGTTCGTGTTGCAATAAGATCCGGTGTTATTAGGTTTAGTGTAGCATTTATAGGGAACTGTTGCATTGCAATGGCTCCATCCTACCTTGACTGTATTATTTTTATGAAAACACACAATTCTCTTTTGATGAATAGACAAGTGTAATGCTACTTTATCTTTTGACGTGACATTCAATGTGTCATAAATTAGGTTTTCCCAGGTCTTATTAGCCCCTAGGGGAACTGAAGTTAGCAGCAATCCCTCATGTGCTGTTGGTAGAGCTGTGCAGGCCCAGCAATTTGAAACATTAAAGGTTTTAGCATACACGTATTTGATTGCTTAAGTATTGAAATTCAGGTGCCATTCATGCTTATTAAGTTCTACTTGCATAGCAGAGAAGAGAAATGGCCATAACAAAAAGATTATTGTTACCATGATGGTCAATAGGATGGTCATGCAATATTTCTGTGGAAATGGTTGTTCCGTATTGTTTTTGTCTTTTTCGGTTTTTCCAAAAATATATATTTTGATTTTTCTTAATTCAGTCATTTTACATAGGACACGTGATTTTACTTTCTGCCCTATAGGACCTTAGCACTGATGATTGCTTCACTGGGTTTGAGACGGATTAGTTCCTATTGACTTGAACCCCCTTTGTAGACAGACTTTTGTGCTTAGGGTCCCGATGGAGAGGCAAGGTCTTTGTCCAGTTCGAAGTTTCTTACCAACTTGCAGTGCATCAGATGTATCTACGAAGCCCGTTCTGCTATTTTGACTGCAGTAGGTGTTGAAAGAAGCACCTGGTAGTGACCTTCCCACTTTGGCGATGCCCAGTTCTTTCGCTTTACGATTTTAATCCACACCCAGTCCCCTGGCGTCACTGTTATTTCCAATGTTTCAGCTTGTTTCTGACCTGAAACAGAATTAAACTGCAACAGATGTTTAGAACTTAACAACGTTTTTATATATTTAGCTAGTGTAAAATCAGCTTCCTGGTCTGATGACATGAGAGGTTTCCACTAGGGTGTGTAATAAGCCCTTCCATACAGCTTTTCAAAGGGAGTCAGTCCTTTTGCTGTAGGGACAGTTCTCATGTTCAATAGTGCCAGTGGTAAACAGTACAGCCAGGTTTTCCCTGTTTCAGCTATCAATTTTTTCAGTTTGCTTTTAGTATACCATTATGCCTTTTAACTAGCCCTGCACACTGTGGTTGATATGCACAATGATTTTTTAGAGAAATACCAAAAAACTTACTCAGCTGCTGTATGGTTTGATTTACAAAGTGCGTACCGTTGTTGCTATAGATTCTTTCCGGGATACCGAACCTAGGAATAATGTCCTTAACAAATACTTTTGCTACTGTAGCTGCATCTGGATTTTTGGCTGGAAAAGCTTTCACCCACCTGGAAAACATATCTATAATGACAAGGCAGTACTTCTTGTTTTCACATTTGTTTAGTTGTATAAAATCCATGCAGATAGTGTGAAACGGATATGGTGGTGTGGGAAAACTCCCTCGCTTAGGCTTTATTGCCCCCTGTGCATGGTGTTTGTTGCAGATCTGACACATTAAACAAAATGTTTTAGAATAGTTTGTAAATCCGTACGTTGTGAACACCTGGTTCATCAGCTGTATCATCCCCCCTGTTGAGACATGGCACTGCCCATGGCTCAACAGTGCCACATAGAGGAACAAGTTAGAGGGTAGTATTGGTTTTCCCTTTTTAGAGATCAAAGCAGAAAAGTGATTTTTGCTCTTTGAAGCCTAGTGCTCCTCATTTGGGTTGTCCCCTCCCTGCTGACGTATTCAATGGTCTACCTGAAGCTACAATACAGGCCTTTTGTGTCGGCACCCAGGAAGCACCTTAACTACCTCTCATCTGCTGGTCCTATTGTCAAAGCAGAAAAGTGATTTTTGCTCTTTGAAGCCTAGTGCTCCTCATTTGGGTTGTCCCTCCATTCAGTGGTCTCCCTGAAGCTACAATACAGGCCTTTTGTGTTGGCACCCAGGAAGCACCTTAACTACCTCTCATCTGCTGGTCCTATTGTCAAAGCAGAAAAGTGATTTTTGCTGTATGTCCATTTTTGTTTATACTGTAATTTATTACAACCCTATCGTGCAGCACACACGTGGAACCACCTAAGGTTGCTTACTCTCCCCTGCTTGCTAGCGTTGTAATAGTAACTTTTCTCCCTCTCCACTCATATCTAGCCAGGTGTCATACTCCCTCATGCTCCTGCCTGACTAGAGTCACCTGTGTCTGCTACCCTCACCATTCTCTAGGTTGTCCTGATTTCCTTCATCCTTTTCAATCTCTCCTTTCCCATCTTGCACACTCTTGGCTGCTGTATCTCCTTCTGTTTCCTCCTACTCACACACTGAATCCTGACTGTATTCTATCTTTCTAACCCCTCTTTCTTTTCCCTCAGCATACCTTTTTTTTCCCCTGTATAATACTTGTACCTTTTTTGTATACTTACCTTGTTCCTTCTATGCTTTCCACCTGCATATCTAGCTATCATTTATCTCACTAAGCTCCTATTCCTACTTTCCTATAGTGTTTCAGCTCCTCTGCTGAACTGATTGGCTACTCTCTCTACTCTAACTGTTTCTAAGAACTCTTACTTCCCTCCCTATCCTTAACCCTCCACACTCATTGGTTTTCTAGCACTCTATACTCTATATGTAGTAGCTGCCATCTTTGAATCCTCCTGTTCAGTATTAGTTATCCTGGTTGACCGCGTGGTGTGCTGCCAGTAAGTGTCTGGTTTCACTTTTGTTTTATCGTGTTTTTTTTACTATACCACTTGAGCTTAGTTTATTGTACCTTTTAGCTGTTGGCTTACTTAATGTAACTTCTCTCATACATTTACTGCATAGTTCCTCCTGTATAGTTTAGTAACTGAAATTGTTTTATGTATAGTATTAATTTAGACCCCTTTGAACACCTAAATGTATTCGGATTATTCATAAACATACTGGGGTCACCTCTTGTTGTTCTAGACAGCCTAGCGTTTTCTTCTAAATTGCTTGGATCTCGTAATCGGCTCCTGAATACTTCAGTTACCTCCTGTTGATTTATAAAAAGCCTAGCATATTTTTTTTCTCCCCTAAGCATTGTGTTGTACTGCAGTATACCCTCAGGATAACCGCGTGCATCTTGTTTGGTTAGATCCTAACTTAGCTACTGCTGTTTGTACTGTTTCCTGTTTTAAGCAGAAAGCCTACCACTGTAGGCTGTGGATTTGAGAACGGTAAAGTCCTATTGTTGTGTAACCACTTGTTATTTATAGAAACGCTAGTGTTACGTTGTCGTTTCATTTTTCATTTTTCAGATTACTTGGTTCACTTATATGTGTCCTGACAATACTTAGGTTACCTCTTGCCTATTTCTACCTACTGTTTTTTTTTTGACTCCTTGTGTTGCTGAAAGCAGGATTTGGTCCTAAGTTGCGTATGTTGCATAGCTTAACTGGTTTTGTTTAATCACACCCTGTTTTATCTGCTAGCCTCTTGCTTATTTAGTACTTTAGGCTGAGAAGAGGTTTTTTGAACTGAGTCCTATTGTAGTGTGCATCTACCTTCTACATTGGTCAGTGTTATTCCCTGTGTTTGTTCACTTTTCTTTATATACGCTTTATGTTGACTCTATACTTATACCCTGCATACTTAAGAAGACAGGGATTACTAGGATAAAGAACATCCTAATAGCATTGTCCTGGGGCCTCTTGTTTTCATTAGGGGAATTGTACTAATGCATACCAGCTGTACCTGTTAAATTTGTACTCTACCTCACATGACCTGTTGATGTTGTTTTACAAATGCTTATATTTAACAATAGTTGCTGCTGTTTTACAAATGCTTATATTTAACTGTATTTCTCTCTACTCCTGCACCTTTTCTCTCACTCACTAACCAACTTTGTAATCCCTTTTACCTTTTATTCCTAACCCACCTCTCTTGTTTCTTTCCAGCTTTGAAGCCTAGTAATCCTCATTTGGGTTGTCCCCTCCCTGCTGACGTATTCAGTGGTCTCCCTGAAGCTACAATACAGGCCTTTTGTGTCGGCACCCAGGAAGCACCTTAACTACCTCTCATCTGCTGGTCCTATTGTCAAAGCAGAAAAGTGATTTTTGCTGTATGTCCATTTTTGTTTATACTGTAATTTATTACAACCCTATCGTGTGCAGCACCCACGTGGAACCACCTAAGGTTGCTTACTCTCCCCTGCTTGCTAGCGTTGTAATAGTAACTTTTCTCCCTCTCCACTCATATCTAGCCAGGTGTCATACTCCCTCATGCTCCTGCCTGACTAGAGTCACCTGTGTCTGCTACCCTCACCATTCTCTAGGTTGTCCTGATTTCCTTCATCCTTTTCAATCTCTCCTTTCCCATCTTGCACACTCTTGGCTGCTGTATCTCCTTCTGTTTCCTCCTACTCACACTGGCGACACTGAATCCTGACTATATTCTATCTTTCTAACCCCTCTTTCTTTTCCCTCAGCATACCTTTTTTTTTTCTTCCCTGTATAATACTTGTACCTTTATTTGTATACTTACCTTGTTCCTTCTATGCTTTTCACCTGCATATCTAGCTATCATTTATCTCACTAAGCTCCTATTCCTACTTTCCTATCTATGTAGTGTTTCAGCTCCTCTGCTGAACTGATTGGCTACGCTCTCTACTCTAACTGTTTCTGCCCGCCCCTCCCTACCCCTTATCCCACCCCCCCACTGCCCCCACCCCCCCTTATACTTCACTTACCACACCCCTACACAAACACACCTATCCAAACCTCTGTCCTAATTTGTTAATCTCCGCCCACTAGTAACTACCTTACTCCCTTTCCCTCTTATCTCCCCTCCCTCCTACACCTTGACTTATACTCTAGCTCCTTCTTCCACATTTCGTTAACTTCTGCTATACTTATATCCTATCTTGGGCCTGGTAGTTCCTTTTATCCCCTCCTCAACATGTCCTCTAAAACTTACACAACGCCATCCATGGCCTATATAATTAAACAAAATCCAGCTAAGCTACTACCCCTGTCTATCTCTTTTCTAGTACTCATACTACCCTATCTCCTGACCTCTTATGAAATAAAGTATAATTATCACTTTAATCTTCTTCCAAACAAACTGCTTCAGATTTAATAACCTCAAATTTCACACATTCTAACATTACATCTACCTCTTGCTACCTCTTAGCTAAATACCACAGACTATCCCATTTTAAACCCAATAATCTCATGCTAAGAAAACTAAAATATTTACTGTTATTTACCAGTAAACACCACTTAAAACACTACCCCTCTACCCTGGTAGATGGTGATATACATCCTAACCCAGGACCCTCTATTATTTCCTCTGAAGCTACACCTACCATTTCTAACTCATCCCTTCCATTACCAACCTCTAATGCAAATACCTTACTCATAGGACACCTTAATATCAGAAGTGTTAACAACAAAGTCACCCATCTGCACTCCCTTCTTGATTATTACTCTTTTGACATCCTATGTTTAACTGAAACCTGGTTAAAACCCCTCACTAAAGATACTGAAATCATTCCGCCAGGTTACAACATTCTGAGACTGGACAAGGTGGGGAGTAGCACTCCTATTTAAGTCTGATCTAAATTTATCCTTAGTACCCTATACTCCCTGGAGAACACCAAGACTGAACTCCTTATATCAAAACTACAACTGAACCCAAATAAAGCCATCTATATTATCTGTATCTATCTACCTCCTGGAAATAACTCCTTAATTATAGAAAATATCCTTAGCTGGGCTTTATCCACCTACCCACAAGAAACTGTAATACTTGGAGACTTCAACCTTGATTGGTTCTCAGTCAATACTAACAACCCACTCTCTCTTATTAATCTCCATGGCTTTACACAAACAATAAACACCCCCACTAGGATTAACAAACCTAACAACAAAGAAAGTATACTAGATTGGATTCTTGTCAATAAACCACAACTACACTATCAAACTGGCACTTTGCCAGATGACATTAGTGATCACAACTTAATCTATATCATAAGAAAGAAGAACACCACTACTAATGCCCCCACCATCAGAACTTCTCGTAGTAATAAATATTTTAACCCTATCCTATTTAACACTGAACTAAATGCCTGTAACTGGAAACCTCTAGAAACTCTTCCTCTAGAAGAAGCTGTTCAATTTTTTAATACCACATTTTTATCAATCCTTGACAATCATGCACCAAAACGAACTATCAGAGTCAAACTAAACCTGCCCCTGGCTATCTAAGGAAACAAGACAAAAATGTTACTCAGAAACAAATCCTGGATAAAATGGAGAACTAGTAAATCTCCTCAGATCAACTGACCTTCAGACACTTAAGAAACAGTACCAAAAAGCTATTCTTTCTGACAAAAAACTACTATAGTAACCTCCAACAAGCAAATTACAATAATCCCCAAAAATTCTGGTCTACCTTGAATAGACTTCTTCACCCGGACAGACTACCACTCCCTCTCCTCTGGGTCCAATAATAATTCTTCCCATGAAACTGCCAATGCTTTCAACTCCTTCTTTACTAATACTATCAATTCACTGGCCTCCAACCTTCCCATTGACAATTCTAGCATCCCTGATCTTGCATCTTCTAATCAACCAACCTTTATAATACAACCCATCTCCACCACCTTCATCCAAAATGCCTCCAAAAACTTAAACCATGTACCCTTCTGCTGACCAACTTCCATCTGAATTCCTCCAAAAGCTGCTAAGGAAATAGCCTATCCCATTTCTATCCTTATCAACAGAACTATTAATGAAGGAACCATACCTGACATCTGGAAAATCTCACACATTATACCCTTACATAAAGGAGGAAACTCCAATGAATACTCTAACTACAGACCTATAGCCCTCCTGTCTCCCCTAGCAAAAATCATGGAAAAATGTGTTCACTACCAGCTAATGAATCACTTAACTAAAAATAACATTCTTACTCCCTGTCAACACGGCTTTAGACCTTTTCACAGTACCACCACTGCTCTCCTTTCCTTTACTGACTTTATAAACACAAACCGCAACAATAATATTCTATCTTCAGCCCTCTTTATCGATCTGTCCAAAGCCTTTGACATGGTCAACCACCCCCTCCTCATAAAAATCCTGGAATCTCTTGCTTTACAACCAAAGGCTATCCATTGGTTCACTTCCTATCTCACTAACAGAAAACAGGCAGTCCTCTGGGATAACAAACTTTCCTCTCTTCTCCCAATTTCTCTTGGTGTCCCTCAAGGCTCTATTCTTGGACCCCTCCTTTTCTCCCTTTTTATAAATGACCTACAAGTAGCTATTCCCCAAGCTACATGTATACAATATGCGGATGACTCCACTCTTATTTGCTCAGCTAAAACCATACCTGAGCTTCAAACTATTACTCAAAATGTATTCCACACAGTAGAAGCATGGTTCTTAAAACGCTGCCTACTTTTAAATGCTAAAAAAACAAAACTCCTCCTCTTTAAACCTACTACTAGGTCCCCCACTTTAGACTTCTCCATCTTATCTATTAATGGCACCCTCATATCAGTCGACTCTACTACCAAACTACTAGGTGTCATGATTGATAACAACCTTACCTATGATTGTCACATTAATAATACCATTAAAACTGTAAACAAAAATTGGGCTCCCTACAGAATTAAAACATTCTTAACCCCCACAGCCAAAGTTACCCTTGCCCACTCTCACCTTATTTCAACTCTTCTCTATGCCTCATCAATTTTCACTAACCTGAAGAAAAACAATCTCTCTAAACTGACTAACACATATAATAGCATTGCCAGATTTGTAACTGGCACTCCTTTCAGAACTCCCCACTGTCTGAACCTTCAGAAACTTCACTGGCTAGAACTAGAAAATATGTTGCTTCTTTCCCAACTTTCCTTTGTCCAAAAAGCCTTCTATCAACCTAACAACACACCTGCACTTTCCAAACTTCTTACCCTTACTCTAACCTGAATTCACTTCCTCCTCTAGCAAACTCCTAGTAACTTTAACTAAATCCAACAACCTTGCTGGTGACTCCTTTCTAACGCCATTGGGAAACACTGGAATCAACTTCCTATTGAACTTACTTCAATGCCTACCCCTGCTTTGTTCAAACAAAAACTTAGAATTTATCTTAAAAATCACTGGATATGTCCATGCTTTAACCCCGACTAAACTCTAACTCCCACTAATTTCCTCTACCTATCCCTCTCACTCTCCATTTACCTTCTTTCTATGTGCATGTATTACTTCCTTTACTTTGTATGAGTTACCTCTCTGTAATATTCCTTCTCCTTTTTCAGGTTTCATCTCGATCTATCATAATCTAATTCTACTTCTCAGTATAATGCAGTAATACTGTAACCAAGTAAAATTATCTAACCTAACTCACCTGCTAAGTCTCATATTGTACTCTTGTGTATATACATTCTGGAAGATATTTTAAGCAAATGTTTCTTTTTATCGCATAATTCTGTATATGTTTTCTTTAACTTGTTAAGTAGTAGTTAGTGGAGCTTTTCTCCTCGGGCCTCCACTGAAAATGGACATGTATCCAGTTGGACTAGCCCGGTTAACAAATGTAAAATAAATAAATAAATAAATAAATGTACAGCCCCTTTTTGAGGATTGCTCCTCGTTTCATTCATCGCTGTTTTTCTGCTTGCATAGTGAGTGTTTGCATTGTTTTTAACATATTTAAATTCAAGGTTTCAGATGGTTGTAATTCCTTATTTAGAAGGAATACCTTTGTAGTTGCCTGTTTTGCAGCTGCATTAGCTTTTGCATTACCTTTTGAAATTATGTCCTGTTGTTTAGTATGAGCTGCACATTTGCAAATAGCTACCCTTCGAGGCAACTGAATAGATTTTAAAAGATTTAAAATAAGCTGCACATGATTTATAGGTTTGCCAGTAGATGTTATCATTCCTCGTTTTTTCCACTGTTGGGCAAACACATGTACAGTGGAAAAAGCATATTGGCTATTACTGAAGATGTTTACACTTTTATCCTTCGCTAAGGTACATGCTCATGTCAGAGCAATTAATTCTGCTGCCTGCGCGGATAAATGATGCGATAAAGATTTTGCTTCTATAACTTCAGTATTAGAGACTACTGCATATTCTACTAGGTTCTGTCCTGCAGGGCCCCTTTTGCATGAGTCATTCAAGTAGTATGTCACCTCGACATTATTCAAGGGGACATTCATGAGGTCTTTTCTAGGTAATGTTTTTTGCTCAATTATTTGCAGGCAGTGATGTGGTGTGCCGTCTGCAGGAGTTGGGAGCAGGGTAGAAGGGTCTAAGGTCATACATTGTTCAATTGTCATATGAGGTTGGCTTAACAATATGGTTATGCAGGAGAGATTTCTAGCAGGAGAGAGATATGCTATTTTTTTTTGTAATAAAATAATTGCGACTGCATGAGGTACCCTCAGAGTGAGTGGGTGAAACAAGACTACTGAAGCCGAAGCCTGCACTGCCATTGCTGCCGCGACTATTGCCTGCATACAGTGTGGCAAAGATTGTGCCACTGGGTGTAATTGTGATGAATAGTAAGCAATGGGACATTGCTTATCCCCATGTTGTTGTGTTAGTACTGATGTCATATAACCCTGCTTGCAATCTACAGTCTGGAAAAACGCTTATGGTAATTAGGCAAACCCAGAACTAGAGAGGAGGCTATTAACTGTTTCAGCTTACAAAAAGCAGATTCTGCTTCTGTTGTTCATTGTAACAAGTCCTGCGCTGCCATAGGTGTCTTGTAAATAAGGTCAGTTAAAGGTGCAGATTCCAAGGCATAGTTTGGAATCCAGCTTCGACAAAAATTAGTCGTCCCCAAGAAGGACATCATTTTCTTCTTGGTGGTAGGCTTCGGCACCTGCAAAATTGCCACCTTTTTGTCCTTATTTAAAGTTCTACCTTCCTTGGATATTACATATCCCAAGTACTTTACCTGCTTTTTCCACAGTTGCAGTTTGTTCTTATTTACTTTATGTCCCTCAGCAGCTAGAAATTGTAGAAGCGCTACTGTATTTTTCCTGCAATCTTGCAGGGTGGGGGCTGCTAATAGAATGTCATTGACATAAAGTAAGACCTGACTATCCTTTGGTGGGTTAAATTCTGCCAAGTTACTTGACATTTCTTGTGAAAATGTAGTAGGGCTTTTACAATATCCCTGTGGTAATCGCATATATGTGTATCTTTTTCCCTGAAACGTGAATGCAAACCAATACTGGCTGTCTGGGTGTATTGGTATTGAAAAGAATGCATTACTAATGTCTACCACAGAGAAATATTCTTGTTGAGGTTTTAAGTCATTCAACAAGGTGTGTGGATCCGGCACTATAGGTGCCCTTGGTATTACTGCGTCATTTACAGCTTGCAAATCCTGAACCATACGCCATTCTCCATTGGCTTTTTTAACTGGAAATAAAGGTGTATTACATGGAGAATTAGGGGATTTTACTAGCACCCCTCCCTTAAGTAATGCTGCTAGGATAGGTTTTATCTCTGTCTCTGCATTTTTTTTAAGGGATACTGTTTCTTTTGTGGTTTAAACGCTGATTTTGGCGTAATACTAACTGGACCTGCACTACGGATAAGTTTTACATCTGATTTTTTTGCTGACCAGAGGGTCTCTGGTATATCTCGTAAGGCGTTTTCTTCTTTCAACAGGAGTATCCATCAGCTGTCTTTGCGAGACTGCAGATGTACAGCTGGGTTAGCTTGAGTCACCCAATTTAATTTTTGCACTTGTATTCCCTGTCTTGACAACTCCAGTTTTGTTTGTTTTTTTCATTTTGTAACTTTCTCCCCTAGGTCTGCCCACCGTATGTTTTTTTCTTGGTCAGGCTAACATGTGGTAGTCGATTGGATTTATAAAGTGTCAAAAACTCCTGGGGCAGTGAGCAGCTGGCTACACTATTCCCTTTTGCATCCCAGTATAAGTTTCTTAGTACCAATCTGTTTGTACGATGCTTAAATATTTTTTTTTTCATACTCATTATTAGGCCCTGGTGTGTTACAAAAATACAGGGTACAATGCAGCAGGTGCTGTTTATTAATGTCAAGGGAGGCAAACTTACTGATGGCTACATTCATCAGTTCTTTGGTTACAGCCCCTGGACCAGTCATAACCAGGTCCTGACTGTACCAATAAAACATTTTGCCCCCGATTGAACCATAAAGGTGTTGGTTCGTTGCTGCGCTTCCATGCCCTGCATAGTTGTAACCACCGCTATGCCAAATAACTGCATAAGATCCCTGCCCAAGAGATTTACTGGGCATTTCACAGAAACTACAATCTTACTTCTTTGTATTAATCCTGAAACAGGATTTGTTATGGTGATATTGCAGGAGAGGGGCTGCCAGTATAGCTGCCCATTCACTGCTTTGACCAATATGTAATTAGGTGACTCCGAATTGTCTGTTAATTTGGAGGGGTGTATTAGGGTCTGTGATGCCCCTGAATCACACAAAAATTTAATCTCACTGCCTTCCACTAAAAGTGTAACTTTCGGTTTTGTATCTGCTAAATAGAGCTCCAGGCTCAATAAAGCTAAATCTAGTACTTCATTTTTTTCTGCACTATCATTAATTGCCTGTACTTCCTCTACTTCCCTTTTCACATCCTCATTTGTCCTTTCTCTACTGGTCTCTTCTAGTGATTTCTGACTATCATATAGTCAGTCCTTACCTTCTTTATTTTCCGTTGTTGCCTTCTTATTTTTTTTTGCAATCCCTTGCTAAATGTCCCTTTTTACCACATTTAAAACATTTTCCCCTTTTCTTGCGTCTTTTAAAGTCTTCTGATCGCTGATCAGATTGCTTACCTCCCTGTGCATTTTTTCTGTCCTTTTTCCCGGGGTGCACTACATAAACTTTTGCTCCGTCTTCTACGGAAAATACCTGAGCCTTTTTCTTCTTTTTGCTATTAAAATGCCTTTTAGCATGTCTAGCATATTCAGGTAGTGAGTGTAATTTGCTTGTTCGATGGTCAACCATGTGTTTTGTAATGAAACTACTTATAGGTGTACTACTACCTTTTAGAAATGCATTTTTTAACTGCTGTTCATATGGGGAATCTTGTTTTTGATCTTCGGGAACCTGCATTCCACAGTGGTTGTTAAAACATTCTAACAGTCTAGCAAAGTATTGGTCAACTGATTTACCCTCCTGCTGGACACATTGATTAATGCAAGTCCAGTCTGCCCTAGGTTTCCATTTCTCAGAGATGCGGTCTGTAAGTCCTTTCACTTTAGTGTCTAATTTTGCGCTGGTATGTGGAAGAGGTTTTTGTGCAGTGTTATGAGGATTCCAGTTGCCACAAATCATGTACCAATTTGGTCCTACAATCTGTCGAACTACTTTTTTTATCTTTTCCCCATTTAAGTTATAACTTAGCCTCAGTTCTTGTAAATCTTCCGAAAATTTTCTGAAATTAAGTTTCGGATGAGGAATCCCTTCTGTAGCTTTCCAGATATTTTCCGGAGTCCAAGGTCTATACACTAGGATAGTTGGAGTCTGATCTTCCTGTCCTGCCTGAGGGTTCGGAACTTCTATAAGTGGGCATATTTCTTCTTCTACAGGTCGTGTATCCTTAACTACCTGCCATAATTCAGAGCCTTCTTCTTGATTATTTGCCTTTGTTCAGGACCTAGTTTTGATGGGATCTCTAACTTTAGCTAGTTTCAATTTTATAATGTCCCTATCTTTAGTGAGCATAGGATATAATGGGGGTGGGTCAACCTGTCCACTTGCTCCGTACTTTGGTAAAGCAGGGGGAGGCGGAGGTGCCAATGCCATTACCAAGTTATTGTTTTTCTTATCTAAAAACATTATCTTTGAATCTTTGTTCTTTTGGTCTCTGCGGTTTGCTTCCTCCAGCCACCTGTGTGCCTGGGGAATTCCTAACTGTCGTTGCTTCTTAACTTGACCCTTAGAATCAGTTTTAAGTTGCTTGATAAGTTTGATAAGTGAGGATTTTTCCAATTTTCCATCAAATTCATACTTAATAACCCATTTTGAAAAGTATCTAATATTGTCTGCGCACTGTGACTTCATGTATTTTGCATTTTCCGTTAACGGTGGGTTTCCGGGTGTCTTTGCACAATTATTACCCATTTTTCCCTATTTTATTTGCTACGTAGACTGTTCAGAAAAATATTACCTGATGCCTTCAGATTTTTACGTGTACCAGGGATTTTGTTAAAGTCTTTTCAGAATGACTGTCTAAAGCCTATTGATCTGTTTCACCTGATCTATGACAAGATTGTACCTTTTCTATCCCTGACTGTAGGAAAACACAATCTGACAGAAACAATACACATCTAATCCCTGATCTTGAAACAGAAAAAGTAGATTCATCTTACCTGAGCCCACGTGATTGATTGCTGATTCGCGGAAAACCCATCCTTCAGTCGCAGATCAGAAAGTGGCTGGCCTCTTTTGACGACAATTCAGTAGGAGGACTTTTCACATAAGAAGAACTGATTTGGTTTCTTCCCCGTATGGTTTCAGCCACCTGGCCGTCTGATCCGAGGTGAAGAGAGGGTTTCCGTCTCAAGGGACCAATCTGTAAAGGAAAACACATAGATCAATGCACGTAAGGTTCAAGCAAGGCACCCTTTATTACTTTCAGCAAGGAGACAAAGCATGTAAGTATAAGGTTTGTCTGATTTTCCATAGTTTAGCATGCTGTTCTTATACAGTTCTTTGCATGTACACAGGAAGATATTGTTAGTTTTACTGCTGATATGGTCAGAAAATTGCTGTCTTGCAAAAACATGTTTGAGAAAAACAACCTGGCCTTGGGCTAATTTCAGCCCAACCTTGTTTCTCACACTCCTTTAGCTGTCCAGTTCTGATATGATACATTTGCCTAGGGTCATGGTACAACCCTGGCCTCAATACACACTCTGCTGACTATGGTAGACTTTCAGGCGTCAATTGTTCTCTTATCAAGGTCTCCTGCAGTTGCACATATTTCACACAGAATAAGCAAGATAAACGTATTAATTTCTTTTTAACCCTTAATGCATTTAAGTTTGCACATTGCAGTTATACATTTTTTTAACAAATGGTAACCACAAAATCGACATTCGAACAGGTTCCAGTGTTGAAATTTCATGTAATTTGTAACGTTTTTGCACCCCCCACCCCTCCATATTATATTTTCCAACTCCAAGATCACTCTGTAGTGCGATCTGTGCTCAGAACATCAATCCCATATTAGCGAATGCACACAATCATTCGCGAATAAGGATTCGTACATTTCCAGATCAGCATTACAGAAACTGGAAAGCACACATTTGGGCATCCCAGTTTCACATAAGTGCCATTCCACATTTTGATAGTAAACCATTTGGACTATATAGATAACTATCATACCTCTCAACTGTCCAGATTTTCACAGTATGTCCAGATTTTTGCCTTATATCTTTTGGTCTGTTCTTTTAAAATTTGGGGTTTTCTGCTATATCACTGGGATGATCGCAAGATTGATGTCACTAAATAATTTCATACATTTGAGTTTCAAACTTCAAATCCTTCAGAAAATATATCTTAACACAAACCTAACATTTCTAAGTTTAAATGTGCAAATATGTAAAATCTGTCCCAATTTCTGGGTCATTATCCCCCCATTATGTTGAGCTTTGTCCAGATTTCTTGCACTAAGAGATTGAGAGCTATGGAAACTTATTTGTTAAGCCCTGGTGATCATTCTGGCATTCCTCGTAAACACGCTAATCAACTATGCTCTGATGTAAACAGGAATGCTATCAGTGTTCCTTTACATGGTTTAGCAATATTGTTGCTAGCCATGAAACCACACTTATTAATGTTTAAATGCAGTGTGCGGCATGAATATGTAATAAGCGCCACTGCTTAACCCGTATCACTGTGCACACATGTAAACTCCATGTAGGCTTAATGTGAAGTCTACACAGAGTTTTCTGAATCCCAGGGTTTGTATTTTTTTTTAACTGACAATGATTTATTCAATTTCAAGGCAAACTATTCCAGTAAATCAATGGTTTACCTATGTAGGCATGAGTAGTGCCCACCATTCTGAATATTCGGATGGGTCATGGAAACAAAATTACTTGTACATATCTGTATGTTTTTGAATATCTTATTGTATTTATGTTTTATAGAGAATTTGTTCTTATAATTACAGATTACTGAGAATTTTCAACTGTTTTAGAAGAATTGAACAATAACACTTCTTTTTTAAAGTTTATCAGCAATAGATTCAGTCATCATATTCACTTTCTAGAGGTTACTATAAGATATAAATAATTATGTAACTTCACCTCGTCTTTATATAGGAAATTCTTTTCAAAATATGTACTTGCATACAGACATTTCATGAATAAAAATATCTTAAGTGTCAAGTCATTAAAATTGTAGGTTAACTTTACTGGACTATAACGTTTGCAGGGAAATACATTTGTTCTAAAGGATGATTTTTGAGAGAGGTTATTTAGAGCAAGACTGGAGAGTACTCAGAAAGAAATCATAACCTACAGACATGATTGGTACACATACATCATTAGTGTCATAGAACATCACAATGTTAATGGGCGGACTTTAGTCAAGTTCCATTCACAGTAGAATCTGCTGATATTAGCGAATATCATTAATGATAAGAGGAAACAGTGATGTCTTTAAACAGATGGGTGCATATCAAGTTAAACAGCAGCATGTCTGAGAAGCATAAATAGCTCTGACAGCTGAAACTTGAAGCTCACTATTGATAAAGTCTGAGTTACCACACTAATTTAAAATGTGCACTTAAACTGAAACCATTATAGGTTATACCTTCAGCACCACATATTTTTATAATAATATTTTTAGAAAATAACATTAAGTTACAGGAGAGAAAAAATGTGGTGCTGAAGGTATAACCTATAATGGTTTAAGTTTAAGTGCACATTTTAAATTAGTGTGGTAACTCAGACTTTTTGATGTTACCATTTTCAAAGAAGGCTTTCCTGATTTTATTAACATCAAAAATATATTTTTACATTTTTATATTCTTAACATTTGGTTTCAAAATTAATTTAGTACAACTTGGAAATACAAACTTACAGGATTTTTATATCATATGATATGTGGGTGAATACACTCAAGATACCTACTACTGTTTTTAAACTGTTCTTAAGACATTTCAGTCAACTAACATGAGATAAAATCACTTAATCTTTTGATTTATATATTTTTAACACTGCAAATCCACATAAGTACTTAGAGGATATAAGGGACTTGAAGTATAGTCCATTGAGAAGCAGAGTAATGTGTTGCAGGGACAGAGTTTTAGAGTAAATTATCCTTGTAATAACAGCCTGCTTGCAATGTTGTTCCATTTAATTGCTCTGGAGATATAAGGATCATAACATTGGAAGAAACCATGTCAACTTCTTTCCTCAGAGCAGGAAACAGATAAACAATCAGTTGATAAATGCAGGCCACAGCTGCTGGTGGTTGAGTGCATGTATCAAGATGGATATGAATCAGAAAAATGTTAGAACAAAAAAAAACCTCTTGAATTTCAATATCAGACAATTCTTGTGCATATTATCCTTGTAAATATGCACTTTCACTCAGAAAAGGGCAATCTTGATTTATTATTATGTTGTCATGTTATTGCAACCACCTGTATGGTTAAAATGGCTTTTGTGGATTCTTTTTCAGTCAACATATTTTCCTACAAAATATTCTGCTAAAAAGACATATTTTATCAAGGTCATACATCTCCATGGCCATTGTCAGTATATTAGAGCAGTAAGACAACAAACTGACTTTGTAGAGGTGTAAGATGACATCACAAAAAATATCAGTTGACTGGGCAAATGCCCATGGTTTGAAAATAAAGCAGTACCAAAAAGAAAATACAAAAATTACAAACTATCTATTTTTAATTATTTTTTTCTCCAGTATCCTGCAGCAGGACAGTCGTTTATTTACATAAAAATACATAATTAATTATTGATAAAAGAGAAATAAAAATGACAAGACTCTTCTGAGAAAAAAAGCAGAACTTGTCAAGAAGAAATATCATGTTGGTCCATTTTATTGTCCCAGTTTTCCCAGTGGTATACTTTATTAATCATTTCAGTGTAAAATACAACTCATGTTCCTTTTTATCAATATGCTGACATTTCAGTGGCTCTAATCAAACAATTTTTATAAACTCATCACTCATTAACAGATTCTCGCCCTTCATTTCTACCTGTATGTCATCCTTGAAGCAGTTAATGCATTATTGGCTCAAGCTCCTTTCCTCCACTCATCTCTCTCCCCCTTGCCACCATATACACAGAACCTACATTTCTCCTATCCCAACCCCCTTTCCTCATCCTTCTTTGTACCCGTGAAGGCTGCCAGCATAGCCAGATAGGATTTTATGCATAATTCTGTCATTTGTAAATATGAATGTTGAATTACAGGCTTGTTTTCTTAAATGAAAGAATATGCTGTGAAATGTTGAACTCAAAACAATGTAGCAACATTGCCCTCTGCTGTAAAGAAAGCTTGTGTGTCCTTTGAAATTGAAATTATTTCATGACTGTCTGATGTTTACAATTCGGCTCCTGCCAGGCTAGATGAAGGCTTCCTGACTATTGTTTTAAAGCTAAAGTTAATGACCAGAATTTACATGTGGCATGTGGCATGTCCTTTATTGCTCTGGCTTCTGCCTAGGTGTAAAAGAATGTAACTGCAGTTTCTGTCAGCCTGGGAACACCAGGAAAGTGTAAAGAAATTATGTAATCAGGACTGCATGTTAAGGTGTTTGCCTTACAAACACAAGGTGCAGGGTTTGAGTCTCAAAAGGGATAGTTGGCTAGGCTTAAAATGGCTCACAAGGGCAGTTAGCCTAGTACTAAACTGTGAACTATGAACCTATGAATAGCAATTTAAACAGAGAGAATCAGAAGGCATTAAGCATTTTTGTCTTGATCATCCAACTCATAGCGCTGTCTTGCTCATATGTAAATTATCTTAGATGTGTTTTCTTTTAGAAATACCTAGAAACTTGAAAGATTAGACTGTTTTTCTGTGATGTCAGAGCTGTACTACTGATTTATTTTAGGCATTTCTGTGTGATCTCTCAACTCTTGACTAGCACTGTGTAGTAGAAAATATTGTCTTGTGGTTTGATTATTTATTATTAAATATTTTAAAACATTTTAACTGTGGCTCTTTTGTGTAGAGATAAGTTAATCTCTAAGTGTGCATTGCATGCTTATATTGATCCTGTACCAAGTCACTCTAATAAGTCTTGACTGTTTAGTCACAACTACTAATTGGATAATAATATTGCACAGTAATAGCTGGACACCGTTTTAAGGGCCTTTGAGTAGCTGATAAGTATTAGTAGGTGGTGGCAAATGGAACTGCCATATAGTTTGGGTGAAAGGGGCACAGCTGGAGAAACTCTGCCAACCTTCCCCAAGAGTGTCTGTGTGACTGCATAAACTCTTCTCAAAGTGCATATGTGTGTGTGTGTGTGTGTGTGTGTGTGTGTGTGTGTGTGTGTGTGTGTGTGTGTGTGTGTGTGTGTGTGCATGTGTCAGTTACTTGGGAAGGGAATGAAGCACTGGTTGGACAGAAAGGTTTTAGCTTTCCCACTAAGCTGAGATCTGGACCCTATAGCTGTGCCTGTGGGGAGTCTTACTGGGGACCTGGAGAGCAAGGGAGCGACCAACCCCGGACTGACTGTGATCTCTGTGTGCTCTTAAGGGAAATTGTACTTTATTGTGTGTATTTTTTATCCTTTCTTCATATATGAGATGCCCGCTCTAGTGTTAGTGGTGAGGATTGAGGCCCCTTGATTGCTGGGCCAGGGAACAGGCATCACAGTACCTTTATGTGCCAGTCAAAACAATGTCCTTTAGCTTTATCTCATCTTCATTCCAACTTTCCAGTTTCCACGTATTTCACATTTCAGGCAACCTGCTAAGAATTAGAGCCCCCTTCTTTTACTTATTTGCCACCCACCTCCTTTTCTCTGCACACCAAAAAAAAACAGAATTTCCAGAATCTCTCCAGCCCTTTTTCATATACATGTTGTGATTTCTCTCACACTTTGTGCCATCACTCTACTGCCATGTTACATGCCTATCACATGTACAGTTGATGTACCCCATCTTTGCCATGTTTCCAATACACTTCCTGGTCTATCGTGCTCCTCTGTCTCAAAGCATGGGCTGATATGCCATTTGTGTACTAGGTGAAGATCATGAATTTCTAATAACGCCTTCCTTTTCACACCTTTAACCTCTTCTCCTAACATTCTGTAATAACTCTAATCTTTTCCACATTTTACATAAATATTATGTAGTTTTCTGCATGGTTTTCCTATATTACTCCATTGATTAAACCTCTTTCTTTCCATCTCACTAGCTTTGGGTCTCCAGCAGCTGCTATATCCATTAAATTTAGTCCATGATAACTGCAGCAACATATCTACAATGATCCAGCATTTACCATATCCCTTCATTCCACCCAGCTTGGATTCTTTCTGTACCTAGTCATATCCATTTTCCTTCCATATGAATCTATCACATACTATATACTCTGTTATCCTCTGTTCCCTCAGTTCATTTGGGAAGTTCCTACACACGTTCACCATATGGAGCACAGCCATAACCTCACCACTTTGATCTGCAGCTACATTCTACTATAGGTCTGTAGATTCACTTGTATCAAGATTAGGTCACCCTAGATGGGACTGAAACTCACAATCCCTGGCTTAGGAGGCCTGCTTGATCTATTAAACATCTCTGCATTTACTTGCTTCCACCAACATGAGTAGTAAACTTCACCCCTAGATACTTAATCCCTAGTGCTACTCTTGCAGTACTAACCTTTCCCAAACCCCTTTCCTATGGTTACCACTACTGATCCATTCTCAGCACCTCTTTACCAAGTGCTCATCCATCCTTTATTTCCATAGGTTCCTTCCTATATTTACTATCCCTATGCTCCCTCCCATACCAGTCCATCAAATTTGTACACGATTTAATAGGAACTCTTTTTTCAGTTTCCACTCCTCTGACTTCCTTTATCATCTCTTTGCCCACTGTAAGCCAATCCAATGTACTAACTTTATTCCTTTCATACCTGAAGAACATAAAACTTCTATGTGTTCCATTTTTTTGTTTCCAGACATCAGCCAGCCCCACATACCTATCCCACCTATGGCCCCCTTAGGCAGATACTGTGAAATTCTTGTTTCCCAAAACAAACTCTCTTTCTTGGGCATGTATACAAAACTGAAGTGCCTATTGACTACCACTCTACTGCTTTCTTTATACTCCTTTGTTAAAGTTCAAGTTTAAATGCACAAAACAAACTTGCTTTTTCAGACAAAAAGTGCTTGCATACATCTTTATGCACGTGAAACTTTTTCTGTGTGAAAATGAAAGTTTATTCTATTGCATTAAAAAATCTGCATTTAAAGGACAGTCACACCCACAAACTCAAAAAACATGTTCATTTCATCATGGTTTGGTCTTTCCTACATTTTAACACAACTCTGGAACTAGCTATACTGCTCAGACAAGCTCCACGTGGGTTTATAGAGTGGTCCTAGCAGCAGGGAACTCAGAAAAGTGACTACCTTCTGGATTTAAGTATCTTTGCTTTTTTTCACTTGAAATAGCTTCTGTAGCTTACCTTGAACTAGCCTGAACTGTTTTTAACTGATTGCTGCATTATTTTAAAATCTGCACTTAAAGTTACATTTAGTCGAATTTGATCGAAAGTTTGCTTGTTTGTTTGTTTAATTTAACTGTGGAGGCTGCCCACTAAAGTGTGCTAGCCTGTGTAACTAATTTATCATTGTTTCTGTATTTTCTGTGTGTTTCTACCAAAAAAACAAAAAACAAAACAATAATCCTTGTTTTCCCGCCTTCCTCGACTAGTTTAGACCAGTTTACAGGCATTGATGTATTCTGGGCTGTGGTGTAGTTCCTGTGTTGTCCATTACCTTACTTGGATAGAAGGAAGTTTCTTTGCTCACCAGTGGGAGTGGGGAGCCTTGAGCAGCCTACCTGTCCTTGGGGGAAGTGACCTCAGCACAAGAAGCTGTAGTAATTGGTTGTTTGGGACCATTTCTAGCTCTTTTGTAGTTCACTGTTTAAAATCCGCGTTTGCACGGCTTTGCGCAGTCGTGTGCTAAGCGCCGCTTAAACAAGGTTAAACTTTTTTTGGCTCCGCCAAGTCTGTTCTTCAAATTTTCCCTTAAGGAAGCTCTACTCTTAGTATAACCAGACTACTCACTGTATTATAAGCCTAGCACTTGTTCTCAATACTTCTCTACTAAGTAAGCACTCTCGTACTAAGTAAAGCACTACATCTACTTACCACCCCTGTGAATATGCACTTCCCTTAAAGGTATACCACTCTCTTATACTGTTCTAGCATGTCGAGTGGTAGATTACTGGTGTCGTCTCCAGTTCAGCTGGTCAATCTGGGCATCTTGAGACAATGCTACAATGATCTCATGTACACAGACAACCCTCTCCTCCTCCCAACAAACACAAATACATGTGAGAGATGCAACTATATAGCCAAACTGGAGGCTGAACTCTCTCAACTCAGGGCTGGCATGACCAGACAGGAGGAGATGGCAACCACACACACAACAATCCCAGTCCCACATAGACCTACCACAACTGCAAACCAAACACATAAAAACACAAAGACATATTCGGAGGCTCTAATAAAAAACTTACCAAAACAACAGAGGCTCCCAAAGCAGACATCCAAAAATCCACCACCTCAAAACAAAACACATGCAACACATACTTCAATAAATCAGTGTGTCGACCAATCGCAGCCCTTAAGGCCAAACACCTTGTCTGATACACTAGTAATAGGTGACTCCATAGTCAGACACACTGATGTCCCACTGACCAGGCTGAACAAGGAGAAGGTGACTGTGAGCTGTCTATCGGGAGCTAGGATCCGCCACATAACACACGCACTCAGGTCACTCCAAAGCAAGTACAAATATGACTCCGTCATTGTCCATGCTGGTGTGAATGACCTGAGACGTACCTCCCTGGACTACATGAAAAGAGACATAGAGGAGCTCTCCGATTATGTAGCCCAGGCTGGTATGACCCTGACCCTGAGCAGCATCTTGCCCTCACCAAGAATGATACCACAATACAAAGACAAGATGATCAGCTTTAACAATTGGCTCAAGTACTGGTGTCATTCTAAGGGGATCCAATGTCTGTCTGCCTGGGATGATATGTTGGACAAGCCACGCTGCTTCACAAGGGATGGCTTACACCTGTCACCACTGGGCTTCCGGATATTGGCTAAGGCTCTTGCCACCCCATAGTGCCTTTTTAGGCAAGGCTCAAAAGACAAACCCACCTCCTTAGAAAACAAAATGGAAAAAACTAAGGGTAATGCTGCTCAACACCAGAAGTCTAAATCTCAAGATGCAGGCACTTGATGCACTCCTCAGCATGGAGAACATCGACATCTGTGCAGTAACTGAAACCTGGCTCAAGGCTCCTGAGAGCACCCCAGCACTACCAGGCTATACCTCATGTCATGCTTTTGGCCCCAAAACCGGGCGAACCACAAAGGAGGGGAGTGTCCATATTCATAAAGGACACCCACACCTCCAGGTTAGTAGCAACACATGAAGCATCAGAGACCATACAGGTGCAACTAACCATAGGCAAAACTGCTATACAACTGGTAGCATGTTACAGACCACCCTCCCAATCTCAAGAACCCCACTCAGCCTTCCTGAAGACATTGGAGGATATGAATGTATCACAAAATACCATCATACTGGGAGACTTCAACTACCCAAACATAGATTGGGTACATTATTCTAGCCCTAATACCCTAGCCCAAAGGTTCCTGGAATTTATAAATTCAAATGCACTGGAACAACTAGTCACCTCTCCCACTAGGGAGATAATATACTAGACCTGATCATCACAAACATGGGGACAAAATGCTCCACACGAAGTATACCCCTCACTAGTGAGATCTGACCACAAACTAATCACCCTGGATATACATATCCCACCTCCACCCCAGCACAAAAGACCACAGTGAAAAACTTCTCAAAAGCAGACTTCACTCTTCTTAAGACTGAGATGGTATCCTTTAAGCCCACTGTGCCAGTGGATACCACATCCCACAATGCCGAATCCTTCACAAATGCTTTCTATGGACATCTCCAAGAATGCATGGATCATGCAGTCCCAAACAAATCCAAGTCCCTCTCCACCAAATGTAAGCGTCCTGTCTGGTGGACCTCAGCCATAAACAAATTGTATAACAAAAGAAGGAAGCTACTGCACATCAGAGCGAAATCCCATGAAGGGAAGACATCTCTGATCAACATTAGCAGAAAACTACGTTCTCTCATAAAAACATCCAAGGCAAACTTTGAGAGAAAAATCGCTAAGGACACTAAAGATAACCACAAAGCCTTCTTCAGCTATGTTAGAAACCTGGATGGAAATCCTCAGATATGCTCAGAGTTGGTTCACAACAACAAAAAATACACTGAACCCACAGATATTGCTAACATTCTGGCTGACAGGTTCAGTGCAAATTTCTCTCCTCCTTCACCCCCAAAGGAAGAAATACTTATCCCAGCTGAATGTAATCTCCCTGTCATCTCAGATGTCCAAGTGAGAACCGCCCTAAACAAAGCAAAAAACACAGCATCAATGGGACCTGACGGTATCCCGGGGTGCGTGTTACGTGAACTCTAAGAGGAGCTAAACCCACACATAAAAATGCTATTTAACCTTAGCCTTACTTCAGGATATGTACCTGAACACTGGCGTACAACAACAGTGGTCCCACTCCACAAGGGGGGGTGCCTCTACAGACCCTGGAAACTACCGCCCCATAAGCTTAACTAGCCTGGTCTGCAAAGCTATGGAAAGAATCATTATGGAACTCATAAACAGAGACATAGGGGACCTACAGACACTTGACCCCACCCAGTTCGGCTTTGTAAAGGGCAGATCCTGCCTTTTAAACCTGGTTGACTTTTTCAAAACAGTCACTAGAGCCATTGATGAGGGCAAAGCAGTCCATACAGCATACCTGGACTTGGCTAAGGCCTTCAACACAATACCCCACTCAGGCATCATAGATAAGCTAAACAGCTTAAAAGTAAACCCTTATGTCACTAGATGGGTTGCAAACTGGCTAAAGGACAGAACCCATAAAGTTAAAATCGCTGGAGCAATGTCAGACTCAAAGCCAGTCACAAGTGGTGTCTCACAGGGATCTGTCCTGGGACCCCTCTTGTTCGGCATTTATTTCTCAGATGTTAAAGCAAACATGGGAGGGCTGTGGCTGACAAAGTTCACAGATGACTGCAAACTAAGCGCCATAGTCGATACATCAGCAGACACACACATCCTACAAAAAGGCCTCACTGAAATGGACAACTGGTGCCGTAGTCACGGTCTTAAACTAAATGCCAAAAAATGTATAGTCATCCCTTTTGGAAAAAACAAAGTACCCACAAATTATCACATAGACAGCAACCCACTGAGTACGGAAAAAGTAATCAGAGACCTAGGGACCCAAGTAGACAGCGACCTCTCATTTGACACCCACGTTGCCAAAGTGGTTAGAAAAACATTCTACCTTGCACACCTCATCATGAAGGGATTCACATCCAGATCCAAGGATGTCATTGTTCCCCTATATTCCTCCCTCATCAGACCCATGATTGAGTACAATGCCCCATTTGGTATGTACCTCACCCAGCACTTGCAACAGCTGGAGAGACCACAAAAGTACCTCACCAAAAGGATCAAGGGTCTCAAACATATGTCTTATTCTGCCAGACTAAAGAAACTTCAGCTCTATTCAGTAGCATACTGCCTGCTCAGATGTGATCTCTGCCTGACATACAAGGCCATGTCCAATCAGGATCTGATGGACATGCTCCACCTCAAAAAATCCAAATCCATCAGGACCACAAGAGCTAAAGACTTAAACCTCGGCACAAGTATGAATAGGACATGCTGGAGGGATAGATTCATAACCCAGAGGCTTCCCATGCTTTGGAACAGGATCCCAGTTCATATTAGCCAAAGCCCCTCACTGACTCTCTTCAAAAGAAATCTTGATGAGTGGATGGGAGAGCGTAAGTTTACCCCAGGGGTCATATCTGTGTCACTGCTAGACAGGGGCACAGTAAACTAATTCTATTATATAAAGGGACCTTCATTGTGTCACTACTAGACAGAGGCACAGTATTCTAGATTTATTCTGTACATTTTTGTACCATTTCATGGGGTGGCAAAAGCCACATCACTATGGCTAGGCTTACAAATGCCCCAGGGCAGAAAGCCTAGTACTAAACTATGAAACTATGAAACTATAAATATTGTTATACATAATCTAGTCTGATCACGTGGGGTCTGGCATCTTGAAGTAATTCTGATTGTTTAGTCTGTCTCTAGTTATCCCACAATGCAGTGCTTGTCTGTAAAAAGTTACATTATGCAGGCTTCCTTCTTCCTAAAGCTCCAGTCACTGCATTGACTTTACATGCATACACTGCTGTCTTTCAGTCAGTTCGTTTTAAGTAACATTTCATGCCATTCAATGACTACTTAAAACACAAACAGTGCAAATGCCACAGAACAGACTTTCAAAGTGCTTTTTACTGCTGCTTCATTTTAGAATGGCTAAACTGCCATCTTTTGTGAAGCCTGAATTGTATTACTTTTATTCATCTCCCATCACCCTTCGCACCTAACTTCCCTAGCTGTCAAAGTGCTAAGGGTAATTTGTGCCAATACCTGCTGTGATTGACAGCTCACAGCAGGAGACTTGGCTCATGTACTGCTTCCTTGTTCTAGTCTTTACTTTCTGTATAGGCGGGGAAGGACCAAGGAGCTGTGGCATCACAGCATGGGTGGGTTTTTAGGATGGCAGTGGTGATGTCAGTTTGGGGTGGGAAATGGCCAGAAAACTACCTGTATTCAGTGGCCTTGATAACATCAGTGAATTGGAGACTGCAGCAGGGAGGGACAAAAGTTTTTTGAAAGTGAAACCACTACAGTACAGTAAGGTACTGTTCTAGTGGAGAGAAACAGTCAATTTAAGATATTTTAAATGCTGTATTGTTGTTTATTCATAGTAAGGACAGTAAATAGAGAGAAAAAAGACAGAGAAGTTGAGCATTTAATAATAGAATCCCATTGTTTTCCTTTAAAGTTTGCCTCCAAATGCAGAAGACTAAAAAAGTACACAGTATGGTACTAATATTTATTGGTGGGCAGAAGGCACTTATGTCACTTTGGAGGTCCAGCTCTAATTTTGCTGGGTTAGCATGGGTGAAATATTGTGTATTACTTATGTAATTGCCAAACTATTATATTAACAGTTAGGCGAAAAACCAACTAATTATTACTTTTTGCCATGGGGGTTGCAATGGCTTGCACTCTATATGGTTTACAGCATCAAATACTATTACTGTGGCCATTATTTATTTGGTTAATTTATTTTTATTCATTTTTTTTGTAAACAATGTCAGACATCTAAGGTTTATAGACTCAGTAAAGTGGTTGCAAATGGTGAGCACATCTGGGGATTAGTGGGCACTTGTATGTGCATGTTCTGTGTGTGTGACACAGGGTGTACACAGTTAATAAAGTAGCTGTATTTGATGAGCAAAGAGACAGTCTGTTGATGAAACTGACTGACCCCTGCTATCAATTGATTAAATTAAGCAGTCACTTATCTGACTTGACAGGGCTAGTGCGTGTTTGAATAAAACAAGCCAAAACTATATCACTGTAACCACTGTAGCATTAATTTTATTATTATTATATTGTTTGCTCACATTAGGACATTTCATTTGTATGGACTCAAAAAAGTAACTATACAGAGTAGATAGATACTAAGGCAGTCTGTGGAAGAAAGTGACCAACTCCAACTGTTGTTTGATCACAGTTAGTCACTGACCTGCCATAACTTAGCATGGCCACATTCCAGTTATCAGTCAGTTCATTTGTTTCCTGCATCCACCTTACCTTGAAGTCACCACCATTCACTGCAGAGCACATCTGGATAGCACCCAAATAATTGGCAATTAATAGATAATTTATGGAAGAACTACTTTGAGTTGAGGTTCAGTAATTAACTAATTTATGGATTGATTACCAAATGTTGAAGTCCAGTAATGAACAAGTGATGTTCATAAGGTCTGACTAGACTTTTCTAAAAGCAAAGGAGAAAATCTGCTGCAAGCTGTGTGTGTGTGCGTGTGTGTACGCGTGCATGTGTGTGTGTGTGTGTGTGTGTGTGTGTGTGTGTGTGTGTGTGTGTGTGTGTGTGTGTGTGTGTGTGTGTCTGTGTGTGTGTGTGTATGTTTGTGCAATTTTCTGGTTCAGTCCACATCCTGTTACCACTGTAGGTTTTAGTTGGGTCTTCTACAGGTACTTTGCATGCTAGTAGCATGTACATGTGCTCACTGCTAATTGCTTGAAAAAGCAAGTGCTCTAACTCCCATTAGACTTATCTCCTGTTCCTACATAGACCTTCCAATACCTAATCCTATAAACTACATAACCCTACCAGAAGCCAAACCCTAAATCTGAAACTCCCCCAGTTCCCAACACAACTTCTCTGTCCATCACCCTAAACCTGCACTCTTCCTTCCTAAAACTCCCTTCCCACCCCCAATAAGTAAAACTCTCCTCCTGCTCCTTAATCCTAACACTCCACCCAGTCCCTCTCCATATTCAAGCAACAGCTTGCCTAGCCAAAGGCACTCGAGGCCCTGGCTTCATAACAGTGGTTTTTCCATTGCTGGGAACTCAAGTGCCTTTAGTGAACCCATTATAGCTTCCAGCTACATTCCAGCTTATATGACTTATTGTGATTACCTATGAGTTTCACTTATAAAATTAAATTGTATTAAATCTTATTCTGTGAACAGAAAACATTTATCTCCCTATTTATGAAAGGAAAACATAGAAATGGAACTAAATGGTATTCACAATGTCAAGCTGCTTCCCTCTGTGTTTTGCCATTTCTTCTGTCCAAATTGCTAGTTCATTTGTTTGAATTGCTCTTCAACATGTTTTGTTTGTTTTTTATGCTCATTGTTTACAAATAAATGCATATACGTTTTCATAAATAACTACCAAAATACCATAAGAATATCTATGTGGATGAAATATTGGGGAAGTGTGCAAGGATAATGTAAAATTATTAAAAATGCCATTTAAAGATGCTTTAGCCTATAGTGCAGGCAACTGAAATGCCATCTGGTGTTAGCCAAAAAAGACTTATTGGCACTGAGCTATTTTAAAATATGTACTTCAAAATGCAGGAACTGCAGAGCAAGGTACCACAAGAACGTGTTCTCCTTCAGGAATACCAAAGCAAACCAGTGTACTTTCTGCACAGTTTGTTTACTTCAAAATGCAGGAACTGCAGAGCAAAGTACCACATGAACTTGTTCTCCTTCAGGAATACCAAAGCTTTATTTTATAACAACAAATAGGAGCTTTCGTCTCAAATTAACTTTTAAAGAGACTTCATCAGAACCAGTTCTCTTATCTTATATATCACTGAATCTAAATGTGAGTGGTGTAGATATCTACTGAAATAGAAAGCACGCTTCTCATCAGAACTCAAATGGTTGGACAGAACCCATACTAACATTGAAGCAATAAGCTGCTTGCCAACTAATAAACCTTCCTGTGCTGATGTTCTTAAGAAATCCCTCCCTAAGCCTCAAAAGTCACCAAGAAAAAAGTCTGCTATATAGCTTTTTCAGCAGCACAAGACACCTCACCAGCTGTACACATAGCACCCATAAACATTAAAGCTACTATGAGGGGATCACATAGCTGACACATCTAAGTCCATAAGGTTCCTTTGGCCTGCAACCACATCTGGAAATGCCCTACTCTTATGTAACTTCATAATGAGATGCACCACTCAGCAGTGTCAACAGGGAAGGGGTGATAGTTAGCTGCCTCTCAAGTGCCAAGATATATCATGTTATTAGGCCTCTCAAGTCCCTTTTTCTCAGGTACTTTTAAGACTTGGCGTCTGTCCATGCAGATGTAAATGACTTGAGATGCATGTCCTTGGATTACATGAAGAGAGTCATTATATAGCCCTCAGAACATGCTACCAAAGTTGGTATGCAATTTTATCAGCATTCTACCTTCACTAAGTATGATGCTACTTTATAAACAGAACATAATTGACTTTAACAATTATCTAAGTTATTGGTGCCATTCTAAGGGGGTCCAGTGCATTTCTGTCTAGAAGGAAAAGGACAACAGTCCTACCTACATCTTAGAGGGCAGCCTGTACTTCTGTCCTCATGGCCTTTGCATATTGGTTAAGGCATTATATACCACCATAATACCTTTTTTGAGGCAATGTCAGTCTACATCATTTCCTGACCTAGTAAAACCAAAAAGGGATCTGGTGAAGGTTATGCTTCTCAATGCTAGAGGACTAAATAAGAAATTGCCCACAGAAGAAGCCTTCCTAACCTCAAGGAAATATCAACATCTGTATTATCACTGAAGCATTATTTCCGTTCAGTGGTAATGCACCTTCCATTCTTGAATTGCTTGCCTAGCACTCATTCAGCCCCCCTCTTACAGGGTGTCTCTGTCTTTGGTGGTCTGCTGGTGGTTTGTCCATATTCCTCCATAATCCTACCACATCTAGACTTGTGGAGCAAGATAATGACCTAGAACCCCACCACATCCTACTATCTGTCAATAAGGCTCTCTATCATATTTTTAACCAGCTACAGAACCTTCTATGGCACCCATAACCGACAAGGCATATCTACACAAGCTTGACTCTATCGCCATTGAGCTAAGCACCATTATCCTTTGGGATTTATAACTATCCAGCTATAAACTGAGATACTACACTACCACTAATAAACACATGCAATGTAATGTTCCCTAGACTTTATATATATAAACCTTTCAGACCAGTTAGTGCATTCCCCTATGAGGTATTATGACCTATTGCGGCTGCTCATCACAGATACGGCACAGTTATGCTCTGCTCCTACAGTTACTCCATCTCTGGTGAAATCTGACCACACTCAGGACCCTACTTAAAATGCTCACAAGCCCAACTGTCTTGTGAGATTTCTCTTAGGTAGCATGAAGCAGTTAGCTGATTATCTGGCATGGTTTAACTGCCCTGTCCTCTCAAGGATGTAGTAACCAATCGTATTAGCTGATTATCTGGCATGGTTTAACTGCCCTGTCCTCTCAAGGAAGTAGTAACCAATCGCATTACATTTGCTGAAAGTTCCTGCAGTCACTTTAATGCTTTCATTGAATAATTGGTATAAATTCAACATTAGTAGTCTGCCAAGTTTAGGAACAAACCCTAATGCTGGAACTCTAGGATGAACAGTCTATACCATAAAGGAAGAAAGTCTTTAACCTTAGGAACAAATAGAAGGCTTCACACAACAAAACTAAACTCAAAAACTTAGAACCTAAGAACAAAAATGAATCTACTAAGGTTAATTACAAACTTAAGTTCCCTACTTCTACCAAAGACAACAAATAATTTCTTTTTCAACTAAGGTAGGAATCTTAGAAGTGCTATCCCACATTACTCTGAATTGGCACACCTTCGCTGCCCCTGGAGATTTAACCAACAGTAAGAGATATATTCACTTCATGCTTCTCCACCATAGCTTCTTGTATGTCTTCCTATCAGTACCTTTCCTAAAATTACTTCTAAGTCCAGGAAGCTCTTTCACAGGTAAAAAAACACCAGTTCTATGATGCCTGAATGTGCCAGAATGCCTTCTTATCAGTATAAAGCACTGTGTTACTAATCTGCTCTTTATCAATGTTTAAATGCATCCTCTAAACTAGGTTAAGTAATTATGGTTATACCCTCTCCATAAGTGTGGTCCCCATCACAGATTCTGGCAACTACAGACTGATAAACCCTAAAAGCCTTACTGAAAGGCAATGGAATACATTATTCTGGACCTCTTACAAATGATAATGGCAGCGTCCAGTCTCTAGAGCTTAATCAGTTTTGATTTGTGAAGAGCAGATTCTGCCTACTTGACCCGTTTGACTTCTTTGAAAATGTCACAATGGCACTGGAGATGGGCGTATTAATTCATACTATGTATCTTGACCTGGTCTCATTTTTTTATATCAATCCTCACTTGAGCATTATAGACAAATTAGCTAAACTCTTTGTAAACCCTTATGTAATCCAGTAGGTAGCTAACTGACTTACTGACAAAATCCAATAAATTAAACCTTGGGGCACACTCTAAAGGCTCACTACTTGCAATGTACCACATGGATCTGTACTGAGACTACTTGTATTTAGCATTTATTTCTCACATGTCAAAACTGTTTAGAGGGGCCTCTAGTGCACCAAGTTTGTAGACGAATGCTCACTGGGAGCTATTATAAACTCAACTGAGGACTCTCAAGTCCCACAAGAGGGTATAACACCCACACAAATAAATAGTACCAGGAACATGGTTTAAAATTAGATGCTAAAAAGTGCAAAATCATATCCCTTTTAAAACATGAGCACCTATGCACACACCACACAGATGACATTCCCATCCAAACTGAAATAGACATTAAAGACCTGGGCACTTTTGTGGACACAGAATTCTTCTTTGATTAACATGTATCTTTGGTCATTAGAAAATTTTTCTATCTAGGACAGCTGATTAACAAAAATATATCCTCCAAATCCAAGCAAGTTGTCTTATTCCTCCATTATTAGGCCCAACATATGAACCATCCTGAAAGACCCCAACATTTTCTCACCAAGAAAATCCAGGGCCTGAGGTCATGTTGTATGTAGCACCATACATCTCTTATCTGTCTCATATAGACTCCTTCAAGGTAACTTTTGCCTAGCATACAAAGCTTCAGATGATCCTACACTGCTCAGACTCCTACAGATACACCAAATAATAGCAACCACAAAAGAGAATTAAGCCTCCATTGTAACAGAAACAGAACTTCCTGGTGGGATGGCTACCTCTCCCTAAGAACAGGCTTCCCCTTTATATTAAACAAAGCAGCTTTGTAACCCTCTTCAAAGACAACCAAGATGGATGGATAGGCAACCATAAATATGCTCCAGTTTTGCCACCACATCCCATTACGGAAATGGAATCACGCAGCAGGAATTGCATGGACTTGGGTACAAATAACTCACTGACTCAACTGCTTTGTAATACCCTATGAAATTATGAAGCTGTAATAAGGTAACTGCTAAGTGACACTACAATTTCCTAGCATGACACTGAGCACTGTATACTGTTTATCAGACAATATCAGGACATAGGCTAAAAAGTGTTTAAAAATGGCTTTGCAGCTTAACATTTCTATGATATGCTCTTTATAAAATGTTTTCCAGTCAGATTGAACATGTTCTTATTAATCACCCTCTCTCAATAATGTTTTATCAGTGCAAATACAATAGTGCCAATAAGCTGAAATGTTTTTGAATCATTTTGATATGTGTATTAAACCGTGGCCTGAATAACTGTGTCTGCCACATGTTAACATGTATAAGGATTTCTTAAACTCATCAGACAGAGAAGGGTTAACTCAGTTTTATGATGGAACACATGGAATAATAACTATGTTGTCATAAATGTTTTTGGATATATAAAGAGACTGGAATGTATTGAATGCGACTTAATTATCTTTATTGCATGTATAAGATTAATGTTCCTGTAAATGAGATGTTTAAGTGATTATTATGTTATTGTTGTGTTTACTTTTGGGTTTGGTGACACGATTGCAATGCTTCATTTGAGTTCAATAAAAAAAAAATCTCAAGGGCTCAAGACATCTGTGATTTTGTTATTTTTAACATGAGTAATGACATTGTTCCAAACAATTAGAGGTGCCAAAATGAACAAATGACCAATCTAATCCACTGAAACTGAAGTTTAGGGAGGAAAAAAACTATCCTATGTTTATTTATCTACAGTGAGCTGCATATGGGACAGGTATGGACACTTGGCTCTACCAAACTGCAATGAATCAAACTCTTCCACAGGACATGTACTGAAGCATGTATATCCTCAAAGAGTGGACAGCATAGCAGGCCTGAACGTAAGTGAGTATGTACATCAGCTCCCGGAAGGGGGGAGCTTAGGCCATTACCAGAAAACCCTGATAGCTACTTGTATGAGAGTCTTCCAACACCATTTCACATATCAAAGGGAAACAAAAATTAGCTAATCATGAGAGTTGACAGCTGGCAAACACTGTGGTTAAAAAACAGGTTCTCCTGAAGTGCAGTTAAGGATCCATCCTTATAGCCAATAGGGAATGTCTGTTAGCACCTGTAAAACGAGACATTATATTCATGTGGAGCTGTAAGGAATTCTTACACTGATGAAATGGATTCAAAAGTATCAATTTCCTACACCATGGCTCTATAATGTCAAATGCAAATGCAATCTGTACACTGTAGAGGTTTTTGTTTTTTATTGTTTTATTTTTTTCTGCAGAGATTTTTATTAGTCATGATTTAAACTGTGCACATTTTTGTTTTTATGACTGTCTATCAGGAAGTAAAGCATTAACTGTTGTTATATGGTTGAGTAACAGATTTCATCCAATTAATGTAAAAGTCTTCTTTTGGTATAAAAAAATAATACTCTTCTCATAAAATCATCTGTAATTAGAGCCATGGCAAAACAAAATGACTGCAGTGCAATATTCAGATGAAAATGTACATCTTGCCAAAGTTAAGTGGCTGTCTCATTAGATAAATGCTAGCTTGTAATTTTGGAGCTTAGCAATACTGCCTTCAAAATTCCACTCTAACATTTTAACGTTGAAGTACCGGAATCTGTTTTTGCACAGAAACTTAAAACCTTCTGTTTATGTGCTAAAAAAACTGTCAGTGACATATTTTTCTTACAGTAATACCATTTAGACTGGAGGAAGGGAGGGGCTGAGTGAGACAAAAAATATTATGGAGTTGTGTACACCACAAAAGCCACAGTGCAATATTCTGTATTGTGTACAAGCTACACCAGGTGTCCTAGCTCGCTGAGTTGCAACGGTCGAGGGCTGTATGTGCACGATTTGTATTTTCTGATTTCCTGTGTATATTCTTCTTGACAACATATATAATGTATAAACAATGCACAGAGTCCATCCTTGTGCTAATTACAATTATCTTGTTTGTGTTGCCTTCTTCAGTGTTGCTACAGTCTATCACCATTCTACTGACAAATACCTGTTATTCCTTCTACACCATCTTCTGTATGAGCCCTCTTGCAGATCTTTCTGTCAGCAGCTAAAATGTTTGTTTTTCCTTCAAAACTTTATGCAGGATCACTGATAAAGTTATAAAAAAATACCAGTGTTAATATTAGGTTTTGCAATACCTTACTGGTAACTTTTTTTTTCTTCTTTTACATTTACTATTAACATTGGAGTCCTTTTGACTAACCAGTATATTGCCTCCTTTTGCCACCTTATAACACCCTCCATCTCTAATGTTTTACAGTCAGTTTTTATAATAACACCAAATGCCTTGCTAAACATCTGTGACACTTTTCCTGCCAATTTTCTTCTGGTTATCCATGTTAAATTTGTCTTGCATAGTCTTCCTGCTATCAGTCCATACTGATTTTGGTTTTGTACCTCACTGGCTTCCAAATGTTTCAGCATTCTTTCCTTCAGCATTTATGCCACAAATGTCCACTAGAAATAAGCTCAAAATAGCAGGTTGATAGTTTTCTGTTTGTGTCTTTCTCTCAGTCTTGTGAAGGAGAATTCTTTTTGCATTTTCCAACATTCAAAAACCATAACCTCCTTCCGAGATTCATTAATACATTTTGGCAGTTTTATTAGCAGCTTTTGTTTGTTTCTTTAAGAATTCTAGTGTAAGTCCCATTCCCATCATGACCCACTGTTTCATCCATCTTAACTACCTGGAGGTTTTTTATGGGGCTTTCTTTTGTGAAAGGACTAGGGGTAAACGTCCTGATCACTGGCATTTCAGATGAATGGATGTGATAAAGCTGAACTAAAAAAATCATAGCCCTTTTCATAAATGCTATAGAGTCTCATCCTGACATCACTTTATTTTATGTATTTATTGTTTGCTGTTTTCTAAAATCAAAATGAGTGGAATGCTTGGGAGAAAAAAAAGTTCAAACACAAATATTCAGCATGAGTCTTTTACAAACAGGATACATCAACGTATATATGTAAAAGAAAGCGCAGGCTGTATATTATAACACATACAGTAGTGCAATAATCATTTATTAATTTGTCAAGTGAGTAAGTGAAAATGCTCTGTCCTGGACCCATTTTGACCATGGCCTCCATGTGGACAGTGGGAGAACTTGCAAACGTCATGTAGATAACGGGTAGATGACACGACCGAATCCTGGACCTGTGAGTCAGACAGCTTATCACTGAGCACTAAAGCCGCCAAACGCAGTAGTAAGATCTCAGACTAAAACAAGAACTAAACAACAATATCAAGGAATACATCAGGGATAGGATTTATAACTTAAAATCCTGCCTTATATGAAAGTATTTAAGGAGGAAGTGAACAATAATTCATAGGTGTTTGTATAAACAGGACACTGCCATTCAGGTAGCAGACAGAAGGTGCACAAACTAAGGGTTACATTACTTTATTGTTGCATGATAGTACCAGTAGAAAGAATACAGTATGAAGAAGGGTGACAGCTAATGAACAAGGACAAGTGTATGATGAATTTCTGGTATAATCAGAACATGCAGTAGATTTCTGAGTAAGATTTGGTAATGCCATATGGGAAATGTTTTAGATCAAAGCAATGAGTAAAGTGCCATGCAGGTAATGTAAGGTGCAATTTATGGCAGTTAAGAAGAATCTTCTTCTTTTGGCTTTTCCCGGTTAGGGGTCACCACAGCGGATCACCTGTCTGCTCATGATTGGCAGTAGAGTTTTACAGTGTCGAGTTGCTAGCCCGGCGCCCAACCTTCCACAGAAGGCACACATACTCACTCACGCCTAGGGCCAATTTAGAGTGTCCAATCCACCTACAGCATGTCTTTGGGATATGGGAGGAAACCGGACCACCCGGAGGAAACCCACACGACCACAGGGAGGACATGCAGACTCTGCACAGAAAGCACCCCAGCCGAGGATTGAACCGAAGAACAACTTGCTGTGAAGCAGCAATGCTAACCATTGCACCACTGTGGCCACCCCAACATAAAACACAGTCTATTAAAAGTAATATACATAGTGTCTTAGCAATAATCTTAATTCACAGTAAAGCAATTTAGTAAACATAGATATGTTAATGTACTCTGTAACAGTCTCAGTGTGCGTGTGTATGTAGGGGGGGGGGTTTCAGTTTAAAATTATTGAAATGTACCATTATTATAAAGTAATTATTACACAGGTTTTAAAATGAATAATATACTGTAAGTATATATATTTAAATCTCTAGTTAAAATGTTTTTATTTCTTTAATTTAGTGCATTGAATATATGATTTATACAGTTAAAGTGTGTTTAAGTGCTTTGTAATGTTATATGTGTGGCAGTTATGTGAAAGGGATTACTGCAAGTTTGAGCCCTAATTCTGAAGTGTTAAAAGTGTTTACTTATCTTTTTTCTTGGTTTCCTGCCAAGGTCTCATGTTAAAACCCGTTAATTCCCTTTTTTGTAGCTTTTCCCATGAGCTTAAGTAGTTCCATGGTCTAAATCCCTTCACAAAACTGCACTTTGTTCAAAGAAGAGAGAAAATATTTATAGGCAGTAGTGGGAAGTGGAAAGGGCATTGAATAGGTAGGTTGGGAGGCTAGGGTTACTGGAAAAAATAGAATATTAAATATTGGATAGAGTGAACAAACATTATTTAACAAATGATGACAGCAGAGAGAGGGGAGGGGTGTAGAGGAGGCAGGTAAGAAACAGATGTCTGGCAGTAAGACAACATATTTAACACAGTCAGCAGAAGTAGAGTGCCTTTTCGTAGTCAAGTCCTCTAAAACTATTGTGGAAAGGGCATTTGATTCCCAAGTTTTGATTTCCAGTGGTAAAGATGTCCATAATTGTGGTACATTAGCCAAGAAAAGGAAATCACCATATTTGCTGCAAATCATCGGGTATGCAGAAAGTGACTACTAGAACATCTTGGTGATCCTGCAGATTGATAATATCTAATGATGCTATTTCTGAGCAGCTTGATATATATGTATAAATCTGTGAGTTAGGTCTGTTTAGTGCCTTCAAGTAAACAAGTGACCTTAGACTACAACAGTTATATGCCGTATAGGGGACATTTATAACAGAGATTGCAGTGCTGTTGTAGGCAGGAGACATTTTCCTCAGTGTACAGTCAGAGAAAGTAACTACCACAATACAGCTCTGCAAAAATATGGGTATAAACAAACAGGAGCTAGTCTGATTACAGACTATATACTAACCTTATAGCTGGTTGTTTTTGAAGGGACAAAATTACAGTGTTTTGCATAGCACAGGCTTTAGCCAGTACAGACTTCATATTTCATTAGTATTTCATTTGTTTTTTACTTGCATTTTTCTTTCAGCCAAAGATGTGCTCCTTCTACAGAGTCCATTTTATGTATCCCTTATGTTCTTGCATTAATAAGTAAGTAAGTTAATACATACTACATTTTTTCAAGGAATTTCCTGACGACTGTCCCATTTTTTCAATGTTCTTCCCCAAAATCCAGCATCCTCACTTTTGTTTGTCTCACCTGCGGAGTAGTTGTATTGATTGGAAACTAAAATGTGTAAAGATCACTTGTCCTAAAAGGTCACCAGCTTCAAAAATCTATGATCCAGTGACCTCCCCCTTGCACACTATGAGAGGTGTAAAACTGGTCTCTCCTTTATTGTAATATCAGCTGTCTGATGGCTCTGCCATACTGAATATTACTAATGATTTTTTTCTATGATTTGGCTGAAGTTATGTTTATCTAGTTAATATCTAGTCCAGTGATTCACAAATCACGAGGCCAGCTCAGCCAGACCTGTTTTAGGGTAGGCCTCAGTAAGCCTGAAAAATGTGCACTTCTAAAGTTACTTGTATTAATTTTACGTGTGATCAGGCTAATTGCAGAAGGATAGCAGGCAGTGAATATCTGCAGCTTACTGCAAACTAACACTACAAGAATAATGTACTAAACCAACTCTTGATTATTTCAGATGTCTGCATTTGGAGGAATGAATCCCATTTGTTTTCATCAGTGCCAGCTCATGATTTCTTCTTATGAGAATACCCAAAATCTGTTTTTGATATTTACGTGGGTTTTTCTGTTCTTTGAAGGTAGCTAACTGTGCAACAGTCCAAGAATCTATATCTGCATATTACAGAAACACAACGACAGTAGCGTCCCTTTCTATGTCATTCAAAAGGCACAGTTTCCCATTTTCTTACATGTTTGTACCTTGTCCTGATGAGGGGATCCATAATGCAACCCAACAGCAGTACCTTGACTTCTTCTTTATTCTTTTGCTTGATCACTTCCTTGATACGGAGGACTACACCCCCCCTCGTTTTAGTTTATGCTTCCTGCCTGTCCGATAATTTGCATACTTCATTGTGCTTATACTTTTTGTATGCCATGTTTAGGTTACCGGCATAATATCAATGGCAATCTTCTTCTTATGATCAAGCAGGTTTTTTTGCCTAGACTGTTAGTGCTGATACCAAAGACTTTCCAAGTTTCATTTTCCTTACCCCTTTTTGCTTCACCTGGGTTGCCATAATCTAAGATGTTTTCCAACAGCATGATTGTTTTCATTGGATTTATATGTTTTGTTGTGAACACAACGTTTAAGAAACATATTGCCACAGTTTGTTGTGGTCCACTATGAGAAGCCAAAATATAACCCCCTTGAAAGCAAAACCAAGAAGTCAGATAAATCAACAATAATCCCTGAAACTGCTAGCAACATCAGCTAATCTGCATTTTCTTTTAAAGAAAAGAGAAAACTCCTGAAAATGTAAAACAATAGCTGTTATCTTTTAGTGGAGTTGACCAATGTGAAAATACTCTTGGGCTTGTGTATTCAATGAGATGGGACCAGATAGTGATCCAGCAATTGCCATTTGTTAAATGGTAGATTTCCAATTTGAAGCTAACAGACATATGTTGGGACTTGGCCAGGATATATTTCTACATATTTCTCTAATGGTGACAGTAAAAACTTTCCAAGTTTACCAAGTTTTGTGCAATCTTTGAGCGGGAAATTTACTTCTCTAAAAAATACACTTTCATGTATATAGAGATATCTAGAAATGAAATCAAACAAAGTTATTAATAAATATCCTCTTCTCTTCTACCAAGCCCAGCTCCCAGCTTCTATGTCACCCTGTATTTTCCTTACCCCAAAATTATTTAAAAACAAATATTGTGCCCCTTCTCCTCTTGTAAATAACTTTCTAGTTCACAGCTTCATTGGTTGATACTAGGCAAGCAGTCACTAGGAATATTAAGAACCTAGCAAAATAAGTACTTTGAATTACTGTGTAATTCAACATTATTACCCTCCTTTGTCTAAAATGGTTAATGCAGGAAAATCCTTGGAAGAAACTATGACCGTGCATCCAATTATCGAGATTGAAAGTGGCAAGCACACTACTTTTTTATATATGTGATTTATTCCATGGGTATTAAATGCATTCAAATAGATGACTGTCCTACCAACAAGTCATATTTATTGGCTGATGTAGGCTGAGATTCTTGCCATGGGCGTTTGAGGAGCCATTTGTTCTGCAGAGGTGTAAGAGTTCAAATGGGGAAGGGTCTTTTATGGCTTAAAAAGCAAGGAAAAGGCCATCACAAAGGATTTGTTAGGAGACTGACTACATGGGCAGGATTGCCAGTCAATCTGAGTAACTATGGGACCTGAGACCAACTATCTTTTTAGTTAAGACTGTCTGAAGCCTCTTAAGTGGAGCAATATGATTAGAAAGGTACAGTCCAAAAAGAACATTATTTTCAGTGATGGGCTGAGGAGTAAGTATAGGCAAACTAAATTTCTTTAGCTCTAGAGGAGAGATACCTTTGGAAATTAGTTGGGCCAGGTAGAAAACTTTCTGAATTGCTTTCGAAACATGATGGCCAAATGACAGCAAGTTGCCAACATAGATGCTCAAGTCTCTAATGATAGAATCACTTTGGAGGAGGTGTAGTTTATATGATAATAGGTGGGATTTTATTTACCAGATAGAACCATGCTACATTTCTTAACTTTAGACTTTAACTTTAACTTTAGACCACTGTTAGTGCACAATGAGTGCATAGTCAAGCCCTTGCTGTTGGAACTGTAGGTTAAAAGATGAACAGACAATTGCTCAAAGTATGCATTTATTAGCAAACTTTGATAACCACAAGTCTGGAACATTAGATTGTGTATCAGAGAATCAGATAAGATGGAAGTCCAATACTAAAGCTTGTATGTCTCTGGTGGTAACATCCTTTATTGTGACTGTATCCTCTTGTCAACTCTGACGAAGCCCATTACCTTATTATCTTTTCTAAATTCTTGAAATTAAGTAAATGGTCTGTTATTTCTTTCTGTTCTTATTTATTTTTATATTGTGGTGGCTTTTGCATTCAATGAATAAAGACTACTTTACTAAAAATAAAGACTATGGCTTTTCAACACTTACTATTCTTTTATTATTGTTGGGGTGAAATGCCCTCAAGCGATGCAAAATCAATGATTACTTTATTTTTTTTTTTCTGTCCAGTGTTTTTACTGCCACATATTACACTTGTAAGTATAATATAATTTGTGTATTTAGTTACAGAAATATAGAAAATAATGTCACACAATTTACTGTTACATTCATATAATACATAGATTCATAAAGCTATAAAATTCTTGTAAAATATTTGATGAAGTACATTATGTTATAAAACTGCTCAATTTTTGTTGTAGTTTTCACAAGTTTAACATAAGTTCATGCACATGCATGCACGTGTGTGCATGCATGTGTGTGCATGTTCGTGCATGCGTGTGTGTGTGTGTGTGTGTGTGTGTGTGTGTGTGTGTGTGTGTGTGTGTGTGTGTGTGTGTGTGTGTGTGTGTGTGTGTTCTTTCAACTAAAATATACCTCTGGTGCACCCACTATACAATGTCACTCAATATGTTCTTGCAAGAAAGTGCTGAGTAGTTCATCTCAGTTATACCGTCTGAATGCTTAAATCATCCCATTCACATCTGTAGCTACAAAGCTGGCAAACCAAAGTAGCTACACTGGGCATCCTCAGTCTGTGGTAACTTGAAAATCACTTAGTTGCTGATGCTGGCGTTGAAATAATTGATTGAGACTGCTGTGTACTGTTTTGGGGAAGTTTCTCCCTTTCCCAGTGTTGCTAAACCATGGAGTTGGTATATATAAGTTTGTAAGGTGTGGGGGGCTTGGATGCAACTTGTTTAGAGCTGTCCTGTTACTTTGCATGTAATGGGATGCATTCAAGGATTTAGTATTGAGTAAGTGCAACCAAAAGAAATCTGGATTTGCTCTTCCATAAAAGAAGCAACAGAAGTAAATTACAGTAAGTAAACTTACCATAACAGTAGATGTTTGAATGATCACTGCTGCAGTAGCTTTAGCTATATGCTTTACATCCTGTCAAAGATATAACAGCCAGATTCCAAAGCTTCAGGGCACTTTCCAGGTGCATAAACTCAACTGGAGCTGAGCTGACTAAAAGACAAATGTGGGTGCCAAGCCCATCAGATTTTCCTGCCAATAGAGGGAGGGAGGCTGATCCCTGAAATGACAATGATAGGAACAACAAGCATTACATAACCACACCCTGGCATAAAAAACATACAAAAAAACAAGGGGATGGAGAGATGGAGTGGCTACTGCAACAGTGATCATTCGAACATCTACTGTTATAAGTTTACTAACACACCTGTACTATGCTCATCATAGTGATCACTGATGCAGTAACCCTAGCTGTATGGGTAGATTATCCTACTTACTACATTTGGGAGGTGGAAGGATAATAGTCCAGCAGCCCCTGGAGAATAGTCTTTGCAAAGCTTGTTCTAGGCCAAGAGAAGGAATCAAGCGTACAGTGCTTTCTAAAAGTATTTAAAAAGGACCAAGTATCAGCAGCTAGAATACTTCTACAATCAACCCTTTTCAAACAGCCACAGATGAAGCCAAAGCCCTAGTAGAATGGGCCTTTATCTCATCCTGAATAGTTTTGTGATGGTGTGTATAACAAAAGGTAACAGCCGTAGACAACCATTTGAAAACAGTCTGTTTTGCACAGGTTGTCCCTTCTTCTTTCCTTCACAAGAAATGAACAAATGATCTGAAGATCTGAAAAATTTAATTATATCAAGGTAGTACCAGAGTTGTCTGTGGGCATCCAAGGTATGGAGTATCCTTTCTCCCTTATTTTTGGTTTCAGTTAAAAAAACAGGGAGATGGATAGTTTGGGTTAATGCATAGATGGCGTTAGGCACCCACCAAACCTGTAGCTGCAGGGAGCCCCCGATTATCTCTCCATGAACAAGGGTCCCATGCAGCAGCCATGGGTGTTTCCTTTGTTCGTTGCTTGGCATGGTACCTTATGGATGTCCATACGGCTGTGTGACATAACATCACAGCGCAATCACAAACTTTTTCCTTTTTTTTTTTTTTTGTTGTTGTTGTTAACTTGTCTGTAAGTTGCACTCAATCAGGTCCACTTCAGTGAAGTAAGGGACCTGAGTGGCTGCAGCAGCCAAGGAAGTAAGTTGTCGTTTTTTTTTTTATTTTTTTGTAGCCATTACTCTGCCAAACAATGCTAGCTAATTTGTGTTTCATGCTTAGTGTAAAATCTGTTTGTTCCGTTCAGTCACTGGATTTAATATTCATCTCTAAATCTTTATCAGCACTGACATTTGGTGGTTTGTTGGGGGGAAGGCATTTTTTTCACAACTCAGACAGGGAATTAACAGTGCTTTCCCTGTATCCTGTTTGCTGTTTATCGACTACACGTCTGAAGTACCCATTTCAATTTGCAGCTACTGCGTACTTCAGGTCTGAATTCTTTCACCTTCCATGTTCTGTGTGAGTCATTCACACTAGTTAGATGGCATTGTACACATTCTGCTTGTTGTTCCTTAGTGGAGTACAAAAATGGAACAACTGTGATCAGTGATACAGCATTACATTTATTTAACCTGAGACTCCTTATTAACTGCAGTGACAAATCTAATCGGGGAATTCAAAATATAAATGACATACCAGGTATTGCCTCCCTTTGTAACTTGCCTGCCTGGCACTTCTATTTTTTGTGAAAGGTAGAAGCTGATTTTTCTACTCTGTTTAATTTCTCCAAATCTTTTGGGTTTCTAATACCATGATGGGAATGAACCCCATTCCTAAGTCAGGATCTAATTAAAGTTCACAAAAATAATTTTCAGTCTTTGATGTCAGCCTGAAGTGCTTTTCGCAGCACTCACAATGTGCCCAGAACTGACTCCTCCTGCAATTCATACTGAGTTATACGTATAGGTAACACTTCTAAATATGACTGTAGATTCTTTTAGACCCATTGCCCCTACCACTGTTGGAACCATAGCTCTCAACCTTCCATCTCCAAAATGAGGAACACTAGCCCTCATAATGTGGAATAAATGGGCAAAGTGTGGAACACATACTAATGGCATACTAACAACTTCAACTAGGAAGGTCATAGGATGGTCAAAATATGCTGCTTTTACGTATATAGGAGATCTTTTAATGGATTAATATGATTCCTTTCTATTTACCATGGATTTAACTTAATTCAATTCCTAACACTGAATGTGTGACAGATCTTTTCAATGTGGAACTTTGAGGAATGTGAACTTTGTAAGACCCCATATGAGGTAAGTTCCTTGTAATGTAATGAGGTGCAATCGAAAGGTATGATTAGAACTGTCTGGGTATCTTTCTTCCACACTGCTGTTGTTTCTGCCTGCAAATCTTGATATGTTATGACTGTATCTCTTTGTATGTGACACACTATACTCACTATGTGTAGCAATTTCACTGATCAATGCTACTTTTGCCCTTTTTTAATTTTATTTTTGTCTTCATGGGCTACATCTGGTTTTCTCGCATCTGTTTTTTGAATTGTTGGTAATGGGTGTTCCCATGTGATGTACATTTCATCATTCCCTATAATCATAGCTGGTATTAGGCACACACCAAACCCCTGGCCAACGGGAGCTCCTGATTATCTCCCCACTAATGAGTGTCTGCATGCAGTAACCATGGGTTTCTCTGTCTCCTTTGTTCATTGCTCGGCACAGCTCCTCGTAGATGTATGTGTGGTGTCTCAATTTTGTCCTGCAGTAGTGCTGCCTTCATCTTGTGTGGGTTTCTGTTCAGTCTTGCAGTAGTTTTGCCCTGGTCTTGTGTCTGTCTTTGTCCTGTGTGGGTGGGTGCCTCTGTCCTGTGTGAGGGAGTCTGTGTGGGTGTCTCTGTTCAGCCTTACTGTAGTGCTGTCTTTGTCTTGTGTATGTCCTGTGTGTGGGAGTCAGTGTGGGTGTCTTTGTGTAGCTCTGTGAGACTGGCTACCTTGATGCAATACAGAGGCTTGTCATAATGTAACAACATTGCTATTAAATGCCAGTCAATCATAGCTTTCAATCTCTTGGCACAAAAAATCTGGACAAAGCCAAAGATAACAGGGGACAACTCCCCCAAAATAGGGACAAATTTTAAATATTGCTCCTATATTCTTAAAGTTGCTAAAATAAAAGGTCTTGCATTACCATACATTTTCTGAAGGATGTGAAGTCAAACTTAAATGCCTGTCATTATGTAGTGAATTCAGTTCTCACTGAAATGCCAAAAAACCCAGAAAACTACAAATTTTGAGGAACATACCAAAAATTAGCCAAATCTGAACATTCTATGAAAATCTGGATAGTTGAGAAGTGTGCAGTCGGTGTGTGTGTGCACCACTGTACCAAAGCAAGGTAGCCACTTACAGAGGCTTGTCATAATCTAACATTGATACTAAATGCCAGTCAGTGTGTGTGTGTGCACCTCTGTGAGTGGCTACCTTGCTGTGGTACAGGGGCTTGTCATAATGTAACACTGGCACTAAATGTCAGTCAATGTGTGTACCCTGTCACTTCAATTCATAATGACCTGAATGTAGTAAAACTACAGTGATCATTAAATGGTGGTGGATGAGCTTGACAGGGAAGGGGCTGTGACAACAATGTGGTCACACTTTATACTCTTCTGAGAAGGGCCCCCAACTTGAAACTTCCTGGGGCCTCCAAAATGCTAGCACCAGCCCTGCTTAATGTAAACTTATATACCACTTTAGGCATAAAATAAGTCTGAGTTCTCAAAGCAGCCCTGTCCCTGTGGAAAATGAGATAGGCTTGACTCATCATAAGAGCTTGCAACTCAGATACCCTTCTTGCAGAGGTCAGAGCAATCAGCTAAACTACTTTGCATGTTAAAAACCTCAAGTCAACCAGGTTAGCTGGTTCAAATGAAGCAAGTGTTAGCTTCTCTAACACAAACTTAAGATCCCAAGGAGGGGCCACCAGTTTTCATGAAGGTCTTATGCAAAACCCCTTTTAATTTTTTTCACATGACAATGCATTGAAAGAAGAGGCTCCATGGGCAGACAACCTGAAATGGTCAATAATTTAACTTTGACAAAGGAGTAAAAAAAGTTCTTAGGAGAGTAACTCGTGCAAATATTGTAAAACAACAGGACAGCTATCCCTGAATGGGTGCTGGTTTTGTTGTTGACACCAACTAGGAAACGCTAGCATATGATTTTGTAGTAGCAGGCTTTCTTGCCTCCATTAGAACTTGTTGCATGTCCTCAGTAAAACGTGCCTAAAAGGGATTAAGACCCCATCATACAGGCAATCAATTGAAGTTCATTGGTGTTAGTGTGTGTAAAACATCCTTGTTCTTATGTGAGAATATCCAGTCTGTAAAGAAGCTTGTGGAAATTGCCCCTGGCCATTTCCAAAAGAAGGGAGAACCATTCTGGCCTGGGCCAGAAGAGATTCACCACAGAGATCTTTGGGAAATTCCTTCTGAATCATCAGACGTACCCTGGATACTAGTGGAAAAGGTAGAAAAGCACACAGGAACATTCTTGTCCAAAGAAAACAAAAGGTATCTGACTTCCAGGCCTTCTTGTATGGATTCCTAGAGCAGAATCTTGTCAGCTGATTGTTCAGAGGGGAGACAAAAAGGTCTGCTTGAGGAACTCCCCACAAATGGATCAAATCTTGGAAGACTCCCAATCTAGTTTCCATTGTGAGGGTCTGCCCTTGTCCTGCTCAGCTTGTCTGCCACAAAATTTTTCTCTGCCAGAATATAGAATACCTGTAGAGTAAGATCATGATGAGAATCTTTATCCAACTCTAACATAGCTAGTCTGCAGAAGGGGTACAACCTGCTCTCCCCTTGCTTGTTAATGTATGACATAGGTTCATAGGTGTGTGGCTAATGGCCTTGGAGCCTTTACAAGCCTAGCCTATAGAAGTGCCCTGGCATCGTGCTGCCTGACGTTAGTTCCTAGTTCCTCTATCAAGTAGAGACACTAGAGTGATCCCCGGGGTGAACTTTCTATTACCCGTCCACTCATCAAGATTTCTCTTGAAGAGGGCCAGTGAGGTGCTCTGCTTGACATTTATGGGAAGTCTAATTCAGAGCATGGGCAGTCTCTGGGTGAGGAACCTGTCCCTCCAGCATTTTCTGTTTGATTGTGGTAATGAGGCTGAGGTCTCTGGAGCGTGTGGTGTGGAGGGATTGGGATTTCTTTAGATGCAGCATTTCTAACAGAGCTGGGTCAGACATGGCTTTGTAAGTCAAGCACAGATCTCCTCTAAGTAGGCGATATGAGACAGAGAATAGCTGGAGTCTTTTGAGTCTGTCTGTGTAGGACATGTGTTTAATGTCTAGGATCCTCTTCGTGAGGTACTTCTGTGGCCTCTCCAGCTGTTGTACGTGTCTAGTGAGGTACATGCCAAATAGGGCATTATACTCGATGATTAGTCTAATGATGGAAGAGTAGAAAGAAATGATGACCTCTTTCTTCCTGTATGAAAAACCCTTGGTAATGAGATGTGCCACATAGAAGGACTTTATGACCACAGTGGCAATGTGGCGGTCGAAGGAGAGGTTGCTGTCAACCTGTATCCCCAGATCTTTTATAACACCTTCAGTGCTCAGTGGGCTCCCATCGATGTGGTAATTAGTGTGAACTGAGTTTTTACCAAAGGTGATGACTACGCATTTTTTGCCATTAAGCTTAAGGCCATGGTTTTGACACCAATCATTGGTCTCAGTGAAGCCTTTCTGTATGATGTTTGTTTCACTTGGGGAGTTAATAATAGCTCCCAGCTTGGAGTCGTCTGCAAACTTGGTCAGTCAGAGTCCCTTTGTGTTGGCCTGGACTTCTGAGAAATAGATGCTGAACAGGAGAGGACCAAGGATCGATCCCTGTGGGACTCCACTTGTGACTAGTCGGCAGTCTGACTTGGAGTCCACTACTTTCACACTGTCTGCTCTATCTGTGAGCCAATTTGCAACCCATCTACTGATATAATATAAGGGCTGATGCCTAGTTTGGTGAGTTTATCAATAATTCCTGAGTGACCAATGGTATCAAAGGCCTTGGTCAGATCGAGGTAGGCTGTATGCACTGCCTTACCTTCATCCACTGCTGTGGTGACTGATTCAAAGAAGTCAACCAGGTTGAGCAAGCATGATCTCCCTTTCACAGAGCCAAACTGCATGGAGTCTAGAGTTTGGAGATTTCCTATAATTTTGTTAATCAGGTCCATGATGATGCACTCCATAGCTTTAAATATCAGAGTCGTTAGGCTAATGGGGCGATAATTCCCAGGGTCTGTAGTCGCTCACCTTTTATGGAGAGGGATGACTGTAGCAGTGCTCCATTTAGTAGGGACAAATCCTGAGATGAGGCTGTGACTGAACAGAGCACACAGATGTGGTGCCAGTTTGCTTTGTAGTTCATGTAGAACACAGCCAGGGATATTATCGGGTCCCATGGAAGCTGCATTCTTGGCCTTGGACAATGCAGCTTTAATGTGTGCTGCAGTAATGCTAAATGCCTGGCATTCTTATGGGATTGTGATTGGTCCTTTGAGGGGGGTGAGAGGGGTAAAGTTGACACTGAATCTGTCGGCCAGTATGTTGGCAATATCTGTTGACTCAGTATAGGAGATACCATTGTGCAGTAACTCAGAACAAATCTGGGTATTGCCGTGGAGGTTCTTGATATAACTATAGAAGGCTTTGTGATTGTTTTTAGTGTCTGCCGCAATCTGCCTTCATAGCTGCCTTTGGAGGATTTGATGAGAGAGCTCAACTTTTTGTTGAGGCTAATAAGGGAGTTTTTCCAGTCTTGGGACTTCACCTTTTTCTGCAACAGTTTCTTCCTTCTGTTGTAGAGTTTATTAATGGCAGGGGAACCACCAGATTGGCTTCCTTTTTTGGAGGAGAGCATCTTGGTTCTTTTGGGTATGGCTAGTTCCATGCATTTATGTACATGTTTGTACAGTGCATTGGTGTATGATTTGGCATTCATGCAGCTATTTTCCATTGGCATGGGTGCCGTGAAGTTAGCCACCTCTGTTTTTAGGAGCCCAAAGTCAGCTTTGGAGAAGTTTTTCAAGGTGGTTACCTTTGTGGGGGTGTGTGGGTGAGATGTGGATTTCCATGGTGATTAGTTTATGGTCAGATCTGATCAGGGAGAAATTGACTATTGGTGTAGAGCAACAGTCGTCCATGTTAGTAATGACCAGGTCAAGGATGTTGCTTCCTCTAGTGAGGTTCAGAATGAGCTGGTCCAGGGCATTGAAATTGATGAATTCCAGGAAGTGTTGGGCCACTGTATTGGTGCTTGAATAGTTTTCCCAGTTGATGGAGGGGTAGTTGAAGTCTCCTAGTATGAGAGTGATGGGTTGGACGTTGATAGATTCCAGGATGCTTAGGAATGTGGAGTGAGAGTCTAGGGACATGGTTGGGGACCTGTAGCAGGCTATGACCTGGATAATCGTCTTACCCAATGTTAGTTGTACCTGAAGTATCTCAGACGTTTTATGCTGGGTTACTAGTCTGGAGGTGTGCATATCCTTTATGAATATAGAGACACCACCACCTTTGGAGCTTCAGTCCATGATTCGGGGTCAAAAGGTGTGGAATGCGTTATAGCCTGGTAGCGCAGGGATGCTTTCTGCCGATTTAAACCAGGTCTCTGTTACAGCACAAATGTCAATGTTCTCCATTTTGAGGAGTGCTTTGAGTGAGTGCATCTTGAGATTTAGACTTCTAGCTTTGAGCAGCATGACCCTCAGATTGCATTTATTTATAGCTGTTACAGTGGTAATTTGGTCTTTGGAACACTGCCTAAAAAGGCACTATAGGTTTGGCAAAAGCCTTAGCCAGTACCCGGAAACCCAGGGGTGACAGATGCAGGCCATCTCTGGCAAAACATTGAGGTATGTCAATCATGTCATCCAAAACAGTGTAAGAAACTTTTCTGTGTGGAAGATTTTTTAGTCCATATATTTTTAGTTAATCACTGTATATTAATCAGATCAGACAATAGTAGTAGAAGTAGCAAACCTAAACTCGTCTTAAGTCAAAACAAACCAAAAATAAAAATAATAATAGAAAATATATAATTGTACAGCATTACTAAGTATTTGAACGTAATCCAAGCAAGGCAGGCAGTCTGTTTCCAGTCGAAAATCCTTTATTAAGTACACAGGCAAGCGATCCAAGTAAAACAAAAATAGAGTAATAATTTCCTCACAAGTTTTCTAAATATATATATACTTTTTATCAGGCATGGGAGTGGTTTATTGTGCTGTAAAACAAAGTGTTATTGGTACACATGTTAAATTCACATCCCTTCCTCCATCAGTGTGACATTCGAGCTGGTCCTGCCCTGCATAGTAGCTGTCATAATAATATATAACCCTTATGTACTTTAAATAAAATTTATAATGATGTGGTACCTCTTATTTAACCAGATTATTAAGTAGATTATTAAGTCTGTGATTTTATCCAATACATTATACTACATGGCTGGAAATATATCAACCTTAGTTCATTTGGCAATCAAAACATATATATATATATATATATAAATATATACATATACATTTTGCATGTAAAAATCAATTTCTATTTTCATAACCTATTGTTAACAAAGATCGCTTTTGTCCTTCTAGACTTATTCAGGTCTGTGAACAAGAACCCTAAAAAACAATGTATAAAAATATATATATAATTGTATAATTAGTTAATATTGTTATTACACATCATTTTGAATAAAGTGGAAAAAAGAACCAGAAAAAATAAATAAATAAATAAGCATGAGAAAAAAATGTATGTATGATGATGGAAACAAAATATACACTTAAATTACAACTGATTTAAAATGGTATTTAAAACCAACTGGTAGAATAAAATAAAATAAAATAAAATAAAATTAGTCATGTAAACAAAAATAGCTGCATCCTGACATACACTTTGGATTATCGCAGTATCAAAAATATTATTGAAGAAAACTGTGACATTGTCACAGGAAACCCTTTTCTGATTAACATCTTAAGTGAAGCCCCATCAATTTTCTAAGTTCCAGTGCACTTTTAATTGAACAGTAGTAGTTTAGTCCAGGCTTCCTAAAAGAGTTCAGCTTTAATTGCCCCATGAGTTCATGTTTATCCAGAATATTCGGGATGTTTCCTTCAAGATCATCCATGTCTATGCGATCCAGGATCTGGAACTTAAAAACTGTGTGTCTTTTATGAAGAGAAAGGTGTTTGGCTAGTGCATTATTTTTACATCCAGAGCGGATTTCTGACATATGACATGAAATCCTATGCTTGAGTTTATTTACAGTCTTGCCCACATTGAATGCATCACATTCATTGCACTGTGCCCTGTAAATTACTTTGTAGTGTTACAGTCACCCCCTGCACTGGTTTTAATGATTTTCTTTAAATAAGGGCAATAAAAACTATCACTTTGCTGTATAAATATACAAAATGTGCAATTAGTTTCACATCGTTTAGTGCTTTTCTCATACGGTCTAGGTTTAAATTCAACAAAACTTCTAATGTTCCTGGCCTTCCTATAAACAAATGATGGGGCTTCACCTAAAATGTTAATCAGAAAAGGGTTTCCTGTGACAATGTCCCAGTTTTCTTCAATAATATTTTTGATACTGTGATAATCCAAAGTGTATGTCAGGATGCAGCTATTTTTGCATTTGTTATTCTCTGTCCAATTACTTAACATTTTTCTACTGAGGAGGTTGAGTGAAGGTGCTTCATTCCTTTTCAGTTTTATAATGGGTTCCAGGATGTTTTTTAACATCTGACTTTCATAGTCTCTCACTAGAAAATCATTCTCTAAGTTATTCAGGTTTCTCAAAAATGGTTCCATCTCTGTGGTAATTCTAGCTAGTCTATAGCCTTGGGACTTTACTACATTATACTTGTTTTTTGTAGGATGTAGACTTTTACTGTGGAGTAATAAGTTAACCCTCATTGGTTTGGCGAATAGATCAGTGGTGATTCTGTTATTGTTGGTGTCCTTGGAAATCTGCATATCTAAGAAAGTGGTTGACGTACAGCTATGGGAAGAGGTAACTTCAGGAAGGGGGTTGTTTGATTGAGGTAAGTGATAAAATCTTCAAAGCTGCAAGGTGTCGCCTTCCCACACAATAAAGATGTCATCAATAAAACGTAAATAGCATGTGATATGCTGCATGTAGTCTGTGTTGTTTAACACAAAGTCCTCCTCCCATTTGCCCAGGGCTATGTTAGCTATGCTGGGAGCCATGGCAGCCCCCATTGCTATACCAGTTTTTTGTTTGTTGTGTTTTGCATTGAAAGTAAAGAAACTGAAGTCCAGTACAAGATTAATGAGCTTGCTTAACTTTTGCAGTTGTGCCTGTGTACCCTGATTATGTTTCTTAAAAGACTCTATAGTTGCTGTTATACAATAATTGTGAGGGAGCACTGTGTACAAGGATTTCACATCAATAGTTAATAAAATACTGTCAGCTTTCACTGTAATGTTTTTTATTTTCCTCAGAAAATCCATTGAATCTCTTATGTATGACTTATTCTTTTCTGCTAGAGGTTTCAGCAAGTAATCAAGGTAAATGGCTGTGGCTTCAGTAATGGAACCTCCACTTGCTACCACCAGTCTATAAGGTGGGTCTTCTCTGTTCTTGTGTGGCTTTAGTATTCCAAAAAAGTAAGGTAAACGTGGGCATGGGCTCCATAAATAATTATAAAGATTTTCACTGATAAGTTTTTCTTTCCATAATGTAGTGAGATTAGTGTTCCATAAATCATATGCTCTTTTTATGTCATTCATGGTAAATAACTCATAAAATCTGTTATCCTCCAGCATGTTCACTATCTTTTGGGTGTAGCTAGTGGTATCAGTCACAAGTATACCTCCTCCCTTGTCTGCCTTCATTACACACCTGGATTTATCACTGCCTAACTCAAGCAATGCTTTTCTTTCTACCTGTGTTAAGTTATAACATTTTTTTCTTAGGAGGTTTTTTTAAGCAGTTTCCTGATATCCATCTCACATGTCACTTCGAAAGCAGCTAGTGTTTGATGTAGTGGTGGACAATAGCTGCTAGGCCTTTTTATACTTTCATCAATAGGCTTACAGACTACATGCAGCATATCACATGGTATTTACGTTTTATTGATGACATCTTTATTGTGTGGGAAGGCGACACCTTGGAGATTTTATCACTTACCTCAATCAAACAACCCCCTTCCTGAAGTTTACCTCTTCCCATAGCTGTACTTCAACCACTTTCTTAGATATGCAGATTTCCAAGGACACCAACAATAACAGAATCACCACTGATCTATTCAGAAAACCAACGAGGGATAACTTATTACTCCACAGTAAAAGTATCCTACAAAAAACAAGTATAATGTAGTGAAGTCCCAAGGCTATAGACTAGCTAGAATTACCACAGAGATGGAACCATTTTTGAGAAACCTGAACAACTTAGAGAATGATTTTCTAGTGAGAGGCTATGAAAGTCAGATGTTAAAAAACAACCTGGAACCCATTATAGAACTGAAAAGGAATGAAGCACCTTCACTCAACCTCCTCAGTAGAAAAATGTTAAGTTATTCCACAGAGAATAACAAATGCAAAAATAGCTGCATCCTGACATACACTTTGGATTATCACTGTATCAAAAATATTATTGAAGAAAACTGGGACATTGTCATAGGAAACCCTTTTCTGATTAACATCTTAGGTGAAGCCCCATCATTTGTTTATAGGAAGGCCAGGAACATTAGAAGTTTTGTTGAATTTAAACCTAGACCATATGAGAAAAGCACTAAAAGATGTGAAATTAATTGTACATTTTGTATATTTATACAGCAAGGTGATAGTTTTTACTGCCCTTATTTAAAGAAAATCATTTAAACCAGTGCAAGGGTGACTGTAACACTACAAAAGTAATTTATAGGGCACAGTGCAATGAATGTGATGAATTTTATGTGGGCAAGACTATAAATAAACTCAAGCATAGGATTTCATGTCATATGTCAGAAATCCGCTCTGGATGTAAAAATAATGCACTAGCCAAACACCTTTCTCTTCATAAAAGACACACAGGTTTTAAGTTCCAGATCCTGGATCGCATAGACATGGGTGATCTTGAAGGAGACATCCTGAATATTCTGGAAAAACATGAACTCATGTGACAATTAAAGCTGAACTCTTTTAGGAAGCCTGGACTAAACTACTACTGTTCAATTAAAAGTGCACTGGAACTTAGAAAATTGCCACATTGTTTACATGACTAATTGTATTTTATTGTATTTTATTCTACCAGTTGGTTTTAAATACCATTTTAAATCAGTTGTAATGTAAGTGTATATTTTGTTTCCATCATCATACATACATTTTTTCTTATGTTTATTTATTTTTTTTTTTCTGGTTCTTTTTTCCACTTTATTCAAAGTGATGTGTAATAACAATATTAACTAATTATACAATTAGATATATTTTTTTATACATTGTTTTTTAGGGTTCTTGTACACAGACCTGAAGAAGTCTAGAAGGATGAAAGCGATCTTTGTTAACAATAGGTTATGAAAATAGAAATTGATTTTTACATGCAAAATGTATATGTATATATTTATACATATTTTTTGATTGCCAAATGAACTAAGGTTGATATATTTCCAGCCATGTAGTATAATGTCTTGGATAAAATCACAGACTTAATAATCTACTTAATAATTCGGTTAAATAAGAGGTACCACATCATTATAAATTTTATTTAAAGTACATAAGGGTTATATATTATTATGACAGCTACTAAGCAGGGCAGAACCAGCTCGAATGTCACACTGATGGGGGAAGGGATGTGAATTTAACATGTGTACCAATAACACTTTGTTTTACAGCACAATAAACCACTCCCATGTACGGTTGCCACCCGTCCCGTTGTCAGCGGGACACTCACGGTTTGAGTCCTTTCATCCCGCTTCCCGCGCTCACCAAGCGTGGGACTTTAAAAGTCCCATTTTTTCCCCTTTGCGCTTCGCATTTTAAATTGCCATGGAAAAGCCGAAAATACTTCCAGTTTTTCCACGGCAATGCGGCTACGTCACCACCCGGACCTGCAGTTAGAGGGATTCTCTGCTAGGTCCGGGTGGTAATGCAGCACAGTAATTGGCTGCAGCCATTGTAGGGGGCGGGAACTTCTTCTGAAGAGCCCCATAAAGGTCGCAGCTGTAGAGCACTAAGCTCTATAGCAGCTGCGACAAAAAATCTGATTTTTTTTCTCCAGCCGAAGCCAGCATTGAAGCCAGCCCAGCCAGCATTGAAGCTAGCCCAGCCAGCCAGCCCAGCCAACCAGGAAAGAAGCAGCAAGGGAGCCTGCCAGCCCAGCCAGCCAGGAAAGAAGCCAGCAAGGGAGCCAGCCAGCCAGCCCAGCCAGCCAGGAAAGAAGCCAGCAAGGGAGCCAGCCAGCCAGGAAAGAAGCCAGCAAGGGAGCCAGCCCAGCCAGCCAGGAAAGAAGCCAGCAGGGGAGCCAGCCAGCCCAGCCAGGAAAGAAGCCAGCAAGGGAGCCAGCCAGCCAGCCCAGCAATAACTGTGAGTGGTAAGTAGATAATTGCATTTTGTGGCTTTAGTTATTTAAAATGGGAATAGTGTGCTTTATTTAAGTTTTTAATGTTTAGAGGTAGATGGGGATGTAGTATGTAGTATTTAAATCTGTGCAGTGGTTATTTTGAGACTTTTGTACTAGTTTAAAATGGGAATATATTGTGGTTTATTTTTGTTTAATGTTTAAAGGCAGATGGTGGGTGCAGTATGCAATATTTAAATCTGTGTAGTAGTTAGTTTGATATTTTTGAGTAGTAGTTTTTAAAGATATAAAACCTGAATGTATATGTAATTGTTATTATGCTTGGGGGGTCTGATTTGGAAGCATTACTTTTAAAAGGCTGAACTGTGTATAGAAGTTGTTTGTTTCTGTTGGGGGGCAGTGAAATATAAACTTAGTGTGATGCATTTCTATTGTCGTAGCTTTTTCTGGGTATTGTCTGTTTGCAGATAGGAAATGTTTGAGCATAGTTTGCACTTTTTTGTATGGAAATATGCACTATAATGCTGTTTTCAGGAAGTTACGATATACTGTTTAGGTAATTTTTCCTGTTCCTGCAAGTCCATGTCTATGTGGTACAAGTCTACCTTTTGAGGGGGAATGTTAACAGTTCATGTAATTCATTTATTCTGGTAGGTACACGTTGCCAATTTGCCAAAGCTGTTTCAAGATTGTTTTCATTTATACTTGTAAATGTGTGCATTTAATTTATTATGCATTTTTAATAAGATTAAAATGTACTGTTTTGCTTGTAATGTGAATATGGGTGTGTTACTTTTACTTGGGCCTGTTTTTATTGCATTGCTGTGCTGGATTAATTGCTATGTTTTGAGGTAAAAGGAGCCCATGGAGTCTGCTGTACATTGTAGTTTGTTACTTCTCTTGCAAGAAGTATTTTTAAAAGTTAAAATGCTTGGACTTTTTTTCCCATTTATTTTTTTTTTTGTGGATGGATGCTCAGAAGTTAATGCAATGTATTTGAGATTGTGCTAAACCATGTTGTTACAGGGTAGTTTGCGTCTGTAAGTAGCAAAGTTTTTATTTTGTGTTTTAGTGATGTCTTCAACATACTTATTTACTGTTTTCATTATAATCCGATTATGACCAATGCTGCTGTTGGGCATGTTCATTAATAGATCATTGCGCTGTGTAAATTAGTGCCATACATTTCTTAACTGCTGTGGTCAAAAGCTAAATTAGGTCTATGGTATCCACTGTGCATTCTCATTCATTTTACTGTTTTTTGGTTCAGTGAATATGGTTAACTTTTTTGTCTTGTGGGGTGAGGTGGGCATGTTCAGTGGTAAAAATGCATTTCATTTTCTACAAGCTGTGTTAATGTTAGTCTTCAATGGCCAAAATGCCCCCTACATTACCTCATTTACTATTTGACCTTTTTCAAACTGTTTGTAAACTCTTTTTTGCTCCATTCCTCTATTTCGCATGCCAATGTTTTTTCAAGCCAGTTCTTTCACATGCCAATGTTTTTCGAGCCAGTTCTTTCGCATGCCAATGTTTTTCGAGCCAGCTCTTTCATGTGCCAATGTTTTTCGAGCCAGTTCTTCGTGTGCCAATGTTTTTTCAAGCCAGTTCTTTCACATGCCAATGTTTTTCGAGCCATTTCTTTCACATGCCAATGTTTTTTGAGCCATTTCTTTCACATGCCAATGTTTTTCGAGCCAGCTCTTTCATGTGCCAATGTTTTTCGAGACAGTTCTTCGTGTGCCAATGTTTTTTCAAGCCAGTTCTTTTGCATGCCAATGTTTTTCGAGCCAGTTCTTTCGCATGCCAATGTTTTTCGAGCCAGTTTTGTGTGCCAATTAAGCCAGTTCATTTGTGCTGTGCAGCAGTGTGTTACTGAACCCTACTAACAGTGTTGGTCAATATGTTGCATATCAGGTAAGTACAGATTCAAGCATGAAGAGAGCAGCAGCTTCATCACAGTCAACCAGCAGCAAGAGAATGTGCAAGTGGCAGGACGTTTGGAAAACAGAATTTGACTGGATCGAGAGATGCACTGATGTCAAAGCATTCTGCAGGTACTGCAAGAGAGAATTTCTAGTGACCCACGGTGGAAGAAATGATGTCGCACGACATGAGGCAACTGAACAACATAAAACTGCCATTCTTCAAGCTAAATCCACTCACCTGATGACAAAGTGGGCAAAGAATGCAAACCTTGAGGGACCAGAACTTAGAATCATTGCAGCAGAAGCCTCTGAGGTTTTCCATGCTGTTAAGCACAATATTTTGTATAACAGCTTGGACTGTGCAGTAAAGTTGGCCAGCCAGTTGTACAGTGACTCAGACACTGCAAAGAAACTGTCTTGTGGCAGAACCAAGGCTGAAGCCATAGTTGAAAATGTTTTGGGGCCACACTCATTGGAATGCCTCCTGCATGACCTTCAAAAACCAGGTACTTCATTTGCAATTTCATTAGATGCTTCCAACAAGGGGAACATAAAATTATTTCCCCTTGTTGTGAGGTATTTTTCTAAAGAAGAAGGGGTGGTGAATGGCCTTTTGGACTTCTGTGAAGACCCTGATGAATCGGCACAGGCTATTTCACAGCAAATTTCTAACATTATGGAAAGGCATTCCTTGCCCTGGAACCATATTTCAGCTTATGGGGCTGATAATGCCAGTGTGAACTATGGGAAGAAATCTGGTGTGTATACCAGATTAAAACAAAAGTGCCCATCACTCCAGAAAGCTAACTGTGCTGCCCATATCATTCACAATGCAGCCAAAAAAGCTGCAGCACAACTACCATATGATGTGGAAGCATTTGTAATGAGAATTTTCAGCCACTTTTCTGGTTCTGCCACAAGGACCAGAGACTTGAAAGACTTCTTTGAGTTTTGTGGCATGGAATTAGAGAGTCTGTTAAGACATGTGCCAACAAGGTGGCTGTCACTACTCCCAGCCATTGAAAGAGTAGTGAAAAATCTCCCAGTGCTCCAGTCCTATTTCCTCTCTCAGGGAGAAGAGGAGACCCCCCGGCAGATATGGCAGTACTTTTCAGGTAATGAGCATGGTGAGAATGAATTGCCTACACTGCCCCAGTACTATCTGCACTTTCTCTGTGCTGTTCTTGTTGATTTTAATGAACATATAAGTACATTAGAAAAATCATCACTTACTGCCATGGAAACTTTTTGTATAATGGTCTCTCTGAAGCAAAAACTGCAGGCAAGAGCTGAAGGTGCTTTCTTTGGAGGGAAACTTAGGGCACTTATGAGCACATTAATCAGCACTTCTGCTAACAAACTGAAAAGAGACTTTATTGTGTTCTTGGAGACAGCAGTGAAATACCTGGAGCAGTGGTTTGATTATACTGAAAGCAACTACTTGTTTACACTATCTAAATTATCTCTAAATGAGCCCTTTGCCTTCAGTGACTTGCTTAATGTGACCACTGCCCTGAGTCTGCAGGATGTAGATGAAGATTATCTTTTTAGGGACTACTTGGCAATTAGGCCCTCTCTCGAACAGTTATGTAACACAAGCTTGACCCCAGGAGAGAAGTGGCTGAAGCTTTTCAAAGAAGGGCCTGAACTGACTACACTCTATCCGGTAATTGCTAGGGTTTTATCTATACCACCCTCAAACGCATTTGCAGAAAGAGTTTTTTCATTGGTGAAAGGTAAATGGACAGATGTGCAAAACCGATGTAGTGTGGACTTGTTAAAAGCTGAACTAATGATGAGTGTAAATTACCGGATGAAATGTTGTGACTTTTACTCAAATATTATTTCAAATCGGGCCCTTCTTCAAGCCATAAAATCAAATTCAAAATACACTTTTAAAAAAAAGTGATTTATTGTACTAGGGTGCAGTTCGTAATTTTGTGTTTTTCTTTGTTTAGCATTAATTTGTACTAGGGTATGTAGTTTTGTGTTCTTTGCTTTAGCTTTAATTGACAAAGTCTTAATTTTATACTTGGCTTGTATGTGGTATGTAGATTTTTTAAGTTTTCTTTCTGAATAGCAATGGATGGTTTATGAATTTTACTTTTTAAATAAACAAGTGTCTGTTTAATGAGTAGTGTGTTTTTAATTCCTTTAAAGTTTATTGTTACAACTGATTAGTGTGTGTGCAGTAATAGTTCACTTCATTTAAATGGTTTGAGTTTTCAGTATGCTGTAACGTCACAATGTTGCATCCATAACTAATACTGCATCTCCTTTAACAACTCTGGTGATGTTGTGGTGGGGGTGTGGCCAGCGTCATGTTGGCCACACCTGTATCCTGTTGACCACACCCCCATGTCCCACTTTGCCCTTGTTAAAAGGTGGCAACCCTGCTCCCATGCCTGATAAAAAGTATATATATATTTAGAAAGCTTGTGAGGAAATTATTACTCTAATTTTGTTTTACTTGGATTGCTTGTCTGTGTACTTAATAAAAGATTTTTGACTGGAAACAGACTGCCTGCCTTGCATGGATTATGTTCAAGAGCTGCGGTGGTGGTGCAGCGGTAGTGTTGTCACCTCACAGTAAGACGCTGTCCAGTTCGATTCTCAGCTAGAGCATCTTCTGCGTGGAGACATGCGTGAATGGGCATACCTTCGTTGAAGGTTGTGCATCAGGGCTGGCAACTTGGCACGTAAAAATCTATCTGCCAGTCATTAGCGGACCAGAGTTCCGCTATGGTGACCCCTAACCGGGAAAAGCCGAAAAACACAACAACTTAGTAATGCTGTACAATTATATATTTTCTATTATTTTTTGTTTGGTTTGTTTTGACATAAGACGAGTTTAAGTTTGCTACTTCTACTACTATTGTCTGATCTGATTAATATACAGTGATTAACTAGAAATATATGGACTAAAAATCTTCCACACAGAGAAGGTTTTACACTGTTTTGTTTTTGGACCCATTACACTTTAGTGGGTTGTTTTGAGACTTAGGGGATACCACGGAGATTACTTTTTTTTTTTTTTTTTTCAGTCATGTCATCCCAAGCAGACAGATACTGGATCCTCTTAGAATGACACCAGAAACTTAGCTAGTTGCTAAAGTCAATCATTTTTGTTTGTACTGCGGTATCATTCTGGGTGATGATAGGATACTGCTCAGTGCTAGAGTCACACCTGCCTGGGGCACATAATCCGAGGGCTCCACCATTTTTTTTTTCATGTAGTCCAGGGAGGTGTATCTCAGGTCATTCACATCCACATGGAGAATGACAGAGTCATACTTGTTGTGGAGTGACCTGAGTGGGTGTGTTATGTGTTGGATTCTGGCACCTGATAGACAGCTAACTGTTACCTTCTCCTTATTCATCCTAGTGAGTGGGACATCTGTGTGCCTCACTATCGAGTCACCTCTGATTAGTGTATTGGGCAAGATGTTTAGCCTTAGGGGTTTAGGTTGAGGGGCAAACTGTGGAGGTGAGCTATGTGCCCTGTGGTTTGTGCTATGTTGTGATGGTTGAGTGCATTTCTGTCTTAGAGGTCTCTGCTGTTTGGGTAAACTTCTATTGAGAGTGTCCACGAAGGTGGGTGTGTGGTTTGTGTTTTTATGTGAGACCTGTAATGGTGGGTGTTCTGGAGGACTATGTATTCTATGTGGTGTGGTGCAGGTGTTGACCTTCTCCTCTTGACTAGCTAGTCCAGTCTTGGCTGGAGACTGCATAGCTTCCAATTTTGGCGATATAAGTGCATCTCTCACAAGTCTGAGTGTTGGGAGGTAAGAGGAGAGGGTTGTCTGTGTACATGAGGCAGTTGCTACACTGCCTCAGAATGCCCAAGTGCACCAGGTTAATAAGAGACAGCACAGGGAACTGTCCTTTAATCATACCAGGAAAGGTGGCCATAACTACTAAGTACTGGAGATATTTCCATAAAGAATGATTAGTGCTGATGGCACTTAGGTGTGCTACAATAATTGCTACAAAAACCTGTTGCAGTGCAAAGTGATTAAGCTATTTGAAGTGCAAGAGAACTGAAGAGCAGACTTTCTAGCACCAGTAATAGTTTACCTCAGCTTGAAGCCACTGCACGGAGCTTAAACAAGTGCAAATCCACGCAAATACACATGATTGTGGTATTGTGTGTAACAACTTGAAGCGGCCCTATTGACCACAGATGATTCAGAGAGTTCAGTGTCTTTACCAGGGTAAGCATCTCTTTTATAGTTATGGGCTTACATCTGTCTTTAATATCTCACACACCTTGCACTTATCTATCCTGTAACTGCTCCTCAAGCAAAGTCCAAAGCCTCTGTCATGACTGACTTATCTGGAAAATGGAGGGAGAAGGGGAGACCTTATTTTGTGAAATATCTTCTGACAAACCACACCAATGGGATCTGAAAAGAAAATGGGGTATTGGTGCTGGGACCAAAGAGACTTCAGATACCACTGTATCTTTCTCATGTAGAGTGACATGAGAATCATAGATGCCATGTGACCCAAATTCTTGAGGTATTCCCTCACAGTGACTGAAACCTGAGCAGAAAACCCTAAAAACAGATCTAAATATTGATCTTTTTTTTCCTGTGGAAGAAAAGCTGTTGGAGCTGCGATGTCTAGTTTACATTCTAAAAACACAATCCTGTGAGAAGGAGTCAAGAAAGACTTTTGATTATTCTCTCGGAATCCCAGCTTGTGTAAAACATCTCTCACAAAAAAAAAAAATCCTGACACTTTTAAAAAAACTCTACAAAGATAAACAAGTCACCTAAATATGGAAAAATGTGGATACCCTGTAGCCTATATCAAGCTATAACTGACACCATGACACCTTTCTTGATCATAAGTATTTTTAAAACTTTTTGTTTGCATTTTTCGATCTTTTAAGCTTTTCGACTACTGTTTGTGCCTTTATTACTGTTTTATTGCCTTATTTTCCTGTGTTTGTGAGCTTATATTGTTGATTGCACTTGTGGGCTAAAGTATTGCTTAAAAGTAACTAACAGGCTAATACACTCAAGTGTACCAGCCTTTGATAGCAATTTAGTCGAAAACAAGGCATTTACTGCATTTTTTCCTGTCTGTTTGAAAAAAAAAAAAAAAAAATATTTCTCCTTTCCTAAACTTTACTTGCTAGTTGTTCCAGTGATCAGATTTTGCTGATCCCTGGGCTTTGTATTTGGTTTCTGTGTTCCTCCATTTTCTTGTGTGGCCAGAGGTAGTTTCTTTACTCACCAGTGGGAGTGGGGAGTACTGAGCTGCTTGTTTGTCCTCAGAGGAGTGGTTAGAAGCAGCAACTTGTAATTTGTTGGCCATTTTGGGTCATTTCCTGTTTTTTCCAGCCCCCTGCTATAAAGCACGCGTTAGCGCGCTTTAGCGTGATTTAGCGTGATTTAGCGCGGAGCTGCTACCGTTGCACACTAGGGCAGCGCCGGTTAAGCAGATTTAAACTATTAGGGCTACCTAAAGTTCACTCTTCAAATTTTCCCTTAAAACTACCTTCCTCAAAGTGTACTACTGTTCTATTTAGTGTATCCTCCAACTATAAATTATCTCTACTTGACTCCCAAGTAGACTATTCTCTGTCCGTATAGCTAAGCACTTGCTCCTACAGTACTTATCACCTCGATACAGCACTCTCGTTATAGGAAGTACCCCAAAAAAAGCAAACCCCATTTCTCGGTCACCCACATCCCCAAAACCTTTTTTTAAGTTTTTCTGTCTATTCCTTCCAGCATGTCGAGGGATCAGTTGCTAATATCCTCTCCTGCTCAGCTGGTGAACCTGGGATTATTGAGGCAATGTTACAATTGCCTCATGTACACAGACAACCCTCTCCTCCTCCCACAAAACACAAATACATGTGAGAGATGCAACTATACGGCCAAACTGGAGGCTGAGCTCTCTCAACATAGGACTGGCAAGACCAGACAGGAGGAGAAGGTAACCACACACACTATAGACCCAGTCTCACATAATACCATCACAACCTCAAATCATACACATAAACACACAAAGACATACTCGGAGGCTCTGATAAAAAATCTACCAAAACAGCAGAGGCCACCAAAGCAGACACCCAAACAACTACCACCTCAGAACACAACACCTGCATCACATAGACCACACAGTCAGAGTGTCAAGCAGTCACAGCCCTTAAGGCCAAACACTATGCCAGACACACTAGTCATTGGTGACTCCATAGTCAGACACACTGACGTCCCGCCACCAGACTGAGTAAGGAGAAGGTCACAGTAAGCTGCCTGTCGGGTGCTAGAATCCGCCACATAACGCATTCACTCAGGTCTCTCAACAGCAGGTACAAGTACGACTCAATCATTGTCCACGCTGGTGTAAACGACCTGAGACGTACCTCCCTGGACTACATGAAAAGAGACATAGAGGAGCTCTCTGATTATGTAGCCCAGGCAGGTATGACCCTGACCTTGAGCAGTATCCTACCTTCACCAAGAATGATGCCACAATACAGAGATAAGATGATCAGTTTTAACAATTGGCTTAAACTCTGGTGTCATTCAAAGGGGATCCAATGTCTGTCTACCTGGGATGACATGCTGGACAAGCCACGCTGCTTCAAGGGACGGCTTGCACTTGTCACCCTGGGATTCCGGATTTTGGCAAAGGCTCTTGCCACCCCATGGTGCCTTTTTAGGCAAGGCACAAATTCTTAACCTACCACCCTAGAACAAAACAAAGAAAAAAACTAAGGGTAATGCTGCTCAATGCCAGAAGTCTCAACCTCAAGATGCACGCACTCGAGGCCCTTCTCAGTATGGAGAACATCGATGTCTGTGCTGTGACAGAAACCTGGTTCAAGGCTCCTGAGAGCACCCCAGCACTATCAGGTTTTACCTCATATCATGCTCCGGCCACAAAACCCGGACAATACCAAGAAAGGAGGAGGGGTATCCATATTCATCAAGGACACACACACCTCAAGATTGGTGGCATCGCACGATGCATCGGAAACCATCCAGGTGCAATTAACCATAAGCAAGACTGCTATGCAAATTGTAGCATGTTACAGGCCACCCTCGCAAACTCAGGAACCTCATATGGCCTTCCTGAAAACACTGGAGGGGATAAATGTATCTCCGAACACCATCATACTAGGTGACTTCAACTACCCTAATATAGACTGGGAACACTACTCAAGCCCAAACACTCTAGCTCAAAAGTTCCTGGAATTCATAAACTCAAATGCCATGGAACAACTAGTCACCATCCCCACAAGAGGAGAGAACATACTTGATCTCATCATCACGAACATGGGAGCACAATGTTCAACGCCAGAAGTATACCCCTCACTGGTGAGATCTGATCACAAACTAATCTCGCTGGAGGTCCTCATCCCGCCCCACCCGAAATGAAAAAGACCACAGTAAAGAACTTCTCGAAAGCCGACTTCACACTTCTAAAGACTAGTGTGGTCTCCTTTAAGGCCCCTGAGCCGGCGGTTAACATTACTCAAACCGCTGAATCACTTACAAATGCCTTCTACCAGTACCTGCAGGGCTGCATGGATCAGGCAATCCCAAGCAAAACAAAGACTCTTTGTACCAAAGGCAAGCGTCCAGTCTGGTGAACCCCAGCCATAAACAAACTCTACAATAAAAGGAGAAAGCTACTACAAGATAGAGCAAAATCCTTAAAAGGTAAGACACCGCTGATCACTATAAGTAAAAAGCTAAGAGCTCTCATAAAATCATCCAAAGCTAATTTTGAGAAAAAAATAGCTAAGGACTCTAAAGACAACCATAAAGCATTCTTTAGCTATGTCAGAAACCTAGGAGGAAACTCCCAGATATGCTCAGAATTAGTTCAAAATGATGTGAAGATTACTGATCCTACAGACATTGCCAACATACTGGCTGACAGGTTCAGTGCAAACTTCTCCCCACCCTCCCCGCCTAAAGAAGAGATATCTATACCAAATGATTGTAGCCCCCCAAACATCTCCAACGCTCAGGTGAGAACTGCTCTCTCCAAGGCAAAGAACACATCATCCATGGGACCTGATGGTGTCCCCAGCTGTGTGCTCCATGAACTCAACGAGGAATTAAACCCACAGTTAGGACAGCTGTTTAATCTTAGTCTCACCTCCGGATACGCACTCAGGAGTGGCGCACAGTGACTGTGGTCCCACTCCACAAAGGCGGTGCCTCCACCGACCCTGGAAATTACCGTCCCATTAGCTTGACAAGCCTGATCTGCAAAGCCATGGAAAGGATCATAATGGATCTCATAAATAAAGACATAGGAATTTGCAGACTTTGGATCCAACCCAGTTTGGCTTTGTCAAAGGCAGATCATGCCTTTTAAACTTGGTTGACTTTTTGAAACAGTCACCAAGGCCATTGATTTAGAGAAAGGCAGTCCATACAGCCTACCTAGACCTGGCGAAGGCTTTCGATACAATACCCCACTCGGGTATCATTGAAAAACTCATCAACTTAAATGTAAACCCATACATTACAAGATGGGTTGCAAACTGGCTGAGTGACAGAACCCACAGGGTCAGAGTTGCTGGCGCCATGTCAGACTCTAAGCCTGTCACAAGTGGTGTCCCACAGGGCTCAGTCCTGGGCCCACTCTTGTTTGGCATCTACTTTTCTGAAGTACAAGCAAACACAGGAGGGTTATGGCTGACAAAGTTCGCAGATGACTGCAAACTGGGCGCCGTAGTTGAGAACACATCCGACACAGATATCCTTCAGAAGGGTCTCACAGAAACGGATAACTGGTGCCAGAGCCATGGCCTCAAGTTAAATGCCAAGAAATGCATAGTCATACCCTTCGGGAAAAATAAGGTTACCCCTAGCTACCATATAGGTGGCAATCCCCTGAACACAGAAGAAGTTATTAGGGACCTGGTAACCCAGGTTGACAGTAGCCTTTCATTCGACACTCATATTGCTAAAGTAGTTAGGAAGACCTTCTACATTGCCCACCTTATCATCAAGGGATTCACATCTAGATCTAGGGAAGTCATAGTCTCCCTATACTCATCACTCATCAGACCAATGATCGAGTACAATGCCCCATTCGGAATGTATCTGACCCGACACTTGCAGCAGCTGGAGAGGCCACAAAAGTTCCTCACCAAAAGGATAAAGGGTCTCAAAAATCTGTCTTATGCTGCACGACTGAAAGAACTCCAGTTATATTCAGTTGCGTACCGCTTACTCAGAGGTGACCTATGCCTGACATACAAGGCCATGTCAAACCCAGATTTGATGAATATGCTTCATCTCAAAAAATCTAGATCCCTCAGAGCCACAAGGGCGGGTGACATAAACCTCGACATGGTTATTAATAGGACGTGCTGGAGGGATAGATTCATCACCCAAAGACTCCCTATGCTGTGGAACAAAATCCCGGTTTATGTGAGGCAGAGCACCTCGCTGGCCTTGTTCAAGAGGAATCTTGACCAATGGATGGGAGATTGCAGATACACCCCAGGGGTTACCTCAGTGTCACTGCTCGACAGAGGCACAGCTAAATAATGGGCATAGTTTCTCCAAACTAAGGGGTGGCGTAAGCCACAAAACTATGGCTAGGCTTATAAATGCCCTCGGGCAGATAGCCTAGTATGAACCTATGAACCTATGAACCTATGAACCAGACACCTTGTGAACACTCTTGGTGCAGTGGATAGTCCAAAGTGTAAGGCAGAGAACTGATAATGTGATCCAGACTCACAAAACCTTAAGAAATACTTGAAGTCTGGATGAATAGGAATGTGATGCTAAGCATCTTTTAAATCTAGTGTTACCAGGAAACTTGAATGAAAAATAATAGGTAACACGTTGTGAATTTACATCATTTTGAATTTCAACATTATCACAAACAGGTTTACGAAAGGAAGATTCAGAACTTGACTCCAAGCATTTTCTTTCTTTGGCACTAAAAACATCCTTGAATAAACCCCTTTTCCATCTGGGAAGGGGGTACTGCTTCTATCACTGTTTGGGATAGTATGTGATGAAAAACAGATAAAAAAAAAGTCATAGTCTGGAGGATGAGGAATTACACCTGGAAAGAAGGTATATCTTCCCATTGCCATCTGTAGACTTGATGAATGATAGTCAGAACCCATCTGAAACTATCTTTCGCCAGAGGAAAGTGAAGATTCAGGCCTTCTGGAATTAAAAACAGGGCTGCCTTATTGGACTGTCTTTAGTTCTGGTACCTTCTTAGAACTCCTTGCCATTTCCTAAGGTACTCTAATGGCCACAGTAGAGTCACTCACCTGACGCTCAGGCAAATTGTTAGTCTGCTGTGATGGCAAAGGCTGTTTGTTTAAAACTTTCTTTTTGTGGGTGCATTTTGTTTAGACTGTTTATTTTGTTTCTTACCAAAATTGGATGAGGAGTTAGAGAATCCCTGGGTAATTTTGGAAAAGGAGGGCTGAACATACATCTCAACCTGTTAAATAAAGAATTCTGGACAAAGCTATAAATAATGGGAGGACAAAGGACCAAAAATAGGGACACTTTTTAAATATTGCTCTTACAAACTTAGAAAGTTGATAGAATAACAGGTTTTGCATTAGCATGAATTTTCTCAAGTGTATGATGTCTGAAACTAAAATGCCTGTCATTATTTAACAATCTGCCAATGATTTGTCAGAAAACCAAAATTTTATGAGAAACAGACCAAAAATATGAGGCAAAAGTCTGAACATCCTGTGAAAATCTGTACATTTGAGAGGTATGGGAATGAGAAATCTTAGATATTCCCTGTATAAGCTTACCCTTTTCATCACATTTTTGATCACCTTTGCAGTAGAGGGGCCAGAAATAAATCTCTGTCCAAAGCAATATTTAAAATCTTATTTTTGACATCATCTGGGAGGTTCTGAGAACACACACAATCAAGCCTCTTCAAAACAGGGCCAGTGGCTGTAGCCCTTGAAGAAGTAACAACAGAGTTATATACACACTGTATACAGTGAGTAGTTACTTGAGTTATAGAAGAAATAAAATTATTTAAAGCATATTTTCCTCACAAGAAACTGCAGACAAAACCTTCCTCATACTTTCATAATTAGTCAAGACAAACCTTTCCAGATGAGCCTGACAACTCAAAATTCTAAAAATCAAAGTTGCAGAATCATACACTTTTTCCCCATAGTTATCAACTGTCTAGCGTACAGAGTCATGTCCAACCCAGAATTGTTGAACATGCTCCGTCTTGGCAAAACCAAATCTACTCGAGCTACACGCTATAGGGATATAAACCTCAACACAACAATGAATAGAACATGCTGGAGGGATAGATTCCCTTCGCAGAGACTTCCGTTACTATGGAACAGGGTCCCAATCTACATAAGACAGAGCCCCTCACTATCACTCTTCAAGAGGAACCTTGATGAGTGGATGGGTAACAGAAAGTTCACACTGGGGATCACACCAACAGCACTACTAGATAGGGGCCAAGGGTACTAGCTGCTAGTACAAGGGTCTAGGGAACTACTAAAGGGGCGGTGAATACCGCACAATGTGGCTGGGCTAATATATGCCTTCGGGCAGATAGCTCAGTACCAACCTATGAACCTATAATCTTCCCGTCCTTATCAGAAGTAGTAGGACTGGAATTAACTAAGTGCATAGCAGCAGAAGGATTAACTAAAGCTATCGCTCCTGGTTGGATCAGATTTGGAAAGACTTAAAACTTAAAAGACAAAGAAACTTTATGAATCATGTCTGCCTTTTTAGGGGTAGCTGGTTAACTGTCAGGAAAATTGCAGACATTAACACAAACATCCTCCTAAGCTGACAGAACTGGAGAAATGAGTGCAGGTTCTGGAAATTTCTTCTGTAACAGCTCATAGTATTTTCTTAGGGTCTGAGCAACCTTAGTGTCCTCCCACTGAAAACACAGATACATTCTGGAAATAGTCTTACCAAAATACCCCCCCCCCCCCCCCACACACACAGGGACAGTCAGAGACTGAGTTCTCCTCTGAGTCTGAATCAAAAATCTGAGGAGAAAACTCTGTATATCTCCCTTCACCCTCCAGATTCAGAATCTTGAATCTCTTCAAGAAAGGAGATATCCCTCTTTCTTTTATTAGAAACTACTTTACACAAAGGATCAAAATTCAACAGCCTGAACTAAACCCTGAGCCAAAAACTACTCCTATCTAAGGAAATTTGAGGAGGAGGAGTACATACATGTTTAGTTTTCTGCTTCTTTTTGACAGGAAAAATGGAACCAACAGTGTTATTAATGGCAGCAGCAGCTTCCTCAGGAATAGGCACAACCTTCTGACAAAACAAAGAAGCCTTCCCTGTTCCCTCTTCCAGGTTTGACAGGAGTGGCTACCATTGCCCACTGAGGGGACCCCAACAGCTGCAGAGGATGTGGCTAACCCCTGGTACACAGTGGTTGTAGTGGCTACACCAGAGGTTTCCGGGGTAAAAGACGAGTGGTCTAAGGTACTCTAATGGCCACAGCAGAGTCACCCACCTGAGGCTTGGGCAAATTGCTAGTCTGCCATGATGGCAAAGGCTGTTTGTTTTAACTTTTTCTTTTTGTGGCTGGAAGAAGAACCGACCATTGTACAGACAGATTGTCCCCATGGTCAAGCTGAATATGGCTCCTCTTTCCTAGGAAAAACAAGCAGCAGATGCATGGTAAAAACAAGTCTTTAAAAGTCACTTTTTTCGCAAACAAGCATGGTAAAAAGCACTCTGAATGAAATGCTTACCCCACAAAAGTATAATAAACACAGTTTCTCCATAGTAAAATAGTATTCATTTACTTTAAACAACTTTTAAACTGCAGGGAAAATGAGTACTCCCATTTAAAAGTACAGTAAGTTGTAAGTCTTGTAACAGTCCATTAAAACACAAACTCTTAGGTTTAAAATAAATTTCCTGAAGAGGAAAGTATCAATAATAAACAAAAATATTAAATAGAAGGGTTTTTTTCCCCAAAGGGAACTTATCTACACAGCAAAGGAACAGCACAAGTTGGCCATTGATTCTCAAAAGCCTCAGAGGAGTAACTCTCTTCAGTGGCAGCAAATCTCTGAAGGACTTGTTACCCAAACTTGTATTTTAGTCAGCTCAGTTCAATCTTTATTGACAGTATGGTCACGTGTAAGGTGCCCTGAAGTTTTGGAAGCTAGCTGGCTGTTATATCCTTGAAAGGATATAGCCCATACAACAAAGGCTACTACAGCAGTGATCAATATGATGAACATCTGCTATAACACATAGTAACTGTTGTTTACCATGTCATGCATACAGTCAGTGACAGGCATAGTTAGAATGACTCAGTCATTATCAGCCAGGAGGGAGGGCCATTTCAGTATCAGCAGGTGTGGTGCCCAATGCTGTTTACCAGTAATGCCTAGATAAACATTTACTTTCTGAATAAGAGCATTAGGCCTCAGCAAACATGAAACAGCACATCACATCCAAAGAAACTTTCAACAAAGAGTCACAAACAGCTAAACAGTCTCATATGCAGTACACCTGACCACTCCACAACAAAAATGTCTTAGTAATTGGTGTTGCCATAGTGAAACACACTTTGGGACCTCTGTCACTAGGTTGGACAAAGACAGTGAGAAAGTGACCTGTCTTTCAGCTGTCAGGACTGCAGATGTCTTAAGGGCCTTTAATGTCCTTTCACCAAAGAAATGTGACTACATGTTGGTTGTACAGGTTGGGATTGAGCAATCAGGGGCAAAGAACCCTGAAGAATTTACAGAAACACATATCAGAGCTCCCCATATATGTGATAAATGCTTGCAAAATCCTGGCCCCTGAGCAGGATCCTTCCTTCCCCTTCCCCAAAAATGATGCCTAGGTATAACGAAAAGATAATTGGCTTCAACAATTGACTAAATACTAGGTGTCATTCTAGGGGAATTTGGTATGTGTTAGCAGGGAACAAGATGTTTGACAGTCCTACTTGCTTTGCAAAAGATGGCCTGCACCTCTCTTTCAAGGGCTTCCTTATACTGACTAAAGTCTTTGCTGCCTCCACAGTGCATCTTTGTAGACAGATTCCAGTCCCTGTTAATTCTGCCATAGCCAAAATAGCAACAACTAAACAGGATTATATTAAAGTGGTGCTGCTCAATGCAAGAAGTCTCAACAAGTTGCCAGAACTTGCGATGCTCCTGCATATTAAAGGCATCCATGTATATGTAACCACTGAAACCTAGTTTAAATGTCTTGAAAGCATTCTTTCCATACCTGGGTTTTGTGCCTACAATGCCTTCAGACCTGACAGCAACTGTGGTGGCATAATCATGTGTGTTAGGGACATTTTACCTCTAGAGAGAGTCACAGAGACCTACAAACTGATCTTACTAAACTCCAAATCACACTAAACAGGACTAACCATCAATTTTAGGACTGTTACAGGACATCTTCCATGTCCCTTGTAGTTCCTAAACGTTTCTTAAATGTAATTGGTTAACTCCCCATAAATACGAACTCTGTCATGCTGGCAGACTTTAACTAACCCTTAGCCAAACTGGAGTACCCGCACCTCCAGCACAAGATATGCACAAAAGGGTTTGGATCTGATAAAAACCCCATGGATCAGGTTGTTAGCAACCCTACTAAAAGACACAATATTCATGACCTAGTACTTAATGAATATAGGTTTATTTTAAAAAATGTCTTGATACCACCCTCCTTAGTCAAGTCAGATCATAAACTAGCAACCTTCTCTCAAAATCTCTAAGCACAGTGAAACCAATATATCTGAATTCAAGGGCGTCAAATGTACAAATCTCATCAAATTCCATAATGAAGTCTCAAAATTCAGTTAAAGCATCATCACCACAAACACTTTGACAGTAAATAGGTTGGCGAAGGAGTTCTGTACCCACTTAGATTTATTTATTTATTTATTTTATTTAACATTTGTTAACTGGGAAAGTCCAACTTGGAACAAAGCCAATTTTCAGAAGAGCCCTGGAGAGAAATGCTCCAGACGCATGTCTTTGTAAACCTTCTCGCCGAAAGTAAAAGGGAATAGATGTATAGAACTGGCAGTCCCATCAATATCCAAATATAATGAGAGGTTTAAAGGTAAGCCATCCTGGTGGTTCACTGACATAAATAAAATCTACAATAAAATCTTCACTCAAAGGGAAAAAACTAATTAAAGTATACAGCAGATCAAAAGACCCTCAAGTCAAGGAGACTAAACTAAACATTTTAACAATACTATTAAGTTTACTAAAGCAGCTCATAACCTCAGCTCATCATCTGAAGCCAAAGACAACTATAAATTCTTTAGCTACATCAGGAACCTAAAAAACAGCATCCAGCGTTGCACTGAACTCATAGGAAATGGCATCACCTTCTCAAACCCAGTGAACATTGACAATAAACTAGTAAACAAATTAAGTGCAAACCTCACTCCAGAGACAATTATCCAAACCCATGCTATCCTCAGCTCTATCAGCCTCCCCTCTCCATTACTAAAGAACATGTACTGAAAATGCTGTCCAAAGCCAAAAACATTTCCTCAATAGGACAATATAATATACAAGGCTGTTTAATACACAATACTAAACATGCCCTGGTACAACAACTCCATTGCCTACTTAATCAAAGCCTAGCAACAGGATCTTTCCAAGAGGTATGGTGCACAGCAGTGGTGATGTCATTCCATATCGGGGGGTCCCCACCATGGTCCCCTGGAATTATAGGTCCATGAGCCTGACAAATCTTATTTATAAGGCCATGGAACATATTATTACAGATCTGATAAGCATAGACATTAAAAATCTCATCAGGCTAGGCCCATGGCAGTTTGGCTTTGTAAAGGCTTGATCCTGTCTAATAAATCTGCTGAACTTCTTCAGAATGGTAATACATGCTATTCACAGCAGTCAGGCTGTCCATACAGTTATTTTGATCTGGCCAAGGCATTTGACACCATCCTTCATGCTATCATAGTTAGTAAACTAAAAACATAACAAATAAATTCCTATGTGGTAAAATGGATAGCCAACTGGCTAAAAGGCAAAACCTACGCAGTGCAGGTGTCGGGCTTAGTGTTTGAGAGTATGAAGGTAATCAGGGGCATTTCCCAGGGTTCAGTCCTGGGACCTCATTTATTTGACATTTACTCTTCCGTCTTCGAGACCAAAAACCAAGACCTCTGGCAATGACAAATTGAGAGTCTTTGTCAAATCCCCCTCTGATGCCCAAACTCTCCATCAAGAACTTACACTCCCAAATACCTGGTGTACTAAAAATAGAATTAAATGCTAAAACCTGCAACGTCATCACATTGGTATACAACCCCTCCTCCCAGCATAAATTGTTATTAATACCCCTTTTCAAAATTAGATTGTAGTTAGGGGCCTTGGAACATTGGTTGATAATCCCCTCTCTTTTAATCACCATGTAGCACCAGTGGTCAGGAAATTCTTCTATCTGTAGCAGCTTATTGCCAAGGGAATATCATCCAGATGTAGGGAGATCATTGTCCCTTTATACTCAGCACTGATCAGGCCAGTTATTGAATACAATCCCTCCTTTGGGCTGCACCTCACTAGACGTTAAACATTAAAAAGACCCAAGAGGTTTCTAACAAAGAAGTTCACTTCCATAAAACCCTATGCTATCAGAAAGTATAAGCTCTGTCTCTTTATCATATACAGTCCTCAGAGGAGATCTATCCCTTACATTTTATACAATTAGGGAACTAGTGGTCCCGGATCTCTTGTATTTAATCAAGTCAAACAGTCATACCAGTGCCAGAACAAAGGATCTAAATCTTCATCAGCAGATTAATTAAACATAGTGGAGAGACAGGGTCTCTACTCAGTGCTGTTTCCCATCAGGACAATTCTCCTTCTGCACATGAAGTGCTGTGATATTCTATAGCCCTTCAGGATTCATAAATTCAACACGGCATTGACTGGCTTAGTCCTGTTAGAGAAGGGAGGTACAATCTAAGGGTGGGTAACAGTAAGGCATAAGGATCACAACAAGTGGCAAAGTGACACGTTTTGCCAAATGTCAGTGAGATATTAACACATCATCCTGAATAATGATACTAGACTCTAGGAGATTATTTATACTTTCATAAAAAAAGGAAACTGAGCATGACCAACAGGCTTTATTTTTATGTAGTTTGGGGGATCTGGAAATTAATTTTAATGCAGATGCTTCTGAAGATGCTATAATTTCAGTAGCAATTTATATCATGCAAACACAGACTCTGAGGTTGCGATATATTTGGAGGAATAGAATGAAATAATCCAAAAGGTTTGACTCTAAAGCATATATGTACTTATATAGCAATAATAAAGATTGATAGATAAATAGATAAATGTGTGTGTGTGTGTGTGTGTGTGTGTGTGTGTGAATACACACACACACACACACACACACACACACACACACACACACACACACACACACATGCACATATCTTGATGAGATTTATTTATTATGTATTTTATTTAATATTTGTTGACAGGGAAAGTCCAACTAGGACAGAGCCTATTTTCAGCGGAGGCCTAGGGAGAAACGCTCCAGACAAATGTCTTTGGAATGAGATATAGAGGATCTAGTATTATTCTTCTGTGGCACCTTCCATTAAGAATCAAACCACTGACAAGCAACACATCAGATATAAAGGGTTACAATACACCCAATGAAAAGTCCCTTGTGCCCCCAACACCCCTGTAGTTTTAAATATCACAACCATGTGATTGAACAGCAGTGGAAAAAGGACAAATTCTTTTACCACACTCTTTGACAGTCTCAGCAAAACACACACTCCATTTCAGCTTAGCAGTGTAAGTGAATGGGAAATATTCATTTAGTTTATTTAGTTTATTTATTGACATTTGTTTACCAGGAAAGTCTGACTGAGCAATAACCCCTTTTCTGCAGAGGCCCAGTGAAAAAGAGCTCCACATTACGTTTGCAGAAAGATAAAACAGCATCATATATGCATAAAAAACATTTGCAAGTTATACATGCTGTAGGTGAGGTAAAACAGACACCTGTTGGAAGCGAAAGTGTTGCAATAATACAGTTAGAACAAGAAAAATCTGGTTAATACAAACTGATTTTTATAGCATGTGCAGTATATAGGAGAGGAAAATATTATAAGAAGAGGGGATAGGGTTTTGTAAATGTAAAGGAGAGCTGAAAGTAGGTATACTCTGATTATGTTTTTTATGGCCATATCAGTGAGGAAAGCTCTTACCCTACAGGGAGTATAGTTTTTAGCGTTTTTTTTTTTTTTATTACTTGAAGTATATGATGATCACATTTCATCTCGATATCTATAGTCATGCCTATCCGTTTTTTATGTATAACCATTTCTATTTTGCATTGGTGGCTGAAGTTGCAGTGAAAAGATTTTTTTTGATTGTCACACAGTTGCTTGTGGGTATATAGAATGAGCTTAGTCATTTTTGGGTTCAACAGAAGTTGGAATTTGCCCATCCAGTATGCTACGGAGGAAAACACTTGCAGGGTAATTTCTTGTAATATTGGTATGGTCTTGGCTGCATAAATTAGAGCTGAGTCATCTGCATATTGTATAATTATGGCATTATTTGAGAAAGTATGCATGCCATTTATGAATGTATTAAATAGAAGGGGCAAATTATAAATCCTTGGGGAACATCTGAAGAGACAGTTTAAGAACAATGAGAAAACTTTATAGCGTTTCATTACCTGTTCTTGGTCTGATAGGAAGCTGTAGTAATAGGAGGGCGAAGAATCGTTAAGACCAAAAGAAGAAACTTTATGAAGGAAGGTTCAGTGGCAGACTGAGTCAAAAGCTTAAGACAGATTAAGACAGTACAGACCAGGCAAACTGTATCAGTGAAGCTCACCGGGGTGAAAGTTGTCCAGCTTTTAGTCCGAAAACTGCACTGGAGAAAGAAGATTATTTGCTGTAATATAATTAACAAGTTGTAAATGTTCGCAGCATTCCAGGATTTTTACTAAATAAGAGTATTGCTATATATCTGTAGAAGACCCCAATTTATGCAGGGTTATGTTGAAGGATTTTTTTCCAGAGTGATGAGACATACTTTTCTTTGATTGAGCAATTTATCAAGATAGAGACAGGATGCGCAAGAGCATCAGCATGAAGTGTAATATATTTGGCAGGCAATTGATCATAGACCGTGGTAGTACGTCTGGGTCTATGTAAGTACTTTTTGATAGTAGAAGTAGGAATGAGAGAGAAAGAGAAGGCATTTTGTTCATTGGTTGGTTGTTTAGGTGTATTTTAAAAGCTAGTGGTGTGTTTTAAGTAAGGATGCAACTATATTAATAAAGTATAAGTTAAATTGAGATTGAATGCTTGTGAACTAGTCATAAGTGATAAGGTTAGGTTATGTAGTTTTTCTCTGGTTTAGAAGTTTGCTCTTGAGGCCTAGAACAGTTGACATTTGAGTAGTATGTGTATCCTGAAAGTTAGAATGACATGTTTTTTTATCCTGCCTTATGCTTTGCTTAGTTTGATTTCTTAAGTAACTGAACTGTTATTGAGATTCAGTGTTTTATTTTTTAGACATGTTTCCAGCCTTTATATCTAGCATTCATGAGTTGTATAGTTGTCCTAGTAAGCCATGGTGATGTATTGGCCTTAGTTCTTACAGGGGCATGTTCGTTTAGGATACTTAGAAATGCTTTGTTGAATAGTGCCACACTATTATCAAGTGGTAGAGATTTATGTACATTCCGTTTATATCATTTTATGGTTCTGATGAAGGCTTCTTTTAAGAAATTGAAGAGATTCTACACTGCATTATACTGGCAGAATTTATGATACAGATTTTGCTATCTGATTGCAAACGTTGGGAGATGGTCACTCAGTAATTATATCAGAATGGCTTATTGCAGTTATGACGGTATTTTCTTGCATAGAGATGTGAGAATCTGGTCTAGTGATGACTCTCTAGCTGCATTTTTATGTTATCTAGTTGGGGTATTGATTACATGTGTAAAGCCATAGAACTGCATTGTATTAGAAGGGTTATCTTCATGTATTTTGTGCCAGTCAATGTTTATTTATTTATTTATTTATTTATTTATTTATTTATTTGCAGTTGGTTTACCAGGATAGTCCATTGGGCCAGAAGAACCCATTTTCAATGGAGTCCTGGGGAGAAAACCTCCGATATAGACAACATTAGGTACATACAATAACTACAAAATAATTATACAGAGTAGAGATAAAGCATTAATACATTTAGGTATAAATTTGAGAGACATTCAAAAAAATGTGGAGAAAAGCTCTGATATAGACAAAATTAGGTGTGTGCTATAACTACAAGATAATTATACAGAGTAGAGATAAAACATTAATACATTTAGGCTTAAATTTGAAAAATATTCAAGAATAAAAACAGTTTTGAGATATGCCTTCATTATTAAATAACCATTGTGAGGGAACATAAGCTTTAATGGGATGAGTTGTGTGTCATAGGTGTGAGGGAGATGTACTGTTATAGATCTATGAGGGAATGTCATGTAGTATAATGATTTCTTGTTGTATATTGCTGGAGATCCAGCAAAAGATCTCTTCGGAGATAGGGATGTTATTGCCTGGAGGTATGTATAAGCCTATTTTGGTTACATGTTTGTGGGTATTGAGTTCAAGATGTGAGATAAGTAATTCTGCATGTTTGAATTTTGGAATGGTGTGAGGGAAATGGGAGGATCCGGAGTATTTTTGTATTGCAACTCTACCCACGTTTTATTTTGCTTATCTAGCGTTAGTATATTATATCCCAGCGGAGATATTTTTTCATCTTTTGTTTCCTACTTGAGTCTGCTTCTGTTGTCATTGGGATATCAGGGGAGTTATGCTGATCAAACCATGAACTACAGGTAATTTATCAATGTTTCTTATGCTAATCAGATGTCGTCCTGTATGATTGGAGAGACATGTGAAGGTGATGGGTGTTATGTAATGGAAATAATGTCTTGAAGTGCTGGTATTTGAGCTGGAATGGCATTGGGGTGGATGTCTCCACTTAGTTTTATGGACGACTATGTGCTTTAATAGTGGACAGACCTTTTGCACTTGATTTTTTGTTTTGTAGGTATTATATTGATCCAAGGTTATAATTTGAGCAACTGGTTTTAAAAATTCAGTGCATGTGATTTGGTATAAAGTTAAAGAGATGGTAAATTGATGATTTGTATTGTTGTGGGTAGATATGAGTGTCCTACTGTAAGGTGAGTTATTTATATATATATATATGAAACATTTTTGACTCTCCCCTCACACATCATTCTTACAGCCCCAGCCCCCACTGCCCCACATCCATGCTGGGTCTACCAGCTTACCCTCCTACCCCCTTGAAATTTCTCTGGAATTTTGGTGACCAGTTATGGATCCTAAGGTCTTCCCAGGGGCTTAGCTGTTTTTGCTTTCATCTGTGGCCATTTCTTTTACATGCCGTACCCACTTCCCTTTAACTACCCCCCTTGCTCATCAACCATGCCTGAGAACAGCTCCTATAGACCACATCTCTCATTAGGGGTGTCATCATCAAGCATGCTCCTATCCAGGATGGGCATGCCAATCCCTCCCTGCTGTTAGTTGCCCAAGCTCCCTGGGTCATCTTGGCCATAGTCAAGGCTTTTATCCTTCTACACCACCTGAGAGGTCTGTAAAGGGTGAGATATTGAATCAGAGTTGGTGGTGATAGGCTGTGATGTGAGTTAATACAGAGTAGAATAAATGCAGTAGGAGTTATGGGAGTGACATTGTTATTTATTATGAAGTAGGAGATGATGAACACACTGCATGAGAGATGGAGGTAGAAGAGGAAGAAGAAAGAATATGAGGTTGAGACATCTCAGGAAGGGTTAAGTAGTAGCACAATGGTGTGAAGCTAATGAGCTGTATAGACATATCTTTTGAAATTGGTTGTGATTATAGTTAGATTAATAGGAGAGAGATATGATTAACTGTGAGTGGTTTAGTTGGCTAATATTGTTATAGAGGTGTTAAGAGTAATAGTCCTTTGTGATAGGTTGATTGGGGTCAGTGGGTGGTACTGTGTATACTTTAAATGTAGTGTAGGAGGGAGTGGGTAGGAACTGGAGGTAAGGCAGGGAGCTTAGTGAGCCCAAGCCTAGCAAAGGTATAAAGAGCAGAGTTTCAGCCTTGTAGAGTAGCATGTAGTTCCAGAAACAATCTATTGCAATGAAAAACTTGTTTCTACTGAAATAATGCTCTTTTTAGTGTAGCTCACATCTGGATGGTAGACTGCGGTATCATGCCCTAAGGATTCTGTTTTTAAAATGGTGCTAGAGAAAAAGTAGTATTAATTGGGAGAAGAACATAGAAACACAGAAAGTTAGTTAGGAAATCCAAGCTCTGAACTCTGATTAAGAAAGAAACAAAAGCTGTGGAAACTGTATTGTGAGAAATAACACAGACAATGGGAATGTCACTATTTGCAGTGAAATTATTACATAAAGCAGCTATGGGGCCTAGAAAGTAAGTGTAATTAAAAAGGTAGAGTGCATTTTTATAATGGTACAAGATATTGGGCCTATTATTCCAACTGCCTGTATGTGCTTCACTAATATATTTTACAGTGTTATTAAATAGTCAGTAGTATTGGCATGCAATGCACAAAACAATAGTCAACGTTGGCTATTGCATTCTGGATTTCATAGGAGTTTCTTGGTTTGATGAGATGATAGTCTGTGTGATGACCCACCATGTGGATGAGTAATCAAGGAGTCTCAATCCTCACCACTGGCACCACTGGGGAATGTACACTGGGAGGATAACAAGTACACACACAGTAATTCCAGATGCAACTCTCTGCATCAAGTACAATTTCCATTAAGCGCACAGACTGACCACAGTCATTCCAAGACTGGTTTCTCCCTCTTTCTCCAGATCCCCCACTGGCACAGCTATACAGCTGAGATCTCAGCTGAGTGACCAAGCCAAGACCTCCAGCACCCTCTCTGTCCAACCAGTGCTTCATGTCCCTGCCCAAGTAGCTGGCACACACATACACTCACACACACACACACACACACACACACACACCTGAGAAAAGCTGGCACAAGTTTGCTAGCTATGCACACATTTTACCCAGACTATAAGGTAGTTATCACTGTCACCAGCCAACTTCTTATCAGCTACTTTAAGGCCCTTAACAAAGGATGTCCAATCTTACTGTGTAATATTAATATTAATACAAATGGAAGTTTGACCAAGAACAAGGCTTTTAGGAGTGGCCTACACAGTGTCCCTAAATAAATATGTAAATACTCTCAAAACTTAAATATCTCTAGACAGATCTGCCACAATGAAAGGTTTAAATATATTTAATAATAAATAATAAAAGAACAAGAAAATACTCCATATATAATCACAGTGACATCACAGGAAATATTTAAAACAACACTTCAGGACAGTCTCAAATAAATTAAAAATATATCTAAACTAAGCTATATTACTGACCATACCTGAGATAATTTTGCTATTCCATAGAAATGTACTTCAACAGAGCAAGGCATATGTGTTGTGAATGGATCTTATCAGGTCCACAGCAGAATACAAAATGCACTGTCTCTCTAAGAGACTTTTTAAATTAATATCTCAGATATTACTGCTTTGATAGCTTGCAGAATGACATCATTTCTCATCATCTGACTCTATCCCAGGTTAAACCCTCACTGCTGGAATCTGGCAGTATTTAGCATCTACCTGTGAAAATACATAGACCTCAGATATTTGGCAAATGCTGGAAGTCATAAAACAATTACATTCCTTCATACTTTCAAAGATAGTAATTAGTTCACTCTGAAGACAATACAGAAAGCTTCTCAGCACAGACTCTGTGTCCAACTGCATTGAAAACTGAAAGATACCATCTTTTATTGCATAGCCATAAAGTAATTTAATTTCAGTTATTTTTCTGAAGTTAACCTCTTAAATTCCAGTTTCCAATGTTAAAATATATAAATTTAAACAGTTACAATAGTGCATGTACATTTCTGTTCTCTTCCAGCAGGGCACACTGTGGTTACACTTCAAGCCCAAGCACCTTATAAAATATCTCTTTAAAACACCTGTTTGTGAAAACCAGTTTGATAAACACATAACATACAGGTCTAATACAGTTGTAGCATCTTATACACATCATGTTGATATTCACAAATGACATATAATTATTTAAAACATTCCAGAAAGCTGTGCTGATAGTATCCCCTTTCATAACAGTCTGCTCTCACAATTATGATTTTATAGTAGCTTTGGGGTTTGCAGTGTACAGTAATGGGCAGAACACTTACAGGAACAGTTAAAATTCTACTAAGAATTCTGCTCTATTTAGTGCAGTTCAAAGCTGGATGATAGACCACAATAATCTGCCCTAAGGTTACTTACACGGCTAAGGTTAAATTGCAGGACTGAAACACATGGACTTGGACAAAATGCTTCAAACTTCATTTTGACATTGTCAAAGTCGACATAATCCATGATTCTGGATATAGGTGTATATAGACATGCATGTTTTTTTCTGAACTGCACAGCAAAATTATTCTAGGTTTGCGCAGTGGGACTACACAATGCTACAAAACAGGGAAGACAGTAAGAAATGTGGAAATGTATGTATTCCTATACTATATATACTAGACACAAAAATGTATAACAGTATATTGTGATAACATTTTTAGTTTAATTTAACATTACAGAATTCAGTAATCAGAGAAGATGATGCATCATTGTGTAGGTTCAGTAACAGTGGATAGCATTGTTTGGTTATTTTTTTTTTTTTTTGTATTTATTACAGTTGAGTACTGAGTTAGTTTGATTGCGAATAGCTCTTTTCCAGGAGAGACTAAGAAAGAAAAACTCCACCAATTAATACTAAGTTAGGTAACAATAATAGCAAATCTAGCATGCAAATGAACAGACCACATTAAACCATGCATACTCAAAGGTCTCTAAAATCCAGTTGTATGCCAATTAATTGATCCTCTTAACATTATAGCCTAGCATTTAAGTTCACAGTTAAATGGTTACAACCTTGTTGCAATTCAAAATTGATGATGTCTGAAATTTCGTACTGAGGTCCAACTCAACACCGCCTTATGGTGGTATCTCAGAAGTTCATAAGTTAGAACCCTGAGAGGTCTATGCAGTGCTACACTATGTGAGAAGGGAGCACCTCCCTGTCAATTTGTAGGGCCAAATGCAATTAAAGGTTTCATAAAAAAAAAAAAAAAAAAAAAAAACAGGCTCAGAGATTCCCTAAAGACCATTACAGCCAACAACTAATGAGCCAGAAGGATTATTACACCACTAAATCAAGGCAAACTAGATGTGTCATGAAGATTAGAGTGGGATTCATGAATGCTCTTCCCTATAGAGCAGGGCTGTTGCACAGTAGAATGGTGTACCAAAATCCTGTGGGATTCATAAGATATGCTGCACAGTGGGGTAAGACCATATATGTGATCTTAACCTACCTTGCAGCCACAGTGCTCCATGCATGGAGTACACCTTCAAATGACACCCCCCCCCCCAGACACTACACTGAACGCACACTAGCTAGGCCCAGCACTATAAGTTACAGGACCAGAACCATAGACCTACAGTTGGTGTACTGTGCCTGACTGCATCAATCCTCCTTCCCTGCTGATATGTTATCAGCCTACAAAGATGGGCTAACATTAGCGCTAACGTAAGAAGAAAAAAATATTTTGTATTATAGGAAAAGAAAACTATTGGCAAGGAAGCTGCCTGTGAAGGCAACTGTCCTGGGCGCAAAGTGTTCAGGGGCATGAGCAGCCACTCCCAATAGCTCTTTGATGCAATACTGACTTTTAAATGCCACTATTGCACTTGCGGTAAACCTCAGAGTTGTAGCAATCCATATGTGGTCTAAACTGTAGCAACTACAGTTGGTTCAGTTTAAAAGTAAAAAATAAAATCTAAAACTTGAGTGCTCTAGTGCTGCATGTAGGCAGGGTATAAACTGTAGCAAACAACTTGCTGCAGTTTAAAAGAAGAAATCTTTTTTAATATATTAAAGGAGGGCTGGAGCAGGACACAGAAGTGAGACCTGAATGGCTGGGGGTAGAAACATGTCATGCAGTTGGCCACCTGATTGGTGTGCCAGTAGAAGGACTGTCCATTTTTTTTTGCCCTTCAATGGAAAGGTTGAGGGGGGGGGGTATTATATCTAACTCTAATAAGCCAATCATGTACATGTATTGGCTTATTACAGTAAAGTGCTTTTCTTTTCCTTGCTCTAACTTGAAGAGCTGAGGGGGTAGGGTGGTGGGTCATTGTACTGGCCCAGGATGCACAACCGCACTTCTTTCCAGCCCAACAGTGACACTACTGAGCTTACACCAATGGGAGCAGTCACAGCACTAGATCCCCTCATTACCATATTATGGTAATGACCCTAACTCTGCCATCATATCTACAACTGAAAAAGTTGTATAAGTCGCTCTGTAGAATGACAGATAGTAGGGCACTATGTAGCAGAGAACAGCTACTTAGGCATGAAAAACACAGCATACCATAGTAGTTGTTGCCTGCTGTGCTGAACAATGCTATCATACTCGTAACAATTCAGTTCACAGAACCAGTGTGCGTTCCACGACACTGTTTATTATGTGTGGCAATGTGCCATTCACAGAAGATGATATGTTCTGTGTGCTCCCTCACATTAACACATTTCTGTACGAACTGCAATAATGGCAACTAACAAACGAAACATAATTCTCAGAATGCAATGATGCACCCTCGCTCTCTGTTCTGAATAACCCAGCCCCTCTTTGGACTTTTTTTCTATAGTAATTGGTTTTGCAAAACTGATCAAAAGTCGTTGGTTCATAATAGGCTATTCATCCAGTGGACTGTTTGTAATATAGCCAGTAATCCCACCAATTTATGAAGACATTAGTTAATACCAGACCACAACTTAGCTTTGGCTCCTTTTCATAAGGGCTAGAAGAACCATGGGGGGGGGCTACATTTACAACTGCCCATCCAGTTGTCCTGTGTAACATTCCAGTTCTTAACCGAGTTCTTTAACAACTTCCATTTATTTAGTACAAACACTTGGGCTGTTTATTAGATATTCTAAATGTGTTTGTAGAAAGCACTGCCCCTGGATTACTGATGTTCTGGAGTCACTGTTTATATTTTTAGGAGATAGTACATCATAAAAGAGGGAGAGGGCCTAGATCCTGGCAATGAAATCAGACATCCTTATTAGAAATATGTTTCTGACAGATTATAGGGTGGCTGTTCTGGACTAGACATAATTGTATCTTAAGTCTTATCCTTAAATTAAACAATTTCAAACTTTTTCATGTCTGGTATCCTTACAGAGAAGGCTGCTTTACATTGCTTATTGCTATCAGATAAGTCATTAGTTGGGTGCAATGGTCATAACACGTGCAGTTCAACAGATATGCCAGATGTTTACTGAACAGTCTTTGAGCAGATGTATTTTTGCTACACTTTAGGGAATTGATAAGATCCTCAAGGGGAACCATGACTAAGGATATAGTTATTTCCTTCTTTAAGAACAGCATTTGATGTTGCAAATAATAGCCCAAGTCCTGAGAGAAATGTGACTTGATTGCTCCCACTCCCCTCTCCCTAACTGGCCTTGATGCTGAATATGTACAGTTACAAAAATAAATACTACAAGTGTGTTGACTTAAAAAAAGGAAGAACCTAGACATGTTTTAGGTCTGTATTTAAAACAGTCTTTCTTTTCTTGATACTTCAAAAAATGTTATTGTAAATATGCCAAAACATAGTTTACAGTATACGTTTAGCACAAAAATCATGGAAAACAAAACTAAACTAAAATAAAACACCAGCATTTTCACACTAGTTCTTAGTATAAAACTAATTAAACCCACTGCTATACAATAGTTGATAATGCTCATTTCTTGCTAGAATAGCATACTTGTTTTTATCTAGTGAAAAACTATCTTTTTTTAGCCTTACCTTATTCAAAGTTGGATTCAGAAAGAACAACTCAACCCTTTACATTTTAAACATCTTGACATAAAACTAGAATAAATGTTTAAAGACCCAGTAACTATCGCCTGACTATTTTTTCATTCAGTAAAACCTTTGTGGCAATGAATATAGGATTTTTTGTGAAAATTGTGGCAGCTTGGCATTTGGTACACAGGGTAAAGGCTGTGAGGTGTAGGTCCTGTGACAGTGCAGCATTTGATTCCCACACTACTCATTTTCCTACTGTGTGGCCTTGTACTGGTCACTTAACCTGATATTGCTCTCAGGTCACCACTCAAAGGGGACTGTGGGTCTAACTGGTTAACGAATGAGTATTATTATTTATTATGATTGTTATAATGGTGGAATACATTCAAACATGTGACTACAGAGGAGCTCAGTAAACAGCATAGGAAGTTATGCAGCACACACCACACATCTTCATTACCTTCCCGTTTTTATTCTCTAAAGGAGACATTTACCATTCTGTGGGAGCCTTCATCCCAGTAAGTCACATTTCTTTGTGTGAATTCACTAATTAGAACAAATTAGTATACTTTGCTGAATTTAGACTCCCTAAATGCCAAAGGACAGTTACAGTCATATTGTCAGGCTCTGCCTAACGATCATCTTAAGTTACAAGTAAAACATGCCAACTCTGTCATTTGTCCACACAGAGCTGTTAGTTACTCCTGAGTCTACTGGTGAAGACAGTTCACTGACATTTGCATTAAAGTAGTTTCCTCTAATCTTCCAAGAAAAAAGGAGGCTAAGTATACAATTTTGTTGTAATACTTTCAAGGCAGAAGACGCAGCCATCCACCAGAAATGTAACACCACTGGAAACTCAGTCCCCTAGCAGAATTCCCAAGATTTTTAGCTCCTTATAGTCAGAAATGTGTTTCAGTTCCTGTATAAATTCATTGACTTTGAATAGAAATAAACATGTTTATACAGTATTTACCAAATAACCACAGACATGTGTTAACATGAAATGCACTATGTGCATATCTAGCTTATCAAACCAAATGTATTTATTATAAGACAATTACCTGTCATAAAATGTCATCATTAATGTCATCATCAATACGATGCAGTTAGCCAGCTATGTGCAAATCAGAGAAATAAACAATACAGTTAAACAATAATCTCCAGATGTGCACAGAGGCAGTACTTGGAAGGATGCTATTCAGGCTTCCTTGCTCTTATTGCATGCAGTAATGACCTTGTTACTGTCTGCCCCCCGTCTTTTATTACCTGTCCTTCTTCCTGTCTCAGCTGCCTGTTCATCTGCCTCTCTCAGTTCCTGCTGATCCTATGCTTCTCTCCTACCAGCCCACCCAACCACCCTACCAACCCTTCTCTTGGTGTTTTACTTCCATCAAGGCAAATGCACTAGGCCTGCAATACCTTGGCCCACTTCCATTTCAACAGAAGACAAGGCTGGAACAACTGCAAAGTGTTTGTGTGTGTGTGTGTGTGTGTGTGTGTGTGTGTGTGTGTGTGTGTGTGTGTGTGTGTGTGTGTGTGTGTGTGTGTGTGTGTGTGTGTGCAGTATTCCACTCAGACTCTGGCATAACTCACCTCCAGCAATATACAATATGCCGTCTCATGGGAAGGAAAATTGTCATGCATCCTTTCACCATTTTATCCAGTCTTTCAATGAAACCCTCAAGGCCTTTCCTACTGTTTCACTTTTCCTTTCATGGGATGAGAAAAGTGTAGACAGTGGTGAGAGATCCATTAGACATCTCAAATCAAAGGAGTAATGCTTCAAAGATATCCCAAGAGGCTACAACTTGTGGTTTCACACAGAGTGCTGGCTATGTAATATGCAATAGACCACACAGTCTTAGCAGTCTTTTCTTACCTCTCCAATCCCATATTCCTTTTTGTATTATAAACTCAAGTATAGCCAGGCTATCAAGGAAGTGATGTAGCTTTTGAAATCTCCTACATCTATGTGTTACTTAACCACTGTAATACTCAAGAGAAAACAAGGGTGATATGATATGATGTAAATCTCCAAAAATGGGAAACCATAGAATGATCCTGAAATACACTTGTCTTACCACATTTAAGACTAGATGCTTTACAGTAGATTTCTTATCAAAGTCTCCTGGAAACTTGGGGGCTCTGTCGTTCCCTGTCTGCCCTCCTATTTGCAGCATACTAAGAGTTATTTCATCATTAGAACTGTCCCAGTATATCCACAGACACTGCCTACCTAATCCATGTGGAGCTCAAAAGGAATAATCCACTTTGACAAATCCTTGATAATTGTCTTTGCCAGAATTTCTTGACTTTATTAATCTTGTCTTTATGGAGAGTTAAACACATTATTTTATAAAGAGTAATTTGAATAAGTCACTTCATTTTACATGTAGATAGATTGATAAACTGATGGTAGCAGCAGGACACAACTCTGAAGTGCTTTTACTGAACGATTTTAAAAGAGTGATATCATTTCAAGAGATAATATGAAACCATGTTAAAAGCAGTTCAGAGGTATTTCGTCTTCTGAATACAGTTTCCTGGCATTTACAGTGGTTGAATTCTACATCGTGGAAATCAGTTTGCAGTGGGATATACTGGGAAGGAAAGAGAGTGAAAGACAACGATGACTGATTACTCTTAACTTTAGAATTTTCTGCATTAGCCAGGAAAGAGGTTCCATCACCTCTGTTAAGAGAAGGATCTTCTTCTTCTTCTTTTGGCTGCTCCCATTAGGGGTCGCCACAGTGGATCATCTGTTTTCATTTTTTCCTGTCCTCTGCATCTTGCTCTGTCACACCAACCACCTGCATGTCCTCTCTTACCACATCCATAAACCTTATCTTAGGCCTTCCTCTTTTCCTCTTACCTGGCAGCTCCATCCTTAGCATCTTTCTCTCAATATACCCAGCATCCCTCCTCAGCACATGTCCAAACCAATGCAATCTCACCTCTTTGGCTTTGTCTCCAAACCTTCTAACCAGAGCTGACCCTCTAATATATTCATTTCTAATCCTGTCCATCCTCATTGCACCCAATGCAAATTGTAACATCTTTCACTCTGCCACCTCCATCTCTCACTTTTGTCTTTTTGTCAATGCCACCTTCTCCAACCCATATAACATAGTTGGTCTCACCACCCTCATGTAGACCTTCCTTTTCACTCTTGCTGGTACCAATTTGTCACAAATCACTCCTGACATTCTTCTCCACCCACTCTACCCTGCCTGTACTCTCTTCTTTGCCTCTCTTCCACACTCACCATTACTCTGAACTGTTGATCACAAGTATTTAAACTCATCCACCTTCACCAACTCTACTCCCTACATCCTCACCATTCCTCTGTCCTCCCTCTCATTCACATACATATATTCTGTCAGTCCTGCTGACCCTCATTCCCCCTCATTAGAGCATATCTCCATCTCTCCAGGGTCTCCTCAACCTGCTCTCTACTCTCACTACAGATCACAATGTCTTCCGCAAACATCATAGTCCACGGGGATTCCTGTCTGATCTTGTCTGCCAATCTGTCCATCACCATTGCAAATAAGAAAGGTCTCAGAGCTGATCCATGATGTAATCCCACCACCACCTTGAATACATCTGTTACTCCTACCGCAGACTTCACCACTGTCACACTATCCTCGTGCATATCCTGTAGTACTCTTACATACTTCTCTGCCACTCACAACTTCCTCCATACAATGCCACAACTCCTCTCTAGACACCCTGTCATATGCTTTCTCTAAGCCCACAAAGGCACAATGTAACTCCTTCTGACCCACTCTATACTTCTCCATCAACACCCTCAGAGCAAATATTGCATCTGTACTGCTCTTTCCCAGCATGAAGCCATACTGGTGCTCACTAATTATTGCTTCCCTTCTTAACCTAGCATCCACTACTATTTCCCATAACTTCATGTTGTGACTGTTCACTTTTATACATCTGTAGTTACTACAGCTCTGCACATCACCCTTATTATTAAAAATCGGTACCAAATACTTCTCCATTCCTCAAGCATCCTCTCACTTTCCAAGATTTCATTAAACAATCTGGTTATAAACTCCACTGCCATCTCTCCTAAACACCTCCATGCTTCCAGAAGTATGTCATCTGGACCAACAGCCTTTCCATTCTTCATCCTCTTCATAGCTCTCTTTATTTCCTCCTTGCTAATCAGTTCCATCTCCTGATTCACTATCCCCACATCATCCAGCCTTCTCGCTCTCTTATTCTGGTCATTCATCAGCCCCTCAAAGTACTCTTGCCATCTACTCAACACACTTTCCTCACTTATGAGTACACTTCCCTCATTATCCCTTATCACCCTTACCTGCTGCACATCTTTCCCAGCTCAGTCCCTCTGTCTAGCCAATTGGTACAGGTCCCTTTCTCCCTCTTTAGGGTCCACCCTTTCATACAACTCTCCATATGCCTTATCCTTAGCCTTCATCACCTCTCTCTTCACCATACTTCTCATCTCTTTATATTCCTGTGTACTTTTCTTCATCTCTCTGACAATCCCACTTCTTCTTCGCCATCCTCTTTCTGTACTTCCTTGTTCCACCACCAGGTCTCCTTGTCCTTCTTCATCTGTCCAGATGTAATGCCAAGCACCTTTCCAGCTATCTTCCTTACCAGCTATGCTGTAGTTGCCCAGCTCTTCAGTAACGCTTCACTGCCACCCAGTGCCTTTCTTAACTCTTGCCTGAACCCCGCCTCAAAGCCATTCTTTTTCAACTTCCACCATTTGATCCTTGGCACTGCCCTCACTCTTCTCCTCCTCTTCTTGATCACCAACTTCATCCTGCAGACCACCATGCTGTGACTCATCTCTCTACAGATCACAATATCATCTGGGGGTCTGAATGGAGAGATGATAAGTCAACAAGCAAAGGAGAGTAGTATTGCTGAAACTGAATTCATCCTCAAGTCTTGGTGAGTACCTTCACAAGGTGGACCCTGTTTTTCACAAAATCTCACCAAGCCAACACTGATATACAGACTGTATTTATATAGTATATATCATGGACAGAAATCGGTCAAAAAATTTAAAAAGCTAGCTGGGTGCACAAGACCCAGGATATAAAAAAGTGCCCAATCCTGGTAGGTGCACTGGTACCAGGACTGGAAAAAAATGACAATGTAGAATCCTCAAAATATGGAAACATTCCTACAATGGGGCCAGGCCAGGCCGAGGGGGAGGATGGCCTCCCTGTTGTAGAAGTCACAGTCCACAAAAATCACAAAAACTGATAGGCTAAAGAAGAGGCATAGCAACAATAAAGTGGACTATTGAGGATAAGAAAGAAATTATGTATTGTTCCTATTATGCAAAAAGCCTAGAATTTTCAGACACAAGATATACAAAAATATTAAGAGATAAATTAAAGGAAAGAAAAATATTTTCACTAGAAAAACTGTCAGAAGCTTTGAATAAATATTTGTGTTCATTAATACAACAAATTTGTGAAAAACAGTATAAAGACCAAGAAACTTTGATCTGTTTGGAAAAAGAAGCATCTGAAAAAGTGCAAAAATAATAAACAACAAAACCTAGAAATTTTTGAAAAGTATAAAAAAGAAATATGGACATGGGAAAGAAAGAGAACTATGATATGGTACAACATTTATGCAAACGTAAAAGCCAAATTAATCAATACAAAGAAGGCAGACCCAAAGATATTCCAAGAGAAATACAGGCAAAGGCATCCAAATATGGAAAATTTCACAATAAAGAAAATAATATCACAAAGTGGGAATGTAGAAAAGAAGATTATTAAAGTAGAAGTTAAAAAAATAGAAGTTGAAGTTATGGAGTGTCTGCGAAGTGAAGGATTTGGTGTAGAAGGTCTAACAAAGGTTACGTTACAGCATGATGGAACGAGTCCCCAAAGTAAGGAGAAACAGGAAGATCAGTAGACATCTGAAGAAGAAATATGGACATGGGAAAGAAAAAGAGATTTAATATGGTGTAATATCTATGCAAAGGAGAAAGCAAAATTAATCAATGCAAAAAGAGCAGCACCAAAGATATTTAAAGAGAAATACAGGCAAAGGAATCCGGACATTGAAAACTTTATAATACAAAAAATAAGATGACAAAGAGGAAAAGTAGAAAAAGCAATTAGTAATGGAGAAGTCAAAGAAATAGAAACTGAGGTTATGGAGAACTTGCAAAGTGATGGATTCAGTGTAGAAAATTTAATTCAGAAAGCACCACAACAGGATACATCAATGGATATCCAAATTAAGGGGAAATCAGTGGAACAGGAAGCAATTTGTCAGGTGCCATATGAAGATATTTTTGGAGCCTTCCACAGGAAACCATTATAAATGTTCACTTGAAGCTGGATAGCAAGGGAAGGAACAAGAAACTGTGGAAACTCTGATGCAGTCAATGTTGGGGAGTGATAGGCTAGTGAGTTGCCATATGACAGAGCAATGGATGGCAAATGATGAAACTGAAGAGAATGTGGCACAGGAAGATGCTATAGAACTTTCTATAAAATGCCCTCAGGAAATGGAAAACAAAAAAAAATGTGCCCTCAGTTTAGAAGAAAATGAGCTAAGAGAATAGTTGATTGATTTAATAGAGATAGATAGACATATTAAGATCAATGAAAGACATAGACTGATGAAGGTTAATTAAACCCAAAAAGTCAGAAGTTTGATAAAACAAATTAAAACAGTAATTAGGACTGTCCATAGTGATCCATGTGATATAACAGAAGTAAACAGGATATATTACTGTGTAGCTAAATTAATAACTGATAAAATTCTACCACAAAAACACAGGGTAGTGAGGGAAAGGAAGGGGAGAAACCTAATACCACCCATCATGGAGGTATTGAACAGAGAAAACTATAAAGCAATTAAGACAAAAAGTGTCACTATTAGAAGAACATAGAAGAGGGAACAGATCAACAAAAATACCCAGAAAGATTTGTTTGTGTCTTTTGGCTTTTCCCGGATAGGGGTCGCCACAGCGGAACTCCGGCCCGCTAATGATTGGCAGTTGATTTTTACGTACCGGCTTGCCAGGCCTGAAGCACAACCTTCAACAAAAGTACGCCCATTCACGCATGTCTCCACACAGAAGACGCTCTAGCTGAGAATCGAACCAGACAGCGTCTTACTGTGAGGCGACAACGCTACTGCAGCACCACCACCACAGGCCAAAAATACTCAGAAAGATAAACGTGATAATAGCAATGTGCAGTATTAGAACAGATCAGGATCTATCATGCACTATTGCAAATAACAAACAAGATCTCAGCACAGTCGGAAAAACTTAGAAGATACACAAACAAATGTAAAGGAAAAGTACAAAAGAAGCAATTTATTGATGACACAAAAAGATTTAAAGAGAATTGGGAAACAGGGTAAATGGAATTGAGAGACCATAAAAAAAGAAGAACTAGATACATTTTGGAGAAGTATTTATGAAAATCCTGTGGAACATAACAAGTATGCTAAATGGATAGCAGAAGTAAAAGAAAGAATAAGAAGTTTAAAGGTACAGGATATGAAATGGGATGAAGTAACAGCCAGAGTGATTGAAACAAAGTTAAGAAAAGCCTCTAACTGGAAAAACCCCAGCCCAGATGCAGTACCTAACTTTAGTTAAAAGTATTAACATATTTGCACAAAGATTTAGCCATGAGTAAGAACTACTTATATGCACATGCTGAACAGATACCAACCTGGCTAACAACACAAAAAACAATGCTCCTACTTAAGAGTGAACCTGCAAGCTACCCTAAAAATTATATACCAATAACTTGCCTTCAAATTACGTATAAACTATACACTGGAATTGATGCTGACAGAGTTTATAGTCATTTAGAAGAAAACTCAATAATAGCAAAAGAACAAAAGGGCAATAAAAGAAAGTCATATGGAACAAAGGATCATTTATTGATAAATAAAGTCATAGTGGAGAACTGTAAAAAGGGGAAGAATTTAAGAATGGCATGGATTGACTATAAAAAAGCATTTGATAGTATCCCACATTCATGGATAAAAGAGTGCTTAAAAATGTATAAGATGCACCCTACACTGATTGACTATATTACAGTGACCATGAAACAATGACAGACCACTTTGTAGTTAAGTCATGATAAAGAGAAAATTATTATTCCAGGGATAAAAGTTCAAAGGGGGGTATTCCAGGGTGACTCTCTGTCACCACTGCTAATCTGCCTTGCCCTTAACCCATTAAGCTCTATACTTAACAGCTCAGGCCATGGCTATAATTTGGCTCCTAGAAAACAACAAAGTGTAAAGCCTTCTCATCTTCTCTTTGTCGATGATTTAAAGCTGTATAGCTCATCAGATGGGGAACTGAAAGCATAGCTGCAAGTTATCAAAACTTTTTCAGATTATATAAGAATGTCATTTGGTCTGTTATAAATGTGCAAAAGCAACTTTTAAAGCAGGAAAACTGCAGCACCAAGAAAACATCAGTTTGGGACAGGAATGTGATATAAAAGAACCTGAGCAAGAGGGAGTGTATAAATATTTGGGAATTGATGAAGGATCAACAATGAAACATGAACAAATGCAAATAAAACTTAGTAAGGAATATTTTAGAAGACTTAAGTAAATCCTGTAAACAGCATTGACATCTAGGAACAAAGTTCAAGCTATAAACCAATTAGCTCTTCCTATCCTAACTTACAGTTTTGGAGTGACTGACTGGCCCCAAAATGTGTTGGATTGATTAGACAGGAAAACAAGAAGGATGCTTCATGGTCACCAAATGATATATAAAAATCAGTGCATACCAAGATTATATATTCCCTGTTCCAAAGGAGGGATGGGCCCCATTGAAATTGATTACATGTACAGATCTACAATCATGGGACTGCACACATATCTGTTGACCTCACAAGACCCAAATGTAGTGAATGTTTTGAAACATGAGGAGAATAAATCTAAGATGACTTCCCTGTTTAGTCTAGCAGAAGCATATCGGTGTCAAGCAGGAATGGAAATCAAACCAGAAGTAAATAAAAATCAGGCAGCAACTGAATGTGCCAAAAAACAAAAGAAAGAATATAAGGTGAAGGACCAGATGAGAAGGCAAGAAATGTGGAAAATGCATAAATATAGTTGCAAGTATAGACAACTTCTGGAAGAACCTCATGTTGATCAGGAACGAACACAGGACTGGTTAAGGAGAGGTGAATTCATATCAAGAGATGAAAGGTTAATATTGGCAGGCCCAAGATAGTGGGCTACGTACATGTTGGTTTATAAAGTCCATTGAACATGTGGGAGAAACATACAAATGTAGATTTTGTAAAACAGAATTGGAAACAGTCGCACTCCTCGTTGCTGGTTGTGACATACTAATGGCAAGAGGACTGTACACTGAAAAGCATAATAATGTGGCAAGACTGTTGCATTGGGGATTGCTCAAACATTTTGGTATTGAAATGGCTGAAAAACACTGTAAACATGAGCCAAAAAGCATCACAGAAAATTATGAAGTCTACATCACATGGGATCACCCATTACCAACAGTTTAAAAGGTAGATGCTAGAAAGCCAGATATAGTGGTCCATGAAAAGAAGAGAAAAGTAGCATTAATCATTGAAATCACCAGACCCAGTGACTACAGTGTCTTGTGTACAGAGAGACAAAACGTCATAAAATATCAGGATTTGTAGGCAGAAAAGAGAGCAATGTGGAAGAAAGATACCCAGACACTTCCAATAGTAGTAGGAGCAATGGGGTCTTATAAAAAAGAATCTGCAATCGTAATTGGATATGTTACCAATACATGTAACTCCATACGAATTGCAGAAGGAATCATTACTGGGCACATTGCTGGTGCTGCAAAGAGCGCTTCTGGCTGACATCAAAGATTGAAACAATACTAATTTCATGAACTTTAATCATACTTTGACTAAGGAATGGGGTCCATTCCTGGAGAAACTAAAGAAGAGACAGACCACCATCCTATGCTGCCTAACTATGCTTTACCTGTCCCCAGTTTACAGTCTCCAAATTCCTTCAGACTGTCCCTCCTGCATAGGATATAATCCACCTGTGTGCATCTTCCTCCACTCTTGTACATCACCCTATGTTCCTCCTTATTCTTAAAATACATATTCACCACAGCCATGTCCATCCTTTTCGCAAAATCTACTACCATCTGACCTTCTGCATTCCTTTCCTTAACACCATACCTACCCATCACTTCCTCATCCCCTCTGTATCCTTCACCAACATGCCCATTGAAATCTACTCCAATCACCACTCTCTCACCCTTGGGTACACTCACCACCACTTCATCCAACTCACTCCAAAATTATTTACTGAAAATAATTTTGCACCTGTAAACAACAATTTGTTCTGTCTGCTGAATTATTTTATCTAAGTGAAGTAAGTGTGTGTGTGTGTGTGTGTGTGTGTGTGTGTGTGTGTGTGTGTGTGTGTGTGTGTGTGTGTGTCTGTGTGTGTGTGTGTGTCTGTATTTGTTTGATGAGAAGAGAAAATATTAAAGTACAGAACAGAATGAAATTCCATTGTTTATCACCATATATCTTATTAAAATCACTTTCTTTCTGAGGTACTGAACTGAGATGCAATGTTAATTAACATTATTCTGATTGTAAATCTACAGAATCATAAATCTGTAAGTACAATGTAAGCCAGAAGCAACGTTTCTGCAGTATATTTAAGCACTGCATTGTGTATAGTTGCCTAAAACACATCAACAGAGATATTAGGATTTACATGAATGCCAATATTTGATGCCGCTTTAGCTATATTGTAATATTTGTTTATGTAGCATAGCAGACATATACTTAATGATATCAGCAAAAATCAGGTGCAAAGGAAAGCAGGACTTAATTTCTTTTTAAATATTTTCAGCATCCTCCCAAAATGGGTGTATGTTCATCATTCCAGTCTTCCAACAAGTTGCTTACATCAACGGTGAAACAAAAGTGAATAAAGGAAAACCAGATGAGCTTTGAGTTTTATAGCTTTATTAAAAATGTCCTTTCTAAGTTGTGTAACCTGGGCTATGTGCCCCATCTGCCAAGGACTGTGTCATGTATCATATGGTTATACATTCTTTTGCATTATATGCTTATCCAGTTTAATATTGCAGTGAGTCAGAGCATATCCCACGAGCAACAGGCATAAGGCAAGAAGTCAGCCACATTTGGGACAGCAGTCCGTTTTGGAAAACATAATCACAAGCTACTGCAAATGTATACCTATAATACTCCACCAGTCTGCTTGCTGCATGCCTTTGAAAGGAGGGGAATCTAATGACCCTGTGCAAATATATTAAAATCCTTCTAGGACGAGATATTCACCCTCATCCTGGCCTCACTTATTAGAATGAACATCAAAACAATTCTCATCCACACTAAGCCTACAACAGCCAACTCCCAACCCTGGTAATCTAACTTTTGCAGCCATAAATTTTAGAAGAATAAGAGATAAAATTGATGAACTACATGCCTGGATTACCCAAAATAAACCTGAAACGTGGTTTAAATCCAGCATAAATGACTATGAAATTACACCTCCCAGCTATAATATCATCCATAATGACCATATAAAGATGAAAGGTGGTGGTATTGCTTTAATATTTCCCAGCTACCACCACACTTCCCCTTACAACAAACCAACACCAAAATTCAATTTAGCAGAGCTTCTTATTACTTTCCTGAAATTAAACAATTATAAACAAATACGTATTACTGTTCTTTCTATCCCTCCTGGCAACAATACTGCTTTATTGGAAGATACCCTACATTGGATGTCCATAACAATTCCACAAGAAAATACTATTAGGTAATGTGATTGTCAATTGGTTGGACTCTTAAGTCCCCTACATCTAGTGTGAACTTATTTGGTTTCACACAACTAATTAATAGCCCCGCATGTTATAGCAAGACATCAAAGTCCTTATTAGACTGGATCCTAATATCAGAACCTAGCAAATACTCCACCACAGGTACAATGTCAGACTCTCTCAGTGACCATCTCCCAATCTATACAACCCAACATCTCAAACATCCACTTAAACAGCATGTTTATAAAACCACATGCAACCTGTCCAAGTTTAACCCAGAAATAGTCACTACTACCCAATCATCTATTAACTGGAACTTCCTAAAATTCCTCCCCATAGATGATGTAAATGAATTCAATACAACTTTCCTGAATATCCTTGCACCTCTTAGAATGAAGAGACTAAAAACAAATAATGCAATTTAGCTATGCAGAAGGAGTAGGATGCTAATGCGGGAGAGAAAAAAGCATGGAAAGAATGGCAGAAATATAAAACACCTCAATATCCTGGAAACTTCAGAATGTTTTGCAATCGTACTGAACAAACAAATAAATGAAATAACAAACTATGCTGTAATAACTTTCAGAATAGCTACTTAACTGAATAGCCTATTTATCTACATAACTGAATAATCTACTGGAAACTTCAACTAGGTGTCTTTATTCCTCCCACAAGGAGGGTATCAGAGAAAGAGAGAGAGAGAGCGAGACAGGCAGTCTCCTAGATCTGCTAGCTAAAGTGATTTTATCTGAACTAATCCTTTGTACTCAGCTTCTTGTTAGTCCTGTCACCCACTGGGTCATTGGTGGGATACCAGACTTCACCTGAGCCCTCTGGATTACCTCTTTTAACTTTCAGAATAACAGTAAATACAATACTTGCATCCTGGCCATACATTTAACCCTAACCTTGCTCCCAATAACTCTACTCGAAACCACAATACAATTCAACTAATCTCACAAATAGTATAGCATCTTTAACCAAGGATTCTCCAACACCTAATTCCAACCCTGCCCAGCAGCCACATATTGCCACATCCACTTTTACTTTCAAATCTGTGCCAATATCCTATACAAAACCACTCTTCAACAAACTAAAACCATGCTCTACTTCAGCAGATGATCTTCCAAGTGAGTACTTTAAAATAGCAGCCAAAAGCATTGCCTACCCTGTCTCAGTCCTTATAAATAGGTCAATCCAGAAATCCCACATTTCCTTTCTCTGGAAAAAGTCACATATTATCCCTCTGCACAAAGGAGTAAATTCAACAGACATTAAAAACTTTCGACCTTTAGCAATATTCTCCCCTTCTCCAAAATACTTGAAAAATGTGTTCAAAATAATTGCTAAACTATCTCCTGCATAAAAAACTCCTATCCCCCACACAACATGGCTTCCATCCTTCACATAGTACTAACGCTGCACTTCAAACCTATATAGATACTGTCAATAAAGCTAGAGATAATGGCAAACTGCCTCCTCCTTATTTATAGATTTGTCTAAAGCCGTCAACACAGTTTGTCACAGCAAATGTCTATTTCAAATGTCCTCATTAGGTCTCTCTCAGCCCAAACTTCTATGGTTTAAAAGCTGCCTATCCAATAGGTATCAGTCAGTAAAATGGCGCTCCACCCTCTCTCCATATCCCCAGTCACCACTGGTGTACCACAAGGCTCTGTCCTTGGTCTCCTCCTCTTTAATATTCTCACCAAAACTCTCCACACATCCACACAACAGGCCACCCTAATATAGTATAGAGATGACTCCAAACTCATTTGCACATCTGACAACACGGCAAAAAAATTACTCAGGAAGGTTTAACTGCAACTGAAAAATGGCTTTGGAACTCACAACTCATGCTCATCCCTAAAAAAACAAACAACTATGTTTTTCCCCCAATCCCTCTCCCATGAAAAAGCAAAATTTAAAGCCCTCTCTCTTGATAATACAATCGTTGAAGTCACTTTTCATAGCAAATTATTAGGGATGATAGTGGATGATAAATTTAAGTTTGACCTGTGTATGCAAAATTGTATAAAAAAAACTCATCAAAAACTAGGGGTGCATTACAGAGCCAAAAACTTTCTCACTGACGCAACTAAAGCTACAGTTGCCACTACTTATCTCCTCCCACGCGTCTTTATAGTGCTCGCATCCTTACTAACCTTCAGACATCACAAAAATCAAAACTTGAACAATTCTCTAGCAAAGTTGCTAAATTTGTAGCAAATATCATTTTCAGAACTTACCACTGTATAGCACTAAAAAGCCTAAATTGGTTAGAACTATCCCATCAACTAACATATACACAGTTTCTTACAACGTATAAAATCATCCATAAAACATCTGTCTATCCAGCACTAAACATTCTACACAACTATGTTCCCAGTTGGTCATTATGATCCAATGACCTACAACTCCTGTCTGGCCATAAACCTATCAAATCTATGGGTCTATATTAGATAAACGAAAGTTTATCTTACTGAATGCTAACATGAGCGAAAATCCCGGAACCCGAAACCGGAATTGTGAGATCACAGTACAGTGAAGATGGGAATATTTGCCCTTTCCTCACTGTAGTGCGATCTCGGAGTTGGAATATATATTTAGTGGGGGGAGGGGGGCACAGCCCCCACAATTGCAGTTTTGAGTTCCAGGATTTTCGATAATGTCAGCGTTCAGTAAGATAAACATTTGTTTATCTAATATAGACCCAAATCTACTGGTCATTGCCTGTACTTGTGCCATGGTGCTAAGCTTGGAATTCCTTATCTCTATCCATCAGGTCTATACCCTCCTTCTCATCCTTCAAAACAATTCTGAAAGATTTCTTAGCCAAAAGCTGGTTCTGTTCTTCCTGAATGCCAGCATAAGCTATATCCCTAAATGTAACAAATACCTGTCCATACCTTACATCTCCTTATTCTCCCTTCTTCACTTACTTCCTTACTTCTATCACTTTCTCTCCCCTGGCTATATCTCTAAATATGCCATAAGCCTGCTCTTCTCTCACTTCATATTGCAATTTTTGTTTGTATTACAATAACTTACTTTTACTTTCTCTAAAAACTGGCTAAAATTTCTCTATTATATCATTGTCATATATCTTGTATCTAATCTTAACCAATGTTTTCATATTATGTTTAATTTAGTATAATTATTTAAACTGTATTTGTTTTTTGAATTATTTTTAAAGACTGTAAAATTATTGTTCTTAAAAGGTTTTGTAATAAATAAAACAATTAAAAACCCACAGTTATAAAATGAACACTTAAATGCTAATTGTATTACCCTAATGACACAGAGATGGCTGTTGCTATGAATAATTTTACACAAGCAGTACATGAAACCTTTTCCCATCCTCTCTACATTTTGCATGTAACACCATCGCATCTAGATGATAATGTTTTGTGTTGAGGCAGACTCATGACTCCTCTTTCCCTTACCTGACATTATTGTTTTGTTTGTTGTTTTTCTTTTCGGCTTTTCCCAGTTAGGGGTCGCCACAGCGGAACTCCGGTCCGCTAATGATTGGCAGTAGATTTTTTATGGTGCCGAGTTGCCAGCCCAGTGCCCAACCTTCAGCAAAGGCACGCCCATTCACGCATATCTTTCGGAGACCACTCGACCATGGGGAGGACATGCAGACTCCACACAGAAGGCACCCTAGCCGTAAATCGAACAGGAGAACCTCTTGCTGTGAGGTAACAATGCTACCGCTGTACCACCGTGGCTGACATTATAAGACTGTGTAATTATCTAGTGTAGACCCCTGCCCCTTTTCATGTCCTTATCAGTAGTGTATGCAAGAGTGGTCATCCATCCTACTCCCCGAATTCCCTCTCAACAGTACTCAAAAAAGTGGACTGCCATCCAATCCCTTTCGTTTTCATGTTCCCAAGAGCAATATAATGTAAAAGTTAAAACTTTTCTTCCTTCTCATAATGTTGTTCTTATATGTTGACAGGTCCCCAGTATCTAGCATAACACTACAACTAGACTGAATCATTCATTTAGGCTACACATAACATTAGTGAAAAGAAGCAATACCTGGACAAGATGCTTAATGCCAAACTGGGCATTCCAGCAGGTTAGGATCACATAAACATGCACATTAACTGCTGCATACACACTTGCAGACCTGGTCGAGACAGGACAATCAGATGGAGAGAGTAATGTGACAGGCCTTGGTAACAAAAGCACCTAGATGCACTTACGGGTCTCTGACCTAATATACGTACCTGCTAACTAAAAGGAGGCCCCAGTACAGTGTGGTTGCAGATTTCTATAATTTGACTTTAGGGGAAATGTAACATGGCAGAAAATTCATAAGCATTCTGCCATGCTGTATTTACTTTGGCGCTACATGATATAATAAATTTCTTATGTTTTGTTATAATTTACCTTTCCGTCCCAGTATAGCTATTTATTATAGTTTTCTGAATCACATATAACTATAATGATATATTATGCTGTATGCAAGCCTAATGCTTTTATGAAATTGCTCCACTGCTTTAAAACATTCCCTGCATCTAAAACAAGTCTAATTTGGAGAATTTGGAGGTTACGAGAAAGTACCTGCTAGAAGTATTGTGGATTTCAGGCAGCAGCTGTAACCTGAGAGGAATGATAGCTAAAGTAGTTTTTGATTAGGGCGATGGCTTTATTCCATTCTGAAGTTTTTACAGTGTGCCTTGTCCTTGCTCTTCATTTCTGATAGGTAGGGTGGACATACTAGGGACATTTGGAAGAATCATTTTGGGAATGACAGATGAAGAGAAAAATGATTATTAAGTACATCACATTTGCGTGGACTACTCACATCTAAGTATATCACATGTACATCAATTAGTGAGTGGGTGTACTACTATTTTGTAGTATGTTGACTCTATCTTATGGTGTGAGGTTTCCTTGAGGTTACTTTCTGCTGGCATTCCATAAAAAAGCTTAGATAAAAGTAAAAAGCTGGTAAAGGTGTCTTTGAGAAGGGGTGGTCAAGCAGTGTTTTATTTTCTACAGGTAACCAACCTTCTTGTGGATGCCTTATACAGTGCAGGTCACATGCTCAGAAACAGTTTACTGTCTATGACAACACCTGGGTATTTGTACTTATCAGGTGTCTCAATAACAGCATTATTTACCCGAATGAGAGTAAACATAGTTGTTTTGTCTTTCCAGCCAAAGATCATAAATTTGATTTTTTTTTTGTTGTTGTTGATTACTAGGTGTAGGATTCAGAAGCCATGATAACAACATATTGACTGAGTACTGAATATTAGAAGTAAAAATGCCTCAATTAGGGGCACTGCTGATGACAGTGGCATTGTCAGCATAATGAAGTAATCTGAGACCACTTGGGTGGGAGTACGTTCCTGGTAAAGACGGTAAATAATAGTAGGTGAATGATACTACTGTGATGTACTCCATTGTTCAGTTTGGATTTAAAAAGTGCACAATTTTCCAGCAAACAGCCTGACTTTTGTTGAACAAGTAGCTTCTGAACCCACTGATCACATTTTTTTGCGCAGAATAGAGCATGTAGACTTTGCAAGAGTGAACTATGATCAGTTCTGCCAAACATAGCTCTCTGCTGTCCAGATTTTCCCAGAATCTCCAGATTTTTCTCTCATATTTTTTGGTTTGTTCCTCATAAAATTTGTGTTTTATGGCAAATCATTGAGTATTGACGTCACTAAAACATGACATAAATTTGAGCTTCAGACTTCACATCCTTCAGAAAATGAATGCTAACACAAATCCTATTATTCTGGAAACTTTCTAACTTTATAAGAGCAATATTTAAAATCTGTTCCTATTTTAGGCCCATGTTCCCCTTCCATTATTTTAGGTTTTGTCTATATTTCGTGTGCTAACAAGCTGAATGGTATGCTGCCAAAGGTTTTTATAAAGTAAAAAAGCAGACATGAAAATGTCTTGGTCAAATTCTGATGCAACTTAAATTCTGATTTCTACTAGTGCAGTTTTAGTACTTTACCCAGGGTGGAAGCCATGTTGTGTTTTATTTAATTTATTACATTCAGTCAGACAGCAGCTGAAAATGCATCACTCTCAAGTATTTTGGATAGCAGACTGAAGGGTAGCAATTGATCTGTAATGACCACCCTTGTTGTTTTCAGCCACTTCAAATACAAGAATAATTTTGGATTCCAATCCCGATCAGTTTTAGAAAGGCTGCTGAGAGGTTATCTATTGTAGGATGTCTTTCTGGTCATGGCCATTCCAATCCCAAAGTCAGTGAAAAGAAATTGAATTTTCTTCATGAAATTATTTTTCCATTTATTGGACTAAATCTGAAGAAGTAAAAATAGTTTCAGAAAAAAATAACCATAATTTTAGTGTAGCTATTTATCTACCAGAGAAAAGATCATTTATTTTCTGAAGTGCACTGACACTGTTTAACGTTAGCCACAGTCATGTCCTTGGCAGCGGCATCAGCATATCTAAGTACTTCCACCACCAGTGGAGCCCTAAGGAAAGACTAGGGAAAACCCGGTCTCCTGCCAGACATAATGGAACAACAGATTAGTGCAGGATGGTCTGTAAGTCAAACACTCCTGCAAAAGAAGATGAAATTTCAGTTGTCTTTCAGCTTACTATCTATAGGACTACACATTCAAATAAGACAGATTTTTGTGAAAGTTTGAACTTCCTTCAGTGTCTCTTATTGATATATCAATTTAGATAGACAGTGGCTAAATTAAATAATAATGGAGTGAGTACATACTACTGTATGATCATTTGCAAAACTGAAAAGAAGGAGAAAGATCGAAGCTAGTTGGAACTCGTGGTTTGAGGTTAGTGTTTAGGGTACTTGTGTTTAAGAAGGAGGGGTTTATGCCTCTGGGCTCTGAAACTTTCTGTAGGCAGCTGCATTTCGTCAAACTGCATGCCTTCTCAGAGCTGGTGAAGATGGCCACCACATAGAAAAATTAGGAGTGTGTTGACCGCATAGAAGAAAACCAAAGCACTACATGTGGTGATCTGTACATTTTACTTGTTCTTTCCTTCACATACTCCATTTATGACTTGTGAATCAGGCCAGAAAGGAAAGGCTGAAGTGTGCTCACATGGGCTTTGCACCAGTCATAGTATATGTAGCATGTATATGGACGTAGACTGCAAGAACACGCAGTACAATGTAACAGTGAAGTAGCAGCATTAGGATCTCTCTAATACATTTTAACATTATGCTTCACCATAGCCACAACAAGTGATGGTCTTTCATGACCAAACTTAAAACTTAACTGTGATATAAATAGGACCTGCTGGAGAGATAGTTATGTATCCCAGAGACTACCGCATCTATGGAACAGGCTCCCCATCCATGTAAAGCAGAGTACTTCCCTAACTCAATTCAAGTGCAACTCAGACAATGGAATAGCAAACTGGAAATTCATCCCTGATTTGGCACCTATGTCTCTAATGGGCACAGGTAACCTGTAAATGGTTCATCTCCCAGGCCCATGATTACACTTTTCAAGGGTATCAGAACTTATCAGAGATCTGGCATGCATGGCTAGGCTTAAAAATGCCCTTGTGGTCATTAGTCTAGTAAACACCTATGAACCTATTAACTGAAATTTCTCTATTACAGGAGATTTATAAACTCCATCTAAACTTTAAAGTTGCATATGTCATCCAAATAAAATACCTGGCAGTGCTTTAACTATCATAATTTGGATTACATATTTATTCAAAAATATAATGTTTCAATCTCTACCAGCTTAAAGTATTATAAAATCGAATATCTTTAAATTATTAATTTTTAATAAAATAGCAACACCTAAACATAGAAATAAAATAGTGTTTTGGTGAAAAAACTTCTCCCCTACAACCTCAGTTTGACTTTTGTGGCCTACCATTTATGAATCTTACAAGCATATTATAAAAAGTATGGGACTTTTGGAGTTGGTATATATAAGTTTGGGGGGGGGGGGGTTCCCTTCAGTTTGCCAACATTCCAGAATGCCGACAACATATGGTCGACATTCAGAATGCCGACAATGCAGAACCGGCATCTCACTATAGTGCGGAATGGAAAGATTTCCATTCGTGCACTGTAGTGTGATCTCGTAGTTGGTATATTAAAGTTACGGGGGGTGTGGGGCAGAGCCCCCCATGAGGGGTGCAGGGGGGTGTAGCCCTTGTGCTAACAGTTAAAAGGAAATTTTATTTTCCTATTCTATGGACCTCTCACAATGTCGGCATTCTGAATGTCGATCATATAGTGACGGCCATATGGTTGTCGGCATTCTGGAATGTCGGCTTTGTGTAGGGGATCCAAGTTTGGGATATATAGGACACTTTCCCCCCACATGGGGAAGTGCAAGGGCACCCCTGCAATTGGATTGTCAGCACTCAACATTTCCAGTGACGACATTTCAGTAGGAAGCCATTTGGACTAGATGCGGTTTCAGATGTTGGGGGTAATACTCCATTGACAGATTTTGTTTTAGAATGAATTGAGTTTAGTTTAAAACAATATTTCCTTATTTGATGGTGAATGGTGCAAAAAAAGCAAGGTAGTGTAGTTTCCCCCATGCACCCAATTACACAAATTTATTTACAAGACTTTTTGAAAATAGATTTATGCACCTGCATGAGGCTTTTTTTAGATTTATGTATCTGCATAATTTTTTCCAGAAAAATGTAGTACACTACTATTAAAATATTGATACTTTACTACTGATGTGGCTGGGGGATCCAGAGTATATTATTATTTTTTTGAAATTGGTTGATATGTAGCTACAAGGCACGCAGTCAAAGAGACCATTTAGGGGTCAAGCCTCATTTTCCAATTGTTCCAGAGCACTGTCTGATTAAGTTACTTGCTCAGAGTCAGACCATATACAAATGGAGGCTGATAGAATCAAACCCTGGATGGCAGATGCATTGTGTTAATAGCTCATAGCCATAATCCTCTACACTAACTGCCAGACAAAAGTGTTTTTTATCTCTGTACTAAATGATCAGGGTGATTGCCTAAGTGAATGGAAATGAGTTTGCAATTATATTTTTGATAAATATAACTTATGCTAGAGTTTTTTTTTTTGGATTTAGAATTAGTTAATGAAAAAAACTGGTACACACTAGGCTTCATAAAAATAATACATCTGCTAATAGATATTTGGGACTTGTCACCTAAGCTACAGTCTGGTAGCTCTCCCTTTTGGAAAGGTTCTGAAGGCCAATAGACCATATATAGTTGATGGGAGGACTTTTTGGATGAAGGCAAACGTGATTAAGTTACTCAGTTATTAGGATAGTTTTTTAACTTTGTGAAAGAGGTATATTTTGAAGTCCATAAGAAGAATAGGTCAGCTTTATTAAAGACAATTAATATTAATGACAAGAAAATGCTTATTGCCTTACAGTATTTCTGGTACCCCTCTCAAAATCTATCTAGAAATTGGTTACCAATGTCGATAACCTTTTTTGATCACCACGTCTCTCATGTGGCTAGTAAGTCATTCAGTCTTTCTCAGCTGTCTGTAAGGATATTTCTTCTATGTCCCATTCAGTCATGATTCTTGGTCCCACTATGCTCTTCTCTTATTAGATCTATCCCTGAGTGCAATGCCTCCTTTTGGAATGTACTTTAACAAGCACCTTAACCAACTTGAAAGATCCCAGTGGATTCTAATCAGCATTTCTGGACCACGCAATCCCATCTACTCTAAATCCCTATCCTTTACTTTTGTCTCATAAACTCTTGAGTAGTAATCTCCAGTTAGCCTGTCAAGCCTTTATGGCTCCTCCCCTTTTTGACCTCCTCCACTATTGCTTAACTGTTGGTCTGTGTAGTAGTCATGGCCTGGACCACAGCTTCTACCACATGATCACACCACCTGCATGACAGTAACCTAGCGCATTATCCATCTGGAAAATGAGCTCCCTCTACACACCAAGCAAAGTGGTCCTCCAGCTACTTTCCAAAGTTAACTTGACAATAGGATGGGAGATCATAATTCATGTCTGGGATATGTGGAAATAAGCTTCCTACCAGGATAACCTGTATAATCTCGATATACGGCAGTGTGTGCATTGCTATGAAATATGCTAAAATTTGGAAAACTGGAAGTTGCTCTTTAAAACTACGAAGCAAAATGTTATAATATCAGTACAAAAAAAATCTGTTTTCCATCCCTGCTTTACATTTGGCATCTTTTGCCAGAGGTACAGAGTAAACTGTTGATATCCAAGCCATTCAAGGCTAAAAACTAGAAAATAAGGATTTTACTGCATTTTCTGAACTGTTTTTTTTTTTTTTTTTTTTTTTTTTTGTCAAACTGCTGCATTATTCCTGTTTTTGCTGCCTGTGACTGCATAATTGTCTGCACTTGATTTTTAACGAGCCTGTTATTCATACATGTGAGTGTGGATCCAGCCTTGTCTGAGCTGGGGATTGCTGGAGGAAGTTTCACTATGTGCTTTCCTATTGGTAAATCTGCTTAGAAGAGTTTAATTTCCACAGTATTTAAGACTTGCTTTTGCGCGTCACTGCTCACCATGCAACAGGGGTTAGTGGTGCCTGTATAGATTCAAATGCCTGGAAACACAATTTTTCCCTAGACATCTGTCAGTGGAACCTACAAAAGCCTCTCTGCTGCACTATGGGCAAATGAGTTGCTCACTAAGCAGCGTTGCCACACCTATCATCCAAAAACTTCAACTGAACAACTTTTGTTAGTCATAACACATAAGCTGGTCAAACTAGCCCACTGCCTTCCCTAATAGCATATATGGTAAAAACCGGCTATGATGTATAGGCAGTTTCTTATCTTTTCTCTGGCCAGCCTGCTTGACTTTGGAAATACTGAGGCAATGTAACCACTTACTCCTAAAACAAACAAATACCCTATGTGAGAGATGTAAGTACACTATGAAACTGGAATCACTTCTCACACATAACAACAAACCAGATACCAAACAGGTTGTCAGTACACACTTCTGACCTCCCACACAAACTAAAGGCACAACACACAGAGCCACATAAGTAGAGGTGCTCATTAGAAGTCTATCAAAAGATCAGAGACGTCCCAAATGTAAATAATGTGCCCACACTGCTATGAAAATAGAAACCACTACACATAACAACACATAACTGTGTCTCAGCAAATAAACCACTAGGGCAAAACACCTCTAAATCTAATGTCCTGGTCATAGGTGACTCCCTAGTGAGAAGCACAGATGTTCACCTCACCAGGCTAGACAAGGAGAAGGTCACATTGCCAGGACCCATCAAATCATGCATGCACTCCAGTCTTTCAACAACAAATACTGTTATGACTCTGTCACAGTCCATGTTGGGGTGAATGACTTGATAGGTACCTCTCTGGACTATATGAAGAGAGACATGACTGAACTCTCTGATTATGTGTCCCAGGCAGGTATGACCCTAGCCCAAAGCAGCATTTTACCTTCACCTAAGAGGATGTCAAAATTAATAGAAAAAATGATGGACTTTAACAATTGGTTTAGCTTCTGGTGTCAGTCCATGGGGATCCTATATGTGTCAGACAGGGATGACATGGTCGATAGGTCATGCTGCTTTGTTAGAGTTATTCTGTATCTATCTGTCTCCTCTAGGTTTTCAGATATTGGCAAAAGTGCTTGCCACCCTCATAATGCCTTTTTAGGCAAAGTCAAAACAACAAAATTTCTGATGTAACAAAATCTATTCGAGGCAAACTCAAGGTTCTGCTGCTTAATGCTAGGAACCTAAACATGAAGCTGCACTTATGTAAGCACTCCTCACCTTGGAAGATGCTGACATCTTAGCAGTCACTGAGACATGGTTCAGGGGCATGCAGAGCACCCCAGCCTTGCAAGGCCCTCCACACATTCAGACCTCAAAATGGGCATGAAAGAACCAAAGATGGAGGTGTATCCATCTATATTAAAGCCATGCATGCCTCGAGACAGTATGACTCTCTTGAACTACTCCATGTGCAATTAACTATAGGCAAAATACCCTACCGCATCGGTGCTAGCTATAGGTCCCCCACTAAGAACCAAGAAAAGTACACTACCTACTTGAATTTACTGGAATCACTCACCATACAGCCCAACACATTAGTCATAAGTGATTTCAACTATCTTTCCATCAGTTTGGTGACATACACACTCAAACATGCTCACCCAGAGGTTCCTGGATTTTGTCAGTTCAAATTCTCTGGAATACAGAGAATCAGCATCCCCACCAGGGGCTCAGCTATACTAAACATAGAACTCACAAACATTGGGGGGGACCACTGCACTCCCCACTGTGTGATGCCTTCCCTGGTAAGGTCGGACCATAAAACTGTCTCATTCAAAGTAACTATTGGACCTGACACCCCAACAAGAGCTAAAACTCTTTTTCAAAGCAAACTACAGACTCCTAAACAATGGTATAGAAAGTTTCATATACCCTACTTTCACAGACAACTATGACTCTTATGCAGAGGTGTACTCAGATGCCCTGTATAAACACGTAAGCAACTCAGCTGTACCTGACCGGATCACAACCAGGTCCTCCCAAAAAACAAGTCACCCTGGTGGACCTCAAGTATAAACAGGTTATACAACAAGAGGAAGAAACTGATGTCTAAGAATAATAGGGAACTGACTCAGCAGGGGAAGAATTCCCTCTACTGCTTGAACAAGCAAATCAGAAATCTTGTAAAATCCTCTAAAGCTAATTATGAAGCTAAAATAGCATCCCTAGCTAAAGGTAATCATAAGGCATTCTTTATGTCTGAGATCTAAAAGGGAATTCCCAGCTGTGTGCTAAACTGGTAGTAAATGGTACCACTCATACTGCACTGGAGGAAATTGCCAACCTGCTAGCCAACAGACCTGGCAGAAACTTCATCCCCTTGGCCCCACTGGACTTACCCCAAAGCATATCTGACACCACTCCTCTGCCTAGTATCTCTACAGATCAGGTCATATCTGTGCTCTCCAAGGCTAAAAACATGGTCTCAATGGGGTCAGATAACATCCCAGGTTGCTTATTAGGCAATCTAAAACAGGACCAAGCAGACCCACTTAGCATTCTCTTTAACCATAGCCAGTGAACTGGCTTTGTTCCAGCAGAGTGGAGAACAGCAACAGTAAACCCCTTGCACAACGGGGGGGGGGGGGGGCATCAACTGACCTTGCAACTATAGACTCATAAGTCTAACCAGTTTCATCTGCAAGGCCATGGAAAGAATAATCATGGACCTTATCAACAAGGACATAGATGACCTTCAAACTCTAGACCCAACCCAATTTAGCTTCATTAAGGGTAGATCATGTTTATTAAAACTAGTGGACTTCTTTGACAAAGTCACCAAAGCCCTGGATGAAGATAAGATAGTGCATACTCCCAATCTTGACCTGGCTAAGAATTTGACACAATTCCCCACTCTGGTATCATTGAGAAACTCTCCCAGCTGGGGATTAAATGTTACATCACTAGATGGGTAGCCAATTGGCTCACTGACAGAATGCATACTGTCAGTGTTGGTTATTCCACCTCTACCAGTAGACCTGTTACCAGTGGCGTACCACAAGGATCTGTGCTGGGCCCTTTACTGTTCTGAATCTATTTCTTGTAAGTCCAGGGTAAAGTAGACAGCCTTTGGCTTACCAAGTTCACTAATGATTGCATATTGGGTGCAACCATTGAGTCCCCCAACAATGTTAACATATTACAGGAGGGGGTAACACAGACAAATGATTGGTGCCAAAGCCACAGTCTAAATCTAAATGCAAAATAAGTGCATTATTATTCACTTTAGCAAACCGGAATTCCTTGCTAGTTACAGTACTGACAACACACCCCTAAGCTCAAGACTCAGTGGTGTAAGACCTGGGAATACAGGCAGAAAATCTGAACTTTGACCACCAAGTTTCCACAGTGGTCAGGAAATCCTTCTACATTGCGCATCTCATAAGTAAGGGCATGACATCCAAGTCTAAGGATGTTATGACCCTACTGTACTTAACCCTTATCAGCCCACTAATAGAGTGCAATGTTCCCTTTTGCATTTACCTCACTAGACACCTGCAGCAGCTGGACAGACCACAGAGGTTTGTCACCAAGAAAATACAGGGCCTCCAAACTATGAGATACATGGATAGACCAAAAGCCCTGTCACTGTACTCTGTATTGTATAGGCTGCTGAGAGGTGACTTGTGCCTGGCCTACAGAACAGTCTCTGACTCTGCCCTGATGGAAATGTTGCACATCCACAAATCTAATGGCACAAGAGTCACTAGCTCTAGGGATCTTAACCTAGGCTGTGACATTAACAGAACATACTGGAGACATATCTCCCAGAGACTGATGGTCCTTTGGAATAAACTTCCATTTCACATGAAGCAAAGCTCCTCACTGACCCTATTCAAGCGCAATCTAGACAAATGAGTGGGAGACCACAAATTCATGTCAGGGGTGGCTCCCATGTCCCTCGTGAAGTAGTCAGTGTTGACCATTGACTCTGTGAATTATGCCCACCTAATAAGGACAATTGGGGCAACCTGGGATTAAAATGGCTAGGCATGTAAGGATTCTAGAGCCACTAACTTCGTAACCTCCTATGAACATATGAACCTGTGTGTGACTTTATATGTATTGCTCCTATCCAGTATTACAGAATGATGGTTGTCATGGAATGATTTTATTTTTAATTACAAATGAATGGTAACAATTAAATGTCAGTAAAAGAAAGGGACTGTATTTTTATTCTGTGATTGCCAAATTAATTTTACATAACCACTGTACCAGGACTGATTACTTCTATTCTTTTGTTTTTTTAACTTTACAAGATGCATTCTAAGAAAATCCAATGAATGAATGAATGCTTTATGTGTAGAAAATATATACTTGTTTGCATTCTCATAATTGTAGATATCTGCAGATATTTAGAACACATTGAAGTGCAGATAGATGATTGTAAAAGAAATTCCCAGAACCTTAAAATTCATGGATATTTGGCAGATTCATGTAGTGGACTTCCTCTGTTTTGTACACCAAGGTCTATGACTGTTTGCATCTTTATTTATTGGTTCTGACATGAGACTGTGTATATTATTTATGTATGCATTTATTTATTCATTTGATCACAATCAAAAAATCTAAGGTATACAAAGTCAGTAAAGTGACTGTAAATAATGAGCGTGTGTGGGTGTGTGTGTGTGTGTGTGTGTGTGTGTGTGTGTGTGTGTGTGTGTTTTTGTGAATGTGGAGGAATTGTAATGGGACAGACTGTATCTGATAGCATCACGCTAAGACATATTACTGTATCTTTGTGTGTGTGTGTGTGTGTGTGTGTGTGTGTGTGTGTGTGTGTGTGTGTGTGTGTGTGTGTGTGTGTGTGTGTGTGTGTGTGTGTGTGTGTGTGTGTGTGTGTGTGTGGATGTGTGTGTGCGTGTGTGTGGATGTGTGTGTGTGTGTGTGTGTGTGTGTGTGTGTGTGTGTGTGTGTGTGTGTGTGTGTGTGTGTGTGTGTTTTTGTGAATGTGGAGGAATTGTAATGGGACAGACTGTATCTGATAGCATCACGCTAAGACATATTACTGTATCTTTGTGTGTGTGTGTGTGTGTGTGTGTGTGTGTGTGTGTGTGTGTGTGTGTGTGTGTGTGTGTGTGTGTGTGTGTGTCTGTGTGTGTGTGTGTGTGTGTGTGTGTGTGTGTGTGTGTGTGTGTGTGTGTGTGTGTGTGTGTGTGTAAACACAAAAAAAATATCACTGATTTTTTTCTGTGGACACACCCATATTGGCAGGCACAGAAATAGCTCGGCTGGGTAGTATTAAAGAAAAAGAACAGTAAGCAAGTTATTATCTTTCAAATATAAGGCAAAACATACATCACAGAACATCTAGACCCTCAGAGCTTCTATAGGTCTGGTGGTCCCCTCTCACTCTGGGCTGTATAAGTGGATTTTGACATGTGCTTAGTTGCAGCCTGTGCCCTGTACCCCATCTGGTCAAGAATTGGCCATACTCAAGGTGTGTAGAGAAGTTTTCTGTCACTTGTATGGGGAGCTGGGAACAGTTGGTCATTGTTTCTTTAATTTCTTCACAACCAGCACTCTGAAGTGGGCATAAAAGGTCAATATAGCCAGTGAGGGGGGCTAGGGACTGTCTGGTTATTATTCATTTAATCTTCTTTACAATTAGTCCTCAGAGGTGTGTATAGAACGTCACTATAGTGTTTCTAGGGGAACTGTACTCTTTTATTTGTTCCATTCTCTCATTTTCATCCCAGTATGACATTAGGGGGGTACAAAGAAGGTGACTGTCTTTTGGGATGTAGGAGTGAGGAGGCATGCTGTTTATAAGTATGACAGCTGCAACTTGAAATATATGACTGTAGCCATTTTTCCTTTACTTTCATCCCAATCCAATACCAAAGAGGTACACAAAAGGTGAGTATTTCTTGAAGACGTAGAGAGGCTGGCACCAATCCCAGATATGATTTGTGTATCCTTGCAAACATCTGTGCTCTCAGCTTACTATGAAGTACTATATATATATATATATATATATATATATATATATATATATATACATATATATATATATATATATATATATATATATATATATATATCCCCCCCCAGTTTTGAACATTACGCCTTAAACACAAATTATTTCTTCTTTGAAAAAAAATTAAGACTGAATTTCTTTCCTTAGTCATGATTTTTGTTCAAGCCATCCATGGATCAAAAGATTGGGAAAAATACTCTAAAATGTAGCTTGAATACCATAGCTTCTGGAGGTTTAGCAACCCACAACTTCCTATCTTAGTCTGATTTTTTTCTCAACAGTCATTATAGTACAGTCTTAGCCAGTTAGGCTGTGTTGCAAAGAGGCAGGAAAAAAGACGAAGTGTAAGAGAAAGTATGAGAAAACAAAAGATAATCTAGATGGAATATGTAGTCCAAAAATCAGGGGAAAACAGGGGGACACTGAAAGGTGAAGGGGGTGGACAGCAGGGTTCACACCACAAAGTCCTTTGTCTAAGGGTGACCATGACTGCAGTGGTGGGAAGGAGGAGCAGGACCTTAGAGTACAATATGGAAAACGTGCACTCCTGGTTCATCCAGATTAGTGCTGTAAGTGGATGATTCAGGTAGTGTGTTCCTTGCTGTTATTCATGACTTAGTCTAAAGACTCTTGCAGGCTCATCTGGATAACATTTAACAATGGCTGCATATCTCTGGCCTTTTTCTGAACACATAAATGAGCAAAATAAGCATTTCAGCCTTTACAAATCTTCCTGTACATGACTGCAACTCGTTTATCTAATTCAGTGACAACACCACCAATGACAACGTTCATTCGGCTAAATTAGTCAGCCTCATTTTGAGGAAGAACTGTTTGCTGTACATATGACAATGGCTGTGACGAAAATGAAGCACAAGTCAGGGATGCTGCACATGGTCCGTCCTTCGTGTATACATGTGCAGCAGTAGTTAAGAGTCTCCTTAATGCTGATCCTGCCTGTGCTTCGTGCATCTATATAACCTTAACTGTAGCTGCTACAATATGAATACAATAAATTAGACAGATATGCATGGGGCCTAGCACCTTGTGCCCATCATCATAAAGCTGTTAACTCCATTAATCGAGTAAAAGTACAATCTCATGTTTTGCTAGAACAATTTAGTCTTTGCCACAGGCTAATTCCTTCACCTATATGAATTGCCTTACATAATATACTTGCTTGATATAAGGCCATGAGGGTTTCTTCAAATTCCATCCTGCTAATTGTATCCATTCTCTCTCTCTCTGTTCCATTTGTGCCATTCAGCACATTAGGTAATGAGCGCCCCCAGGCACACGTTTCTGTAGCAGTTATGGTTTTACAGGGATGAGTTGCTAGCCCAGTGCCCAAACTTCCTCACAGTGTGTACCACACATCAGCACATGCATTTATATCTAGGGTCAATTTAGAGTGTCCAGTCCACCAACTCTATGTCTTTGGAATGTGGGAGGAAACCGAAGTACCCAGAGGAATCCCACACAAACACAGTGAGAACATGCAGACTCCCCACAGAAGGCACTCCAGCCGAGAATCGAACCAGAGAACCTCTTGCTGCTAGGCGACAATGCTAACCGCTGCACCTCTGTGCCACCCACTAACTGTATCCACCTTTAATAATAGATTTGTCCATTCCTGTGTATAGCTACCATCATAGATATCACTTGAAATGCATTTGTTACCATCAGTTAGACAGATTATCTTAAAACTGACATTCATTCAAAGCTGGCAGTTAAGTATGGCTGGAGTTGTGCCTTATCCTGAATATTTCATATCTCCCATTCTCCTTCCATTCTCTTCTCCGCTACATGGAATGTATGAAGCATCCAACAGATTATGTTGTCAAGAATTATTGGAAACCTGAAAAATACTTGTGGAGGAGGACAAAGGGCCAAAATCAGGGACAATTTTTAATTATTTTTCTAATTACTTTAAAAAGTTAATGGAAGAACTTGATTTGCTTCAATGTGAATTCTGCTGAACAATAAGTAGGATTGTAATCCTCAGCAATTTACCAGAAAATCAATACTTTTAGAAGACAGGACAAAATATGAGACAAAATCAGGACAATCAAGAGGTATGTTATGGAGTAATCTCTGCTGAATTTCCTTGCTTAGCTCCTTCACTTTCTGCTCCTATCAGGATTAAAATTCATACGCTTTCTGCTGTTTTTTAAATACTTGTAATATCTTCCTACAATCCCTGACCTTTTTTTGTCTCCCCTTGCTCACATGTGTTGCAACCCTCCCCCTCCCCCCCCCCCCCCCCACACACACACACACACTCCAGTAATTTCATGCGTGTAGGTTTGAATAGTTTCACTGATCTCTATCTGGCTGATTTCTGCAACCTGTACTGTCAGCCAGATCTTTCCATCCTAATTCTCGCTCTCTTTTTTTCTCTTCCCCCTCTCCTGTTTGTTTTCCCCACTGTCTTTACTACCCACTCACATACTATGTAATTACACATCTTAGCCTTATAGCCTATAGTAGACTATGCTTCTAATACTTTTGTATATGCTGACTGTCATATTTAATTGTAATTGCTTTTCTTTTATTACATCACTGGTGTCTCCTCATGCTTTATTGTATCCTATGTATGTCACTGTCAAATTGTATGTATGTATGCTGCTTAATTACATCTCTACTTCTGCTTTATTTGATATTTTTAACTCTGAAGCTTTTCTCCCCAGGCCTCCTGCCCACTGAAAACGGGTATTTATTCCAAAGTCAGACTTCCACAGTAAACAAATGTCATTTATAAAAATAAATGAATTAAACAGATACATTTATAAATTCTGTATCTCTGTGCTCTGTAATATAGTGCTGTGTATTTGGTCATGTTAGCTGTTTCTTTTTTCCTCTTTACTACTTTATGCATTCTGTGTCTCTATTCAGCAGTGTCTCTTACACAATGACATCTCATTAATATTCTGAAATGCTCACAATGATTGGACAGAGCAATCAGTGTGTGTGTTGTAAATTGAGTATTACCCACAGGAAGAAATTCAGTTACCAACTTAATATAAAAAAGTAAGGAACACAACTAAAATTTATTCAAAAATATCACCCAAAGTCTTCCTCAACACTGAGAAAATGTTAAAACTAGGTGACACAGCTGATCCTGATATCTAAACTACTTTAAATGCAGTCAATACATGAAAACAAAAGAAATTTGCAATCCACAGATGGCATGGAAAGCACTTAGATGAAAGATAAAGGTAGAAAATAAAACATTATAACAAAAAAAAAAAATCTATTTTAAATTCATCCAGAGATATCAGTACCATAAACATCCTCTCATAAACAGTGAGAGGTATGAACAATACTAAGTCCCTACTGAGTCCTTGAAGGAGAAAAAGTGATAGAAATTGCATTTGCTAATGTATTTTGTGACCGTCAGCACATATATGCCCCACGCGTTAACAATACAACAGGAAACCATCTTCAGCACTGGAGGGTGGTACAAAAAGGCTACAGAAAGAAGTTTAGGCATACAATGCCATTATTTAAAAAGGTAAGCAATTTATTTATTTTTTTAATAATGGCATTGTATAATAGCAATAAGTCATTCCGGTGTATGGGTAATGCAGGATTTATTCACGGCTGGCTTTATTTGGTCACTCGGTCTTCAACTTTGCAATCAAACTATGCCAATTAGCAGTCCTAAAACATGCATGTAACTAAAACATTTCTGTTAAAAATCAGCTTTATCAGTTAATTTAATTTGTAAAAACCTTCAGCACTTAAATATAAATAATGTTATATTACCCATGAACTCACAACAGTAAGTATTTTAATACTGGCTCTAAAGACATGGAACCTCATGGTTTAAGGACTCATCCAGGACCTGGGCTGGGACTGGATGACAAATTATCCTTAAAGAAATAGGGAGCAGTGCAACACACTGTCTTCATTCTATTCAAGGAATGTTTGATTGAATAATATAAACAACATAATAATAAACTGAACTGCAAGGTGCAGAAACTGTTGAGTGAGTTACACACTTATCTAGACATCATCGACATGACGCTACGTTATAGGAACCTCAAAAGACTGTGGATGCCATGGATACTGAGTTACTAAATAAGATAAAAATGAAGAAATTTAAGTGCAACCTTAATGATATATGCAGAAAGTATACTTGTCTTAAATGCAAACTATTCACTTTGTGGTGGTTGCTTATGCGGTGCAGTCATGCAAGTGGCCTTGATCACCAACATCCATGTACATTGCATATATTATCTGATCAGTTATTCTGTTGTAAAGTGAGTTAACATATAAAAATCAGTTGTCATATCTTCCACCAGCTGTTCCTCTTGGTTCTTCAGATTATGTCCTAGTGTTCTCCATACTTCTTTTTTAATAGTGCTTACCTATTTGAACTCTGTCCATTGCATTGTGGGACTGCAATTGTTCTTTTATGAGTTATATCTGCCTTCTTACTTCAAGAATGTACATAAGAAGTTGTTTTGGTCAGTTTTATATGGCTTCAAGTACAGATTGTGCAGCATTGCTGCTGCTTTCCTCCGTGCTGTAGCTGTCCTATCAATATCTCTGCAAAGTCGAGATATTCAGAATTGTACCTGGTGCCTAGATGGGAACTTTTCCAACTATGTATAAAACGAATAGCATTTTTTGTGTTTTACTGGCGATATATCTTCCTGTGCATCTGAGTATTTCAGACAACTGTGGACATAGCTTCATATGCATTCAGGTATTTCAGAAACATTACATATTACTGTTTCACTCTTCTTTCATTAAAATATCTGTTATGAGTTCCCCAGGTTTTGTCTCTTCTTTTGTTGATGTTGTTTTTCTTCCAGCTATATTCTACTTTTCCAGATGTTTTTGCTTTACAAATGATTTACTTTGCATTGAATTTTATCTTAGATGTTCTTCTAATCTTGCTAAGTTTTTTTTCATATTTGAACACCTTCTTGTCAGCCCTGTTGCATCCTTTTGTGTCACTAGGAAAAATGTGTACTTTTACTTTCAGTCCTACAGCATTCTCCATATATAGGCACTGGACAGGACTGGTCTAGTACTGACAACTGTGATCCCTCACTGATAACTAAACTTTATTCTTAGTAAGCCTTGTTTTCTACTAAAGGATATATAATTTTGCTTTCTCAAAAGTTATACCCTAGCTCTCATCTCAGGGCACATTCCAAGTATGCCTAATTTGTTCACTAACCTTTTATATAATATAATGGCAAATATGTTGTGATGTCCCGTCATCAACTGAGTGTCCAAGCCATGTCCTCCACCACTCTCTCTGTGAATCCAGTGCTCTGTGTCTCTGCTCCAACTAGCTGACTCACACAGTCTTTGAGATTTGATTTTCACACACACACACACACAAACACACACACACACACACACACACACACACACACACACACACACACACACACACACACACACGTGCAGGCACATGCCTGGGAAGGGCTGGCACAGATTTACCAGCTCTGGTACCCTTTGCCCAGACTATAAGGTAGTTACTGTCACCAGACAATTCAAAGTCAGCTACTCTAAGGCTCTTACAAGGGTACCCAACTATACTGAGTGAAATTAATATTAATACAAATGGTAATGTTGACCAAACAGCAAGGCTTTCAGGAATGGCCACAATGTCACCAAATAAATATAAGTACTCTCAAATAATGAAGGCTAAGGATAAGGCATATGAAGAGTTGTATGAAAGGTTGGACACTAAGGAGGGAGAAAAGGACCTGTACCAATTGGCTAGACAGAGGGACCGAGCTAGGAAAGATGTGCAGCAGATAAAGGTAATAAAGGATAATGAGGGAAACATACTCACAAGCGAGGAGAGTGTGTTGAGGAGATGGAAAGAGTACTTTGAGGGGTTGATGAATGAAGAGAATGAGAGGGAGAGAAGGTTGGATGATGTAGGGATAGTGAATCATGAAGTACAATGGATTAGCAAGGAGGAAGTAAGGATAGCTATGAAAAGAATGAAGAATGGAAAGGCTGTTGGCCCAGATGACATACCTGTGGAAGCATGGAGGTGTTTAGGTGAAATGGCAGTGGAGTTTTTAACCAGATTGTTTAATGAAATCTTGGAAAGTGAGAGGATTGCTGAGGAATGGAGAAAAAGTGTTTTGGTACCGATCTTTAAGAATAAGGGTGATGTGCAGAGTTGTAGTAACTACAGAGGGATTAAATTGATCAGTCACAGCATGAAGTTATGGGAAAGAGTAGTGGAAGCTAGGTTAAGAAGGGACGTGATGATTAGTAATCAGCAGTATGGCTTCATGCCAGGAAAGAGCACTACAGATGTGATGTTTGCTCTGAGAGTGTTGATGGAGAAGTACAGAGAATGTCAGAAGGAGTTGCATTGTGTTTTTGTAGACTTAGAGAAAGCATATGACAGGGTGCCTAGAGAGGAGTTGTGGTATTGTATGAGGAAGTCAGGAGTGTCAGAGAAGTATGTAAGAGTGGTACAGGATATGTACGAGGGTAGTGTGACAGCGGTGAGGTCTACGGTGGGAGTGACGGATGCGTTTAAGGTAGAGGTGGGGTTACATCAAGGATCAGCTCTGAGCCCTTTCTTATTTGCAATGGTGATGGACAGGTTGACAGACGAGATCAGACAGGAGTCCCCGTGGACTATGATGTTTGCAGATGACATGGTGATCTGTAGTGAGAGTGGGGAGCAGATGGAGGAGACCCTGGAGAGATGGAGATATGCTCTAGAGAGAAGAGGAATGAAGGTCAGCAGGACTAAGACAGAGTATATGTGTGTGAATGAGAGGGAGGATAGAGGAATGGTGAGGATGCAAAGAGTAGAGGTGGTGAAGGTGGATGAGTTTAAATACTTGGGGTCAATAGTTCAGAGTAACGGTAAGTGTGGAAGAGAGGTGAAGAAGAGAGTACATGCAGGATGGAGTGGGTGGAGAAGAGTGTCAGGAGTGATTTGTGACAGACGAGTACCTGTAAGAGTGAAAGGGAAGGTCTACAAGATGGTAGTGAGACCAGCTATGTTATATGGGTTGGAGACAGTGGCATTGACAAAAAGGCAGGAGTTTGAGCTGGATGTGGCAGAATTACAGATGTTAAGATTTGCACTGGGTGTGACGAGGGTGTACAGGATTAGGAATAAGTATATTAGAGGGTCAGCCCAGGTTGGAAGGTTTGGAGACAAAGCCAGAGATGCAAGATTACATTGGTTTGTACATGTGCTGAGGAGGGATGCTGAGTATATTGGGAAAAAGATGCTAAGGATGAAGCTACCAGGTAACAGGAAAAGAGGAAGGCCTAAGATAAGGTTTATGGATGTGGTGAGAGAGGACATGCAGGTGGTTGGTGTGACAGAGCAAGATGCAGAGAACAGGAAGAAATGGAAACAGGTGATCTGCTGTGGTGACCCCTAACGGGAACAGCCGAAAGAAGATGATGATGACTCTCAAATGATAAAACATTATCTAAAGGACCAGCCACAATGAGAAGTTTAAATATATTTAATAATAAATAATAAAATAACATGAAAATACTAAATATCTATTTACAATAAACACCACAGTTTCAATCACAGGAAGTATTAAATTACTTTCCCCCCAGCAACCCCTGATCTTATATATACTAGCTCTGAGATCAACCTACCTCTGAGAAAATGGAATATTCCAAGAAATTGCCATCTCAGACATAGTATGTAAATCATTTTTTTCTGCCATTCATTTTCTGCGTTGAGACTCAGGTCACAACATTTCCAATGGTTCCTGAAAAAGTCTGACATATCTGGTATTCAAGAAAGATTTCAGCAATGTGTTGACCATAAAACAAATCTGTATTATATTTATTTTCCACTGGAAGTCAAGGAGCATGAGGATTTATCGATGCCCATGTAAGTGAGCTAAGGCATAGACATAAAGACCTAGGTTTGGAGAGCTGCATGATTCATTGCAAAGAGACAAAAATGTCTGCTGCATAAATAATTTTTTTGAGATGTGATTACCTCCACAAAGACCAGCTTTGTGCAAACTGGCAAAATCAAAGTAACCTATCTGTTCTCAAAATGCATTTCCCCAGTAGATGTTTACCTTGCCCATCTTTCTTTCATTAGAGTTTGCTGTCTCACTTTTCATTTTATGGAAGATCTTTTCCAAAAAAAATGCCATCCATAGCAATAACATGCTCCACCCTCATTTATTGCTCTGTAGGAAGTTTTGCTTCCTTGCTGATGAGTTAACATCATGTTGAGGTCAGCAGAGTCCATTACCTAGTCAGCAAGAGGGAGAAAGTCATGCAGAGAGAGGATTTTCAGATTGAGGTATGTTACTTGTAGTTTTGGTTTAATTTTCAATTTTAAGGTTAGTTATACATTGTTGATTAATCTGGTCTTTATTCCCTCATGAATTCTGTGTTCCTTTTATGTGAAAAAAATGTTTCACAGCCATACAAGCGCATCATGTGCAGCACAAAATCCAGGACTCTTAAATGTTACCTTTCATCTGTCTATGATTTGTGCAGAAAACCCCTGATTTTGCCTCATATTTGTACCTCTCCATCCCTCATAAAAGTTTTAGTGTTCTCATAAATCACTTAGGATTATAGTCAAGCACTAATGACCATTATTAGTTTCATAGAAAATGCATGCTAATACAAAACCTGTTCTATTAATAAATGGAAATCAGCTCATGTGCAGCATTAACGTGATATTTACTTTCAAAAAATAGGAGAGATGGCCTACTAGTACAGGAAGTACAGGAAAGTTCCAACTTTACATCATCAAAGTAACAAGTGTGATCATGCAAAGACAGGCCCCGGGATTCATGAAGCTTGCTCCAGGCGCAGGCATAGCGTAGGTGGTATAATGCCAAATATGGCCGTCGAGCGATTCAGGTATGATCCAATTCCACGTGCACTACCGGCGTACGCCAGAACTGCACAGCCCCTGGCTTAGGTATGCTAATCACCCCATGCGCAGTGTCGCACCATGCAAATGAAGGCATATAGTGATTCATGAAGTGGTGCAGGCGTAGCGTAAGCCCACGGAAATGTAAACCAAAAAACACGGTTTACATTTTCCCAAACAGAACATCGGAGCTATGGAAGCGAGCCAGACCCAGGTATCACAACGTTAACATATGCCAATGGCGAAATACACAGCCAATGGCATAAGAAAAGATGCACAACAGGTAAATAACAACATTTAATGTCATGTCCACAGTAACGCACAGCACAACCGCAGGACATGTGTGCGGAAGCTGTAACATAAAGAAATAATATAAAAATGTCATAAAATCGCAACGTAATAGAAATCAGGTTTACAGCATAATACACAATGGTAAGCATGGAACACCACAACCAAGGTGCAAGGTTGCTAAGGGCCTGCGATAGTGTCCGGTGCAGTAACTATGAATTAGTAGTCAATGCCATGCAAATGAGGCAGATAATACTGAATCGCAAATGTCCCGCTGGATGAAGGTTGTACCATACGGTACAGCGGTATAACACCGAGGAGTGGCTCAGAGGAGATACATGACATCAGCAGAGGGGTGTGCCACCGTAGCAGTAAGCACATTGGAGCAATGCAAATCTGGCCTGTCTGTTGCTAAGCAAATCTACAGGACAGGGGTGGGGAGGAAGGTATAGAATCGTTTAGCTGAGAGCACACATGGTGCCCAAAAGCGCATGTGTACGGGGATGAAAACGTGCCCGAAACCCAGTAATCGGATGCACGCGCCGCGAACAATAGCACAAACAGGAAGGTCAGGGGAAGAAAAGAAGGAAATGCTGAAGTAGGGTAATTGGAGTACTAATGAGCAATCAACACCAATCAACCCACGATGGCCAATTGACGGCAGCTGACAAGTCTGCTTGCAGAAACCTGCAAAACAGGATAGGGGAGGCATTGGAATGCAAAGAAAGGAGGGGAGGTATTGGATTGCAAAGATAGGAGACCTGACACAGCAGAGCAAAGCAAACCGACAGCAGACCGGCAGTAGCACACATAACGCAAGATACGCCAGGTCCAGGAAGGTACAAATGAAAGTAGGCTGCAGGATGCACGCCAGAAAATGGTAGGTGCAACGTGCAAAAATGTAAAGGGAAGGTCAAGAGGTAATCCACGGCTGCCAAATGTAATTCAACACCAAAGCCACCACAATAGTAGTTCCGGCAGTAAAACACATAAGATACCCTGTAGCTACAATCGTACATACACACCCTATGAAATCATCGGTGTTCACAGCACAATAGTATAAAGTGTGAAAGCACCCTGCAACACCTGTGTATTCCCAAACACTGCACCATAGGTGTAAACACACGGGGAACTTTTAAAATGTACATGTTGGGAGCTGCCATAGCTGTGATTCATCAGCATGTGTTAGAGACTGACGGTGTTGTGGAGGATGATGCCGACAACCACCGCAGGCCTCGGAGGAGAAGGAGAGTATTCAGACCAAGGGTAACCTACCAGGGGCTACATGACCTGGAGATAGTAGAGCATTACAGGGTGGACAGGGATATCTTACAGCAAATAGTGGAGCTGTGCCGGCCATGCCTGAGAACCAGAAACAACAGAGGGGAACCCATCCCAGTGGACACAAAGGTATGTGGAAGCCTGCGAATACTGGCCACAGGTACCTTTCAAAGGCCAACTGGAGATATAATGGGGATCTCACAGGCATCAGCATCCAGGGTACTACACCAGTTCCTGGATGCCATGTTACCACATGCCAATGAGCAGATATCCTTCCCCCGAACTCAGGAGGAGTTGGCCAGCAATATGCGCCACTTCCACCGTGTGGCACACTACCCGGAGGTACTGGGTGCGATAGACTGCACGCACATACAAATCAAGTCACCACCCGGTGAGCATGGTAGGCGCTACATAAACCGCAAGGGATTCCACTCCATCAACTGCCAGGTCGTGTGCAATGCCCAGGGCATTATCATGGATGTGTGTGCTGGCAGCCCTGGAAGTTACCATGACTCCCATATCTGGCATGCCTCACAGCTGTATCAGGTATTTGTCAGGGGGGACATCCCACATGGCCATCTTGTGGGGGATGCTGGCTATGCACTGGAGCCGGGGATGATGACTCCCATCAGAAATGCACACACACCCATGCAAGAACGCCATAATGAGGCACACGCACAAACCAGAATCATCATAGAGCATGTGTCCGGGATGCTGAAATCATGGTTCCGGTGCTTGGATACATCTGGTAGAGCCTTGCAGTACTCTCCAGGCATGTGTGCCCACATCGTCATAGTATGTGCCATGCTACATAATATGATCCTGCGGAAGCAGCTGCAGCAGGGACAAATGGTGAAGGCCCTCATAGCCCACCGCAATTGCCAAGGCCATTACAGGCACAGAGGGATTCAGACCATGAACACACTGTGCCAGCCCCAGTAGGCAGACGGAGGCATGCCCAATATGCCTACGCCTTGGCAAAGAGGGAACGTATAGCACATACTCTGACAGTGTAGGCCCCTACGGACTGACACCTCTCCACCTGCACACACAGTAAAATGGATGGCACACAAACATGACCACCTGTAAATTGTAATGTATAGGTGGCCCAATGTGTGACTCCTACATAGGCAGCCCTCAAACATTGTACACACAACAGCTAGTGGAACAAGGAATGCCAACACCTGAACAGTACATGAGCCTTACAGCATATGGTGGTGCTGTGTGCCTGTCACGTTCCCCGCCAGATATATACATATATATATATATATATATATATATATATATATAGATATAGATATAGATATAGATATATATATATATATATATATATATATGTACACATATGCATATATATAATACAGATAGAAAGGGCAATAGAGTGATATATGTTGATATAGATGGATTCAGCGATATCTGCAAATATAATAGATAGTTCAACGACATTCATAACACCTTGGAGGTACAAATAATTAGGATACCGCCAACTATGGAATGTGTAACATACCGACATGTGTAACCACGAGGCTGAAAGACCGATAGAACACAGTACCGGAACAGTACAGCCGCGAGTAATAGTATGATGATATGAAGGGACATTTAGTCACTGCTGCCGGTGTTGCGGTCCACATAGGTACTGTGTTCAACTGTGTTTGTGAGTGCCGTAGTCTGTGTATGTGTGCATTGAGGGTGCCGTGTGCGTCTCCGTGTGACTGTAATGTGTGTGTGTGTCCACAACATGTGTCTGTTAGTGCCAAGTCAGAGGTAGATCAGTACGGTAGGTGTGGGTATAGCTAGCCATAGGCATATGGTTACTACCTGTCCCACAGTAGGAGGGACAGCCCCACCCTGGGCATGTGTGTCCTGACATAAAACAGGACAAAGGGCAAATGTCCAAAATGGTAGGACATTAATATGTCCCATATATAATGTAATAGTCGTATTTAATAGTTATGCCTGTATGTAAGAAACGTAAATGTTACATGCAATATGATAAGTAACCAAAGTCCCACAACAATAGGTATGTATTGAGGATAAAAGTATGTGCTAACCTGTGTACTGACCGTGGCTATGTGTTGGCCTGTAAACACCGCTGTGTGTCCCGCAAGTGTCCAACAATGACCATATGAAAAGGTGGCAACCCATGGCAAACAGGCTCTTTTACCAACACAACCGCAATGACTGCAAATATCTGGGACAGAAATACAAGGGATAGTTGTCACTTACACATATCCCTTGATATATCGCTGCAATTCCGGAGGTATACAAGTAGCAAGCTCACCTGCAGACGATATAGAAACCAATTAACAACGGCCCAACGTACAATCCCGTAACATAAGTCTACTAACTGTTAGCTCTCTAATTAGGGATGGAGCCCACACACATATATTTGGAATATGTAGAAATGCAAGGTCCACAAACCTGTATATGCTATGTACACCCACCGACATCCCCCACACTAGAAACTAAAGCAATACAGACTGTAATAGCAGCACAAACATCCAGTCAGTCAATTACATCTGCAGAACCCTCACCATACCGTGTGAGAGACACAATTAAAGGCGTCATGCAAAATTGCAGGCGTTGTATAATGGAACAAACAGCCATGTCACAGGTTTTGTTTGCAATAGTCCATTATCAGACGTTGGGATGACAGGTACACCCACATGTTGAACCAAATACTCTACCTGTCACACACAATCCACGGGGGACATGAATCCAAAGTATGCTTGTCTCCATGCATAGCAGTTGCAATTACACATAACAAAACACAATACAGACCGTCTCCCCGAAGGTAGGGCAAATAGGCAATGCCCAAGTGGAGAATTCAATGATACCCCACTGTTGCCGCGTAATTGGCGAATGGAGTAGCTGCACAGCTGATATGCAAGTAATTAGTCACTCAGGAACACCAATTGGCAGGATGAATCCACATGTTGCAGGTATCGACGTATATAAGGATGACTTGCCAGACATTAAAACCGTATGCTCATACCGAATACCAGTTGAAACACTGTGAGAGAGATAGAAACGAAATGCCATAACGATAACAAGGTATGTAGAACACCCGATATGTAAGGTTATGTATAGCATGATCTGTATTAATTAGTTTTACTGTATGTATAGCCTGGTTTGCATTAATTAAACGTGTCCGCAATGCATAAAGTGGGAAAAGGTATTTATGTAGTGATGTCTTGCTGAGCATACTAACGCTTGTAGAAACTGTGCATCCAGCAGTGGGACACAAGGTACACAGCACAGACACCACAAGGCATGCTACATGAGGGCGTTAAACAGAACAATTCCATACAACCCGCCGTCAGTGGTAGGGTATGTCCAACAAGGACGTGCCATAGCAGGGGATAGTATATGTTGATATACTGTCACAGCACGCATGTGTATGGGCATATAACGTTAATGACATATCTAAGGTGGTCCTGCTGTGCAAGTATGCTTTGCATTATGGGATACTATGTGAAATATGTGTAATGTATAGTATTGTAGGTAGATATGACAGATATTCTACACAGCATAACAGGCATATCATGCATACCACAGGTGTCGTCTATTGGCATGTACAATAACAGGATACATATGGCTTGTAGGCATGGGACATTGTAATAGAATGATAGCTAATCAAATGGAAGGGCTACCAAGTAACCATGCACAAAGGACATGTAATAGCTTCACAGGTGCATAGTGGGGTACTATGCAGTCTGGCAAGTCCATGTGTAAGCACAACTACAGTGTTCACACTAGTGGCACCTCTCTAGGGTAGTGTCCTGTGAACAGCAGAGCCATGTGTCACCTGCACCTCTGCACAGTACAGCCACTGCAGTGATCCCAGGCCTACATGTGTCTCCTAACCACCAAGGGAGGTATCACATAAACAGTGCTACTGAGTGTCCCTGCGTGATGTACATAGGACTTATGTTCCAAAGCATGGTGAGTGTCCGGTTTGGGAATGTAACCCTCAAGCACATCCCACTTATTGTGGCGTGTGTGCACATATCCATGAGCATGTTGCTCACAGTGGCCTTTGCTTATGTCGCGTATGAGGAGTATATCCATTAATAATGTTGTGGACATGGGCACTGTCTGATCAGCAGAGGTCACCCCTGAGTATGTAGTATGCAAATGTGTACAGGTGTGGTGTCCGTAGTGCAGCCGCATACTTAAACTGTCGGAGCTCAGTAAACGTCATGGCGTGTTAATGTTGTGGTATGTAAAGCTGTAGCTGTTGTGTAAGGTACACCCTAAATGGGGTGGTGTACCCTTGAATGTGTGTAGAAGTCTTGAGTTCAGAGGTACAATGGGTGCCTATGTACCAGCTACACACCCAGTACAGATAGGTGTGGCCACGTAGAAGGATATCCATGCCACAGTGGCAATACGGTAACCACAGGAGTGGGTGCGACATATGTGTGTACTGTAAACATGTACAATGTGATATGTATGTAGGGGACTATCACCCATGTGATAGTCAGTGGGTGAATGGTGTAATGCAAAGGTGATGTTCATGCATCTTGTGTCATGCAGCTTGACGCCATGATAGTCATATCATGTATCTGTCACAGCGACACCCATATGGATGGAGTCAGTATCAGCTGGTGGAGCAATCATGGCACTTTGTATGCAGGGGTTTGAAAGCTAGGCAGGGAAAGTCCCCTGTGCTAGCCTGTACTGCAGGGAAGCATATACTGAACATGAGGGGCCCTATGACTGAGGACTGTGGTATGCCAAATGTACCTGACATGTAGTAGGTACTATGGTATGCTGGCATCACTGTGTGTGTCCTGTCCATGAGCCACATTGCATAACATCCTGAGACATAGGGTACGATGTGCAGGTGGATGTGTATGTTGACAATACCAGAATGGAGAATGGTGCTGAAAGGCAATGAGAGGACAATGTAGGATGTGTGGACTCCCGTACCATCAGCAACTGCCCTGGTAACTGTATGAAAGGAGTCCACCAGGTGTAGGGGCCATGCTCTGGCCCTAACAAGCCCAACCCGGGTGGCAGCAAAGGACGGGAGCCCAACAATGTCTCTGTGAATGACGTCCTTGATGATGTGCCCCATAGCCATGCAGAACAGTCCAGTCAGGTGTGTAGGACTATAGTCCCACTTGTGCATTGTGGTGCCACCTATGTGTAGTGTGATAACTGCTGCTGTGTGCCATTCAGGGGATACAATGTCTGAAACAAGGCTATTACTCAATATGGTGGCCTAGTGGGGAGACATGTCATTCAGAGGTTTGTGGACATCACAGCCTGGGACGTTGGAAGGTGACATGGAGTCAGTGTCCCAGGACATATAGAGTGCAGGTCAGTACTGTGTAGGTGTGACCACAGGGACACCACAATGTTCCTGTATGGATTGTGGCCCTGTAGTGAGTGAGAGGGTGTAATGTTAGCATTGAATCCATCCTCCAGCATGTTGCCAACATCACCTGGGTCTGTAATGTTCCTGAGTGACTGTTGTATGTGACAGCAGATGTGGATGTTGCCATCGTCTACTATAATGCCTGGTGGTACACCCCGGAATGTGTCGCAGTCATGTTTACGTAGCTAGTCTTGGAGTATGTGATGAGGGACCCTGTGGCCCTACCATGGCTGACCAGTGAGCTACCCCACCCATGGGAATGTACACCACTGTGCAACAGCCTACACCTGTTGTACATCATATGTCCATGGAACATGACCACCAGAGTGGCGTCTGTTATCTGGTGTGTACCATCATGGCTCTGTGTGGAATAGCATGATCCATGCAGTTGTGTACATGCTAATGAAGTGCACTGGGGTATGTTTCAGCATTTGTATGTGCATTGTCCATCTGCACGGGTGTCATGACATTAACAACCGCTGTCAGCAGTCGTCTGTAGTAGGTGTTGTAGTACTCATGTACTGTGTATGCTGTGATGGGTGTGGTGCCGGGATGTGGCTAACAAGGTTGATTAGCATATGTTCAGAATCCACCAATGAGGGGAAAACCCCAGGTGTGTAACACCAGTCACATGGTGGTAGTGTTCATGTCAAGGTTAATGTAGGTCTTGGAGGTGGTGTGTATGGGTTGATCCAGCACAGCGGAGGTTATGACTCATGGATGTGTCAGTACATGAGTGGCTATCCCAGTTAAGTGTGGGGTAGTGTCAGTCACACATCAGTAGTAGCTGTCTGAGCCCCACTGTCCAATATACCAACAAATAAGGTATGGTAACCGTGGGGTATGATGTTGACTCTGTAGCTTGTTACAATGTGTATAGCGGTCCCGGACACAGTTAGTTGCACGTGGAGCACCTCTGATGCATTGTGCTAAGTAACTAGCCAGGATGTGTGCACAACATAGTGGGATATGGGAACCCCTCAGCTGTGGGTGTGCCGGTCCAGGTATGTGCCTGAAAGGTATGGTCTGTCTATAACCTGTCATTGCAGGTGTGCTCTGCAGAGCCTAGAGGCAGGTCCCAGTCACTGCAGAGATGTTGGAGTGGTGCATTATAAGGTGTGCCTTGCCTGCATGCATCACAGAGGAAGATGCAAGCATTGTGTCACATGACCCCATGTCGTGCTTGCCAGTTCCCATTCTGCCGGTGACAGTTATCGGAAACTGTGCAAGACAGGCAGTATAGAAGCAGCAAGAGCCTTACATGTGAGCTGTACTCCCAGGGCTGACAGGTGCAAGTCATCTGTGCCACAGCATTGTGTTTGACCAGGTCAGTCAAAGCGGACAGATACCAGATGCCTGTGGAATGACAATAGGAGCATAGGCAACTGTTGAAGTGACACAGTCGGTCATTGTACAGTGGTATCAAGTCCGGACGAATGCAAAATGCTCCCCAGGGCTTGGCCCACACCCTCAGGGCTATAAGACTGGTGAGCTATTGCATGTCCCTGCACATGTAGTCTGTGAAGTGGCATCACAGGGCAGTCACACTAACATGGAGAATGACAGTCACATCGTACCTGGTGAGGTGTGGCATGGGTGCATAGGTTATGTTGCAGAAGCAGTTACCCAACAGCAAGATGTAAGCGACTATCACCTTGTGTAGCCTGCTGTGTGGAACTGCAGTGTGACTCCCTACAGAGTCACCTATGACTGATGTGTTGTGAATGTTATAACTCCCTATTGGCTGTATGTGATGGGCACACATGAGTCTGTGGGCTATAAGTTGGTGATGTTGTCTTCCATGATGGGGGCTACCTCTGGTGCCTACACTGAATATGGAGACATACTGCACAAGTTGTCCTCGTAGGTGTGGCCAGTGGTGGAGATCATGTGAGACTATGTGATGGGTGGGGTGTGTTGCGAATGTTACACAACCCCAAATGACTGTCAGGTGCAGTCAGGATTGGTGGCAGCATTACCCCCAGCCATAGCTGTCAACCTCCTGTCCCCAAAATGAGGAACATTAGCCCTCATAATGTGTGACAAATGGGCAAAATGTGGAACACTTACAACTGGCTTACTAACAGCTTCAACTAGTAAGGGCATATGATGGCTAAAATAGGCTGGTTTTACGTATAAAAAAGATATTCTAATGAATTAATATGATTCCCATCTATTTAGCCATGGCAAGCAGGTAAACAATTTCCAACAATGAATGTGTGACAGACCCTTTCAATGTGGAACCTTGAGGAACATGCATCTTTTAAGACCCCAAATGAGGTACGTTCCTCGTAATGACGTACACTTGAGAGCTATGCCCCCAGCACGGCTGCAGAAATGCATCCCCCACAGGCTGTAGTGTCGTATGTTGAGAGGTGAGCACTGAATGTGTACATGAGACAATTGCTCTATTGCCACATGTACGACATATCCCTCATATAGACAGGCAGTAGCACTGGTACGTGACAGTTGGACATGCCTGTATATACAACCATGTCCCACAGGATATGTGCGTTACGTGTGTACAACAGCTGTTGTACCATAAGCAAGCTGGGAAGTGTAGGACAGCCAGTGTACCTGTGGGAAATGGTGTGGAATGGGTGCTATAGTAATCAGTAGCTCATGACATGCTCACAAGTTCTGAACAAGTGCCTAGCATGACCATACAATACAGATAAGGTGTTGGATAATATCAACCCACAAGTGGTGATGACAGTCATTTTGGGTGGCACCGCACTATAACCCTGCTGACTATGGTGTGCATGTCCATGAACCATTATCACTGTAGATGTTAGCAGTACAGATGTACAAGACAGCACGGATGTTTGACTACAAATACCTTTGTATGTCACAGGAGTGTTCCACCAGTGGCCTGTTGAAAGACTCACAACTACAAAAGGTGCAAGAGTGACATGTGCACATCACACCAGTGCCAGCTACAGGTAGAACAGGGTTAATGTGTTGTACCCCACCCTCATTGTAGCCCATACCACACAGACAAATGTTAGGCATCTGTGTATGTAAGGCTGTGAATGGCCATGACCTATCAGTATAGCTGTGTCAGTGTTGTGAACAACATACAGAATGGGCTGTGTGGGTGAGGTGTGTGACATATGTGCACAGTCTGATGGATGATACCAGCATTGTCACCGCTAGGTGAACATCCCTGTACCCATAAACTACTACCTAGGCCATGGTCAACATTATGGACACTGTGTAAGGGATGGTGCTGTGCAGTGCACACCCCGACTTGGTGACATCTCCAGGCCCCTTAGGTAGTCATATGAGGTACCCATGTCATGTCAGGGTGCCATCCATGAGCACAGAGATCACTGGACAGGCATATACAGCGCTGTGGTGACCAATACTGGATCACATACCACCTTTAAGGGGTAATGGCTATGCATGGATGTGCGATACCAGCCTTCACAATCCTCACCTCCACTATGCAGCATGCTGTCTACCTTACAGAAAGACATTTGCTACACCATGATGATGGACATGCTACATGTCCATATCCTGATCTATAAGACATATGTCATGGACAGCCACCGTCCTAATACTAGGATCGCCACAGGCTTGACAGATCCCTGTGCCATATATGTGACATACTCCCACCATACCATGCAACCCTGTCCATCAAAGCTGCACATGTCATCCCAGTCATACATGGTGTGATGGCCGCATGGTAGATGTACTATCAACTGACTGGATCAGTAATGTGGCACTGATGCACCTTGCGGTGGCATAATGGCTGTCTGTTACAGCTTGGAAACCGTGCCCGCACATGCTATGGTTGATAACCATCCCTGCAAATGTCGTCTGACTAGCCATTGTCCCATGTCCATCATATGTGCAATACAGGCGATCCATGGCAGGATGTTGAACAGTTGTACAGTGCTGTGTAGATGTATATGGCAAAACACAAGCATGTACAGGTGTACATGCGTATGTGTGCATTGTCACTGCTCAAGTCTATTACGGCTGTGTCTGTGTTGATATGTGACATATACACAGCATCCAGGTCAACAGCATCACCGTGGACACATCCAGGCATGTGCAGATAGGTAAGAACACAAGTGCAGGCAAATAGACATGCCCACAGCAAGACAGCATTTACATGGAGTATGAACACTGTAATGAGCTGACACACATATATGGTGATGATATCCAATGCATAATGGATGTGACATGTGTGTGACACAAACACGTCAGTCGTGTCAGTGTCATGATGCTTTGCAAAGATAACTGTGCAGATGTAGTAGATGTCATAGAAATGTATGTGCAGCAGTATCTCTGTACATCTCTGAAACTGTGACCTGTCACCATCATTATGTCTTACAGATAATGCTCCGTACACGCCTCCCAGCATACAGCCACCAAGAGGATGATGTCCTCATCCCACAGCTCCATGACAACTATGACTTGTTGTTCAGCCACGTGCCACAGCATGCCCAGCAGCGGGATGACCTGTGGCAGGATCTACGCAGGAGGGTGAACGATGTGGGTGGCCATAACCGCACCTACCAGCAGGTGCGCAGACACTGCACGGACTTGATACAACATGCAAAACAGCGTGCCACTGCAATCGCCAGGGAACAAGGTGGAACAGGTGGTGGGCCACTAACCCAGCCCCCACTCACACACACCAAGGAGCTACTGGCCAGTCTGGGGACACCCAGGGAACAGCATCCACAAACACTAGCTGCCATCGTGGAGGTGGGTGTCTCCCAACCAATGAGCCTGGAGTTGCCTGGTAAGTCAGTACTGTACATATGGCTATTATATCCCATTTAGTTGCATGTGTCACTGTACATTATGTAAAGTAACAACATATGCAAGGTATGTGGACACACATGCTGCATACTACAGTATGCTATGCTGTGTATGCACACATGTGCATACTATATGCTATTACACAGGTGAATGTGTTCACATGCACAGTGCAACCTGTGGCTGTCATACAGTCATGGATAATGTTCATACTGCTGTGTCACCCCTATACAGGTACCTCTGGCATGCCGCACAGACATGAGTCCGTTGCAGGTGAGACTGTCATCAGTATCAGGCATGTTACAGTGTAGATCTATTTGCCATGTGGCCAGTTAACACTTGCACACCTGATGTTTGTTCCAGTCACGATATACAGGTCGCATCACCCATCATTCACACAGGCCACCCATGTGCAATATATACAAATGAAATGATACACTGACTTGAAACCACAGTACTTGTCATTGCGACGTGTGTGGGCAGCTGTGCATACAACGATGGAGGTGTTCTACAATGGAGGCATATGTAGTATGCACTGGAACAACATGTGTGGTACGCACACAGTACCACACAGTGAGCTGTGATATGGGCAGCCCACAGGTGTCACCATTGTGTCATATGCCCCTGCTTTGGGTGCACACATTGTGATGTGCCACCTGACATGTCCCAGACACGTAGTGTTCTGTCTGCAATATTGTCACACTATCGCATGACCTATACCTCACATACCAAACATACAACCTGTTGTCTGCATAGCCCTGTGGATTGTGACATATCTGACATCTATGGGTGTATGTCATATGGGACAACACAGACATGTCAGATAGATGGCCATCACACACATTTGGCCAACACATGTGCACACATGGCCATGGGGGATGGCCAGCGACATGTAGCCACACAGTACATGGGATGTGTATACACCCTGTTGCACAGTGTCCACACATGGTCCAATTATAGCCTTAGTTGACCAATTATACAGTTGATGTGGTACACTGGACATCCTAAAAGCCTGTGCACAGCTACTGGAGGTGTCACTGAAGTCTACCATATACGATCTGTTGAACATCACGACTGTGTTGCAGTTATGGCTATGCAATGTGTACATATTATGCATTCTACAGCAATATAGATGCCACATGATGCCATGTAATGGCACAGTGTCTGTACTTCACACTGTATAGCAATGTAGACAGCTCACACTACCCTCCCATGCTCATGCACATTTGCTAAACATGCATTATATCTGTAGGGCATACAGACAACACTGCAATGTGAAGCCCATTAGGATGCTGTACATGTGTCAGGACACCATTGTGTCAGACATGTATGCATGTTAATGCACATGTCAGCAGATTACATGTCAAGGTCACGTCAGCCATGTGTACTGTTATCCTGTTCTGGGCCACATGGTGTATCACGGGGATGCATGCATACTACCATGATTGTGTGAACTGCATGGCTACTGATATGACACTTGCTTGCTGTAGTGTGCACCCCAGGGAGGTATGCTTACTAACACTATTAATGTCTGAGCTGCATGCCCTCTGCTGTATCACAGGCATGCTGCATGCTGTCTGACAAATCACATGCATGGTGTGTGTGTGTGTGTGTGTGTGTGTGTGTGTCTGTGTCTGTGTGTGTGTGTGTGTGTCTGTGTCTATTGTACTTTACAGTATTTCTTTGCATTCACAGGTGATGTAGGTGCGTTACCCTCCTGCGGTCCATCTGATGTTAGTGTCCCCACAGATACTAGCGGTGATGAACATATGCATGAGGTACAGGCAGGGTTGTCAGCGGCTGAATCTGTGCCAATGGTTACCATCCCAGCTATGTCCCCCTCTTCCCCGCACACAGTTCTGCTGCCAACACATACCGCATCACCAGTGGCCATAGAGGAAGGACAGTCAACGTCTGTTAGCGTGGAACAGGAACGTGTGGTGGCTACAGAAGGTGTGTCTACACACCATGGTGTCAGTGTAATGACTGCAGATGTGCCACACAGGCATGTGGCCGGTGCTGCTCATAGGAGGACCTCTGGCAGACATGCACCTGCAGGACAGAGTGCAGCAGCTGGTATCACCAGACGCATGTTCCAGACTGTAATGGTGACACAGGCACGTGCTGAATGGCAGAACAGAGAAGGGCAGAGGCTGCAGAGGGCTGCTATCCATACCCTAAATGACAACATCCAGGCATTGGCAAATGCTCAACAGCAGATTGCTGATGTTCTGGATAGGCCATTGGGTGAAATGGTCGGAATCCTTGACTGAGGCATGGCAATCTGCGAGCGGGAGCTGTCTGTGCTGGAACATCTGGTAGGAGTGAGGCGTAGGCCACGTGGACGTAGGCCAGCAACACCTCCTAGTGTAGGTCGACGTGAGCGTGCCACCTCACATGCCCACTCCCATAGTGCCGGTAGCAGTAGCAGTGCAGCTGGTGCTGTGCTGTCAACACCAGGACACAGCAGGCCATGTGGATGTTGCCCTGGACGTTCTCAGTGGGGACACGGTTCCAGCGGACATGTGTCGTCGGACAGTAGCCACTCTGTACCTCCACCTGGTAGTGCCCGTGCAACCCCAGGCAGGCACAGGTCACGTGGCCATGGACGGACACAGTGAGCTGTACAACCTGGTCTGTACAATCTGGGGCTGTCAATTATACCCCGTGTAGGCCTCACAAATGGCAGAACTGTGTACACACATACATGCACACAGCAAACACAACTGTAGGGTTCCACAATATCCACATGCATTCTGAACAGACATGTCCAATCAACTCACCGGCCCTTACACACACACATGATGTTATCCATTGGTGCAGCCTATGCCCCTGGCAAACATATCACCCTGTGCATATGATGAAGCCTGTGCCACATCCCTGTCATCCACACCATCGGTGCAGGGTTATGCACAAATATTCTGATGCACAGGGTGAACAGAATAGTGAGAGGTGTATGTAATATTACCTGTGTATGCATAGTGAGGGATGTGCATGTTGCAGTGGTTTGTGTGAATACTGAGAGATGTGTATGTGACAGAGGTTGTGTACTGTCGACATGCACCGGTCATACCATGTAGTGCAGGTGCAGCATGCATTGTGATGTGTTCACGGTATGTGTCTCGGTTACATCTGTAGCACCATGTTGGTTGTGATATCCTGGTTCCCTCCTATGGTGTACTTGCATGTGCCTACAGGTAGCAGTGTTTGCAGTCCCCCACATGTAACTATGGATTACTCACAGGCACGTCTGGCAATATCAGCATGCTACATGTACCCTCAACCTGACTGTTGGAAACACCAACATGACACAGATGTCCGCACATATACTGCACCTGACGCATGTGGTCAGTGCCACAGGCTACACTGGACAGAAACGTGACATACATGGCAGGACACATTACAGGTATGGTGACATGGTGCAGGGGTTGTACACAGCGGTCTGGCCAGTGATGATGTGAGGTGTCACTTGGTAGCTGGAGGCCACACTGTGCAGCAGTAGGACCCTGTAACAGTACGGGAACATGGCCACATTCACGGGGTGTACACCACTATAACTCACACCCCATAGTGTTCAGGAGGGGACCCTTGCCTATGTGGCCATCACCCTCACAGTACTATGCACCCACACGACGTGTCACAGAGAAGGAACATGCACAGGTAGCCAGTATGACTGGGACCTATGGCATCAACAGGGTAGTGCACTGCATCACCATTACGGGTTAGTCACCACGTGGGGTTAGTGATCATTTCTCACTGTATATTAGCATACACCCTCACACCAAGCACCAGACATACATACAGACACACACACACTGTGGTGACCACACATGTGTATACGGACAGCCGACGTGTGTGATGCACCACACCGGCCGACGTCATGCTTCCCACACTGACGTATGTACAGATTTCTACAATGGTGTACAGGGATGTGTAACAACTGGGACATATTCCCCACGATATGTGGCATCTCTGGTCACACATTCGGACACGCATGGCAGCGCTGGGAATGATACACCTGCCATATGATGACACATTTGATAGACATGCAGCGGTATTGATTGCATTATGTGTACCAACGCTATATCTGGCAATTGTGCAGCTATATGCACACGGGAGGTTGTAGGTGTTACAGGTGCCATGTGACATATAGTTGGTAACACCTGACCGCTGTGTATGCATTATGTCAGCACCATCACGTAACAGCGACATAGCGTACTGTTTGCACATGGCATGATAGGATGGTGTGTGACACAACTGTGAGCCACACCCTGCACACATACATCTACACAGGTGGTTCACCACTTTATGTACACTCATCCCTCCATATGTGCTGTTTGTATGTCACCGTATACAGGTGTCAATGATGGGTCTGCATTGCGACTGCATGTCGTAGTTAGGTGCAACTATGTTACGGACATCGGCCACTGCACATGCATGGTTGCTGCACGCACAGTACAGATGTCACATGTGTCTCCTGTTGCCATGTTTGTATGCACTGCTATTGTTGGACATGTGTGTTGACATACATAACACATGGACTGTGGTATGATATCACGGGTGTCACAGGCGACCAGTACAAGGGTATGTGTCCCGGTCAACATTGCTACCCCCTGTAGTGTGAGCATTCAACAGACATGGACCCACCTTCCATTTGCGTGTGTAGCATTGATTAGGCCACTGTTATGCACGAGGTACATCAAAGGCTATGCTATGTATGTATGTGTTGTGTGTGCAGTCCATGCACACATCCACACAATCACATGTATGACATATCCAGATGTGTGTTCATTGGTGTACAGCAACAGTCATGTGTCACAGCTGTGTAAGGGCCGTGGTATGTCTTGAGCTGACCTGTTCATGTATACTGGTATCATTGCAATGCATAACACCTGTTGGATCCCTGTTGGTACATGTGTTCTCTGCACAGCTGGTGTACACCTCTGTACAGCCCAGTGGTCATGTGTCACATGGTGTTGTGGTACTGTAAGGCTGTGTATTGCTGCACCGACGACATGGTGATGACTTGACAGCTACAGTGTACACTGCAGTGTGTACATGTGTGACCTGCACCTGTGACAGCTGTGATGGCAGCTGTGTGTGTACAGGTCACTGCATGTGTGACCGCCCTGTGCATGAGGACAGTTATACCTTACTGTGCCCTTCTGTACTGTGCCCTTCTGTGTGTACACTCCATCTGCATGCAAGACGGCCCTTTGCAACAGCTAAGTGTGTGAGCATGCCCAGTATGCTGTTGTGTAGATGGACACACAGTACAGTCCATGTACGCAGTTGTGTAGATGGACACACGGTACAGTCCAATCTGAGACCTTCAGTGTTTACACTCCATCTGCATGCAAGATGGCCCTTTGCAACAGCTAAATGTGTGAGCATGCCCAGTATGCTGTTCTGTAGATGGACACACAGTACAGTCCATGTACGCAGTTGTGTAGATGGACACACGGTGCAGTCCAATCTGAGATCTTCCGTGTTTACACTCCATCTGCATGCAAGACGGCCCTTTGCAACAGCTAAGTGTGTGAGCATGCCCAGTATGCTGTTGTGTAGATGGACACACAGTACAGTCCATGTACGCAGTTGTGTAGATTGACACACGGTACAGTCCAATCTGAGACCTTCCGTGTTTACACTCCATCTGCATGCAAGACGGCCCTTTGCAACAGCTAAGTGTGTGAGCATGCCCAGTACGCCGTTGTATAGATCGACACACAGTACAGTCCGAACTGACGTATATTACCAGGTGTGCGGCCATGGCCAGTGACACCTTGTGTCGGTGATGTCCCTCTGTGCATGGGCATGGCCGTTGACATCCTGTATTGCCATGGTGGTCATCCAGGCAACGGATTTCCGTCTTCAGCATCAGGATGGATGCCTACCGAGTACACACTGGGTGACTATCTGGAAGGGTGTACTGTCTGTGGTGCGTACTGTGTCTATGTATTGTTGTTGTAGTGCTCCATACATGTATAGTTGCCCCGAGTACACCACTGCCGTGTGTTTGTATACGTCTACCGTGGGACAGTACTATGTCTGATCGTACACTCTCTATACAATCCCTGCCGGCGTCCTGGCATTTGCGGATGTTGACACGTGCCTAGAAGAATGCCTGTGGGACTGCTGTGTTTAGTAATAGCGGTAGTGCGTTCTGTAAATGCGTCATGCTGTAGTGTGATAGGGTAGTTAGGCGTAAGTTCGATTCCCAGCCCTGCCAAGTATGTGTGTGTGTGAGTGTGTGTGTGTGTGTGTGTGTGTGTGTGTGTGTGTGTGCGCATGCTCCCGTCTGCCTGGGGACCCAGGTTATGCTTTTAGACGCTTCACACCACAGATATATCCTGCTGACGTCTTTGCCTTTGCGGATGTCGACACGCACCTAGAAGAATGCCTGTGGGTCTGCTGTGTTTAGTAATCTCGGTAACGCGTTCTGTAAATGCGTCATGCTGTAGTGTGATAGGGTAGTTAGGTGTAAGTATGATTCCCAGCCCTGCCAAGTGTGTGTGTGTGTGTGTGTGTGTGTGTGTGTGTGTGTGTGTGTGTGTGTGTGTGTGTGTGTGTGTGTGTGTGCGCATGCTCCCGTCCGCCTGGGGACCCAGGTTATGCTTTTAGACACTTCACACCACAGATATATCCTGCTGACGTCTTTGCCTTTGCGGATGTTGACACGCACCTAGAAGAATGCCTGTGGATCTGCTGTGTTTAGTAATCTCGGTAGCGCGTTCTGTAAATGCGTCATGCTGTAGTGTGATAGGGTAGTTAGGTGTAAGTATGATTCCCAGCCCTGCCAAGTGTGTGTGTGTGTGTGTGTGTGTGTGTGTGTGTGTGTGTGTGTGTGTGTGCGCATGCTCCCGTCCGCCTGGGGACTCAGGTTATGCTTTTAGACGCTTCACACCACAGATATATCCTGCTGACGTCTTTGCCTTTGCGGATGTCGACACGCACCTAGAAGGATGCCTGTGGGACTGCTGTGTTTAGTGATCTCGGTAGCGCGTTCTGTAAATGCGTCATGCTATAGTGTGATAGGGTAGTTAGGTGTAAGTTCGATTCCCAGCCCTGCCAAGTGTGTGTGTATGTGTGTATGCACATGCTCCCATCTGCCTGGGGACTCAGGTTATGCTTTTAGACGCTTCACACACAGATATATCCTGCTGATGTCTTTGCCTTTGCGGATGTCGACACGCACCTAGAAGGATGCCTGTGGGACTGCTGTGTTTAGTAATCTCGGTAGCGCGTTCTGTAAATGCGTCATGCTGTAGTGTGTTAGGGTAGTTAAGTGTAAGTTCAATTCCCAGCCCTGCCAAGTGTGTGTGTGTGTGTGTGTGTGTGTGTGTGTGTGTGTGTGTGTGTGTGTGTGTGTGTGTGTGTGTGCGCATGCTCCCGTCCGCCTGGGGACTCAGGTTATGCTTTTAGACGCTTCACACCACAGATATATCCTGCTGACATCTTTGCCTTTGCGGATGTCAACAAGCACCTAGAGAAATGCCTGTGGGACTGCTGTGTTTAGTAATCTCGGTAGTGCGTTCTGTAAATGCGTTATGCTGTAGTGTGATAGGGTAGTTAGGTGTAAGTTCGATTCCCAGCCCTGCCAAGTGTGTGTGTGTGTTTCCAGCTGCATGACAACAGTACATTGCTTTTACAGTATTCACTCACCATAACATCTGTGCGGCGTCTTTGCCTTTGATGCCGCTGTCTACAGGCAAGACGTATGCCTGTGTGATTTCCGTGACCTACTAATCACGGTTGCATGTTCTGTCACTGCGTAATGCTGTTGTGTGGTACAGTGGTTACGTTCGTGTTCTGCTCACAACCCTGCCACGTGTGTGTGTCTGTGTGTGTGTATGTCTGTATATATATATATATATATATATATATATATATATATATATTTTTTTTTTTTTTTTTCTGCCCATAACTCTGCTCTTGCATGGACGCTGACTGTTTCATATATCGCATATTTGCATAGCTTTCACATACCAATGGGGTATGTTGCAAATCCCAACATTGTCCGTGCAACGTTCGTGTTACACTCCCTTACAGGCGTTTGCTGTATAGCTTGGCAGACATCTATCCTTGCTGTACTCTCACTCTACTCGTACACGCCGGAGGCTTCATGTATCATGGCCTGGTTTTGCTGTGTGTATGTCTATTTGTGCTGTGTGCATGGCTGTGGGTATGTCCCACTATCATCATTTGTAAAGGTGACAGCCCTATAGATACTTCATGTAGACTGCTGTGTCATTTGACATGTCAGCACATGTCAGCACATACCTGCAGACAGTACTGAACATCCTACTGCAGCGCTTTTCATACCTTCTGCGTTATCTTGCAGTCGATAATGCTGTTTCCTCACACATGTATCTGTTTCTCATCATACCACTCCACCTCCTAGAGCAAACATCTGGACAAAGCCTTAACTGATAGTGGGACACATAGGGGCAGTATTACAAACGTAGATAGTTGACACAATAATAGCTTTTGCATTAGTATGACTTTTCTGACGGATTTGGTGTCTTAAACTCACATGTTTGTCATTATTTCATGACTTCAGTTCACAGGAATTTGCCAGAATGGTACTGATTTTAAGTGGAACACACCAAACATATGAGGCAGAACTCTGCACATTCTGCATAAATCTGTACAGTTGCGGAGTATGTGTCTGATACAAGATATCAACTTTCTGACACCAATACACACACTGTATGGCGGCATCACAGGCCACATGCCATTACATTTATATTGCAGGACACACCCACCCAGAGGGTTGTATTCCTCACACAGGCCAACAGCTGCTTATCCACACTAATTAGTCTATCATGTACCTTATGTGTACGCCAGTATTTGCGCTTTCCGTCAGTGGCAGAGCTCACGTACGAGTATGGGGGACTGGACATTGTAACGGTGACACTGCATGACACCCTGAGGGACACATTTCTTTTGAGTCTATTAACCTTCCACATTGACTTTCACAGGGCATACGTTGTCATTCACATTTGTCGGAGTACATGCGTATGACTTGTACATGTTTTGTCATTTGTCCTGACGTCTTTCTTCTCACCTGTCCACCTAGTATCACTAGTTCTGTACATGTATTTTGGACAGGTTATCTTCATACCCCTAACCTGTACACATTATGGGTCAACACCCTGATGTTTGACCTTTGCTCTTGTTACATTTGTCATAATAATGTGCCTTTCTGGTAAATTACTGGCAAGGCATTACGAACTGTGCGTTAGATAATAGTGACTGACATTTCTATGTCATGATTAGTAACACTCATAACATTCGTATTCCTGGCTATGCCAGTATTCTATCAACGTTCTGACTTTGTCTGGGGTATATCTGATATAGTCCCTATTTGTATTTCATGTACTATGCCTTAGTGCAGCTGTCTTATTCTGACAGTTTGCCAGGTATGGTTACCATCTTGGTCGTACACATGTCCATCCATGATAATTGCCTACATGACACTGATATAGGACCCTACATATTCCCACAATGGTTTACGCAATATCCAGTGGATGGTTTGCCCCATTATTGAGAATATAGGCGTGTGCTATACCCACATCACTCCCACGGGGCGGACCTAATAAATCTCTGCCAAACAGCACCTGGGCCCATTTCTGCATACCCATACCCATGATTCCCATACCTGACACCCCTCCACAGTACCCATTACACATGTTTAATGTGAGCGGTACTAAAGTGTGGAGACACTTATATGCACTCCCCACTCTCCGGATATCAGTTCGTACGTCATACATTCTATCGACACATGTGTCATTACCCTTGCACCTGCTACTGTTGCATGTACAGCTATATTGTATTTGCTGAGGTCACTTATTTTGCGTCAATGATGGTTGACACTACATATGGATCAATTTTTGGGGTCCTGCAATGGACACCTATATTCATGTTTAAAGTGTAGAACTTGCTGGACTGTCACTTTCTGGCCAATGGTTTGGAAAGCGGTGGTTTATTCACCTTTCGTGCATGTCTGTTTGTCTACCCATATTAGCTATACTGTGGCCTATTTATGTACATATGTCATATCTACGGGACATATGTTTGTTGTGTATACATATATACATGTACAGTCCTCATTTCATAATTTGCTTTGGTTTACGTCTGTGGATTATGTGTATACACATATATCTATATCCATACCATACCTTTCCACTGTACAGATTGTCGCAGAATGTACAGCTGGTTGCCTCTTTATCTTCGGTGTGTTTTTCATAACCTTGTGTCTATCTGGCAATGTAGTGGCATTTCATTAAAGACTTATGTTGGGAAATACTCGCATGCAGTTCAGGTTACGACTGCATACCCTTCAGAGAATCCATGCTACTGACACACCCGTTATTCTATCCACTTTCTATGTTTGTTCTGGCACATATCTGGGGTTTGTCCCTATTTGTACCGGTAGTTTGCATGCCTTTGTCCGGTTTCATACTTTACGGGGTTAACAGGTTTGAGCCATGTATATCTCACGTTACTATGCTGTGAGCGGATCACACACGCACAGGCGCACTTGCATTTACATGTTGTGGGTTATATCTGTTTAATAAATGTGTGCTTGTGCGGCCTTTCATACTTCTGACCATAACACTTACTTATCTGTAGTCCGGTTTATGGACTGGTGTGAAACACATGGTTCACCTTTACGTATTTAACTGTGTGTACAGCACGAACGCATTCATTACACTTTACAGGGATATCTGCAGTGGTCGTAGGTCAACCGGGACTGCATTCACGTTGGACGGATGCCGGAAACAGTATTCTGTTGCTGTTCTGCCTCATTGATATGCATACCCATAGTACTTAGCTATATCAACATATGCCTCACCGCTTCACTTACAACACAGGCATCCATTCCCCTGCTGTGGGAAACGCGGTACTACATATTACACATTCCGTATTGCCTACTGCTGTGGACCCCAGCTGCATTGTTAATCACTCCGAGGATATGCAGAACACCAGGGCATATAGTCGTATCACATACACGTTTCTGATTGTCAGGGTGTTCATGTAGTGATCTGGGTATGGGCTTGTCCGCCTGGTGAATGGAACTTCCCTGGCTGAGTTCAAATGTCAGATGAAGCACGTGGACAGGGAGCTTCTCCCTATTATGAACATTTTACCTGTATTTATAGACACATGTGTTTGGGCACCTATCAGGAGCTTATTCTGTTGGCTGTACATATTACGGGTGGGGTTGTTATGGTCCATACCCCACGGTGAGGGGGGGGGGGTTCCCATTCACATTTGACTATTACCTGTATTCATTCATACGGGGATTATTTTCTTGGACATGTTGTGACTACAGGTATGCAGTTGTACATTACACAAATGTCATGGGTTGTTACTGTACATATGTACGGACCATACCTCTCGACCTCTTTGAGCAACAAATCTGCGCAAACCCTACATGATGGGGAGAGTAAGAGGGACACATTTTAACTAGTTTCCTTACAAGCTTATAACGTTGATAGAATACTAAGTTTTGCATTGTCATGACTCTTCTGCGGGATGTGGAGTGTTATACTTAATGCTCATTATTTCGTGACGTCAATCCACACCTATTTACCGGACAGACGCAGGTTGTCGAAGGTACACAATACTATGAGCCAACACTCTGGTCATTCTGCGAATATCTGGGCAGTTGAGTGATATGGTACAAACCTCTGTAATACGCTATTGTGTTCTGGCACAGCAGTAGCTCGGCATTAGAGACAGATGTCAGGACGTGCTGGCAGACAGTTGAGTTTCAGACTTCATACTCCAGACATTAATGCCATTGTGCAAACTGTCATTCTATGATATATCTATGTTTATCCATCCACATGGATATATTCCTGCTTGCACCTGTTATACATTCTACGGATCTCACTCCTCTGAGCTCTCCATACTCCTGCTCCTCTCTACCCTCCAGCTTAACCAGACTTAGCTGACACTCACTTGACTCCCAGTATGTCATTGTAGTACATTTCTGTATTACCACTACAAACTCTGGATTTGCACTGTCTTATTATGCACATGTTATGCATGTGTATTTCCTGACTGTATGCCTTTTACTCTTGTATTTTACCTTTAACATTATGTAGCCTTTATTTCCTTGTATTGCTTGTGGAGCTTTTCTACCCGGGCCTCCGCTGTTACTGGGCACTTCTTTGCCCAGTGGACTTCCCGGGTACTCAGACTGCACATACATGAATAACTTCTAACAGCTATCTTTGCATATTGTACCTGCTGTTGTACCTTTGTCTCACTTGTAGACACGGCTCTGTCCAGATATCTAGCTCACACAGGTTGTCAGGTATGGTCAGTCACGCCGGCACACACTAGGTATCCCTCACACTTCATCAGGATTCTCCTGTTAATGTCGGGTGTCTTCCTCACCCTTCTGCCGTTTGCCACTATGCGAGTGTGCGATATATTCTCCCGCATATTTGTGTGGGGACACGTGCGCCACGGGAAGGTGTTTTATTCTGGGTACTGGGTTATGCAAGACCACTCAGGTCTGGACTGTGTCTTGGACCTGTACTTCACGTTCTGACTTGTGTCCAGATATGTACAGGATTGGACATCTTGTCGTCATACCCATTCTACTATTTACACAGGTTACTTATCCCGTAAGGGATATTCCAGAAATTGGACCATTCCACACAGAAATGATATCGAAATGTATTTTGGCTTTATGAAAATGTGCAGGGGGTTTAACATGCAGGGAATACATGGTTTGCTATCCTGACACTGCCTAGGGTGACAATACCTACTACATATGCGTAGGGGTCGGTATGTGTAGCTGTGTCTGCAACGGACCAGTGGGCCACGTATGGGTGGATTTGGTGGACGTTCTGTTACGGGGCTGGGTTGTGTGATGTGGAGGGTATGCTGGGTAGCCCATTATGCAGCCAGGTGTGTTGCATTTGTTATGGCCAGTTCCATCAGGACCAACCTGTGGGTATGTGACAGTGACATATCTATACATTTTGATCGCACATTTACATGATACATATATTTTTGGGATTGTGTTCTACACTATGGCCTGTCTGCTTGTCGTGCAGCTGTTTCTCCATGTGTTTGTGTTTATGTCCACTTCACCCGCTGCCCCCTCCTATACCTCTGGTTCACCTTTTCTGCATACGACACAGTATCGCCTTTGCGGGTTTTACCATTACCCATCCACCCCTCACATGCAAATTACTCACATCCAATAGCTCACTACTTTTGTTGTTGGGCCATGACACGGCCAGAGTAGCACATTGACTGCCCTACAGGTGTCGGGTACCTTTATGGTTGTGTGGACTACCCTGCCATGTTTGCTTCCCACGTGCTATACCTCACACACATAGGTACATGCCCATACTTCACTTTCGTTACTTAGTTGGTATACCCGGGTACTACCCGTTCGGCTGTGTCACATACGAGTTTGGCTTCTACCGATGACTCCCGGGATTTGCAGACCTGTTGTACTCATTGGGGGGATGGCACCTTTTCCGATGTCCATGCTATTCCTTCCACATATCTGACTGTTGTGGACAATGCCTCCCCACAGTCTACGGTACTGTTTCCACCTTTTCAATTGGCCACAATGTAACATTTGCGGTAGACACAACGCATTTTCCACGCTGACACATACCCACGGTCAGTTTGGCAGTTAGAACTTACAACTCTTGCCTATATCTAAGCTTTAGTCTTGTAGCATTTCAGTGGCTTATTCTTTTTCTTATGACATTTATGTAATATACGTGTGGAGAACAACTGTTTAATGCCACTATTGCATGATGTCTGAGGGATAATTGTGTCCTATAATCTCTGCACATTTGCCATGTTTACAAGCTTGTGTCAGGACACATCTGGCCACAGCGGTACTGTCGCTCGCAAAGTGGGACAGGTGGTATTCTTAGTCGATGGTACGGGTCATACTGTTCCTTTCGGACTACATGTGTCCTTATTGTTGTAGCTGTTTCTATGCTCCTGATTCGTTTACATGTGTATTCTATTCCCTATCACATTTGTTATGTGGGATACAGACATACCTTTTGTATGTGACTATTACATCCCTTGTGGGATATGATTCGGACATACAGTCACTACATATATCTACATTTCTCCTCGTGTATTTTGTTATGGACACATCTGCACAGCTATGTACCCTCCCTCACATTATGGGTCAGCTGGTGACCCTCTCCATTGGGCTGGACGTACCTCCTGGCGGCGCCCTAGCATATGATATGTTTCACTTCCACATGGTATAGCTATAAACACTACGTTGGACCATGGGCACGCGGTTTTTCTGTCATTTCTTCAAGGGTAGGGACCTGTAATTCCCTATCGTGCATTTGTGTTTGCTTCTTCATTTTCTGTTTGCAGGGACTATCTTGCATGCTTTGTATATGTTTCAGTCTCCACGGACACTGATAGGTGCGAGTATTACTGCAGGTGGACTATACTATTCAGCAGTTTAGGTTGCTCATCGACAGCCAACATTGACACGCCTCCCTCCGCAACTTCATTACACCCCATGCACTCGCGCACGTTTCCGATGCACGTGGCTGTGGCGGCTGCAAGCCTTCATTAATATGCATATGGTGCTACTACTCCATATATACGCCGCACAGCCGGCGCAAGCCTTACACCGGCCTTGCGCCGAGCTTCATGAATCCGGGGGAGGAAGTACTGCCCTCATAAGTGTATGGAGAGCCAGCATTTGCAAGCAGGAAATAGTAAAATGAAGCAATAGAATATCCAATAAAATGGATTTGTAGAGTGGGAAGTCATCTTGCCATCTTAGAAAAAATATAAAGACTACATGTATGTGCAAAAATGTTTGTACAGGATCTTTAAATAAGGAATGTAGAATCTGTGGTTTGTTGAACCATTTATTTAAGATCAGCAAGAGTAAAAGGAAAAAACAATGATAGAGAATAGTTTTGCAAGCTCTTAATTCAGATAAATACTTAGTCTTAGTTGCTGACTCAAATATGTCTGAGCTGTTTGTGAAAGCAGAAGGGACTGAAATAAACTAGTGTTGTCATCAAAAATAATCATTGGACTGATGGACTGCATATTAATGATGCAAACATTCATGTTAATCTTAAGATCAATGCAAAATATAACATCTTATTAGAGAGCATTTTGAGACTTAGACTTGAAAGGTACTGAAAAAGGGTCTAAAACTATACTGCTAACTTATTATGACTATAAGGAAAAGGGATTGGGTAATAAAGAGCAGTGTAATGTTTATAAAACAAAATCAAATGCTTTTATTTCAAAATGTGTCAGTACAACATTCAATATATTTGTCAGAATAGTGTTGAGCAGTTCAGTATGGTTAAATAAATACTCAGTGTACAATTACAGTCTTAGTGCATTAGAGATCAGTATACAGTCAGGGCAACAACATATACAATAATCAGCAAATGATTTATAAATTTATACAGATAACCCCACACGCATGCATGTGAAGCAGTCACCTCACACAGTCATGAAGGAAATGATTTGCAGGTTCAAGAAGTCAGCAGCTCATATGCTTGTGAAGCAGATACTACAAGAACAGTTGACTTATGCTGTAAAAAGATTCAACGTGCAGTGACTGAAAAGCCAAATGGAAACACAAATGTAAAGGATAATGTTTCCTTTGATAATTTTGAACAGTATATGTATTTGCAGACCTGTGTTTCACTCCTAGTCAGTATAATATAAAAAAAAAAACATCTATAAGTGTCACTAGCTAATCATATACCAGGTTAGGTTCCTTATTTACTGCAACAGAAAATGAAGAAGAAATTGAAAAGAGTGGATCAAACAGGCATGATTGCAAAGCTACACTAACTGAGCTAACGCCAATGGCATGTCAACAGTAGTTAATCAGTCAAGATCAGAAAATGCATTAATCCACAAGATTTGATTAAAGCTAGTCTAAGTGAACATTGAGGAAGTTGTAGTCATGGAACTTGCATTTGTTTATTAGAGCGTGATACTAACCAGGGCTTTTTCCAAATCATATTTTGACTTGGCATTTCAAATCTGTACACATATAATACTCTACTTGGAAGATACAGATGCCCAAGAATATCACAATTTTATCAGTACCTGAGGAGTTTTAGAGAGTTGTGGCACAAGTCATTGAAGGTGTAGAAAGTGTTATGAGGATGGCATGTTATCTTTGGGTGAATCCAAAGCTCAGAATAACATGAGATTGAAGCATACTACCTAAATAGCTGAGACCACATTACATAAAGCCAAATAGAGACACACTACAATTGTGTGTGGCAAGTTTCAGATGTATGGAACATGATGTTGTGAGGCAAGATGTTCTGACAGATTCTGAAAAGGTAAAAGCAGTTGTTCAAATAGACAAATCACCAAATAAATATGCTGTGCTTAATGCATCCTTGAAAGCAAACTGTCTTAAAAGATTGTAAGCAACAGGTATTATAGTTCTGTAGATTTATACTAAGCCAGAAGTATGTCAACAACTGCAGGCTTAGCCAACAAATGCCAGAAAAAAGAACAGTGGAAAGTGAGCTAACAGTTCAGAAGATGATGGTAGGAGGTGGAGTTAAAACAGCAACTGCAACCTCATTTCCTTTTCTCAGAGTGTATTTCCATCCCTAGAGGAATGATCCCCACACGTTCACATACTAAAAAGCAGGACTTAGCAGGTTCTTATACTCTATGGCATTTCTATACTGGTTTGCTTTCTCAGTGCATAGCATGCTGGGGCTGAATGAAATCTCATGATACTTTTGTTTGGAATTTGTTTCTCTTGTTATTGCATCTCTATGCCTATCACATCTAAAAGGAATTTGCTCAGGAAAACAAACATGAGAATGTACCTGTAGCTCTACTTTTGTTATTTCACATACAGTAAGTTCATAAAACTATTCAAGCTCAAACTTCACAACCCTTTGCTGTTGTAAGAATCTGCTTTCATTCCTTTTCTATTATTTCCCATACTGACTGTTCCCTCTCGCATTTCCATTCCTCTGTACTATTTCCTGTTATGAAGACCCTTAGACTCCCTTTTATTTTCTAATCACTGTTTTTCCAAGAGTTGACTAGCTTTATTTTAATAGTTTTATTCACATTCACTTATAAACCTATAAGCGGAGTCTCATTTAGTGGCATGTACTAGATATACTGTACAGTCTGTGAAATCACTGAATTTTTGTGGTAAGGCACTATTGATCATATTTAAGCTTCTTGATGGTGAGTTCATCAAACTACATTTGACTGGACCTATTTTGTTGATATCTGATTCATGACATGTACATTTTGTGAGATGACTTGGGGTGTGTATTATGACATAATGTATGAAACATATACTATATCTTCCCATAATTATCCCCAGCAGGGTGAGGTGTGGAGGACATTGTATTCCAAGATGTGCAGATAGGTCATGTCCTCATCTTATTGTGGATTTAATATGTCAAGACAGGAATCATAAGGCCTATTATGAAAGTCACTATGTTGGATTTCAATCTTGCAACTAAACAGAAAAGAAAAAGAAAGTCAGAAAGAAAAAGAAAAAGTAAAAAGGAAGGAAATATTTTAGTAATTCAAATACCCATACATTTCTGAGCCATGCATTTTAAGTGTATTTGAATGAAATGCATGAATGAACATAAAATAATCAATAAATGTGGTTATCACACATGAAATAATCAACAAACATTCTGTGTTTTAGTTGTACAAAGTGGTAAAGTAAATATGTAGGATGGTATTAAAAGGGAGGGCCTCTCTCTCTCTCTAATGTTGTGATGGTTGCACTCACGTTTTATCTTGCTGTTCTAAGCCTTACTAAAAATGCCCTGGCTGCCTTGGTAAAAGCAGAGATTTCCTTTACAAAGTCTGCTCTTACCACTGCTTAACCATGTTGGGAATTTATCATACAGTTGAGTGTAAAGGCTTTGGGCTTTTCTTTACAGATATCCATTTCTGTCCAGGTATTTGGAGTTACACTAATCAAGTGTCATAACCAGTGCGACAGGCAGACTATGATAAATACTAACAGCAGCAGCACTCAAATCACACAGTGTAAAAGGGTTTATTGTACCCTGGCTAACAGCTTATTTAGCCAGTCTACAACTAAGGTGAACCATTCTGTTACCGAGGAATATTTTTCTTCCACAAAAAAAAAAAGACCAATCCTTTTATGACAAAGAATGATTTATCTACTACAGGAAAAGACTACTCTTCCTTCTAAAGGAAAGAATGGAAAGTAAATGTTCAGGCTCAGAATGAAATAAATACTATGTACTCTAAGTAACATTATTATATAATCTACAAAGTATAATGCTTGGCATAACTCATGTGTTATTCAATGTAAATATGTCTAGTAACCAAAGAGAAAATTGCTTCAAATGCAAAAATATGATTCTTATTCGTGTTAAAGGAAAGTTATGAAGATTGTTTTCTTCCTGGAGCTGTAATTTTTCAACTGCCCAGTTTTTACTCAACACAAATATTTTTTGTGCTTAGAGAAGAAAGATGGATCAAACACGTACTGTTCCGTGTCAAGCAGGTGGGCCTGTGGAAGTGCAAAGTTTGAATAACTGAGCCACAGGCAAATTACAAGACTATGGCGTAAAAGGACAGGAAGAAGAGAGCAGAGAGAGAACCAATTTGTTTAGATCAGTAGGTATCATAAGGATAAGTAGCACAGCTTAGTTGCTAGGTCAGTTGGCATCTTGGGCAATCCCCCAATTGGTATCCCACCTCAGCAACAGTTGAGAGCCCAAAAAGAGCCCTCCAGAAATGAAGATTGAATATACTTGAGAAGATCAGGTAATAGAAAAGAAGACTGTAGAACATAGCACAGAGAGAGGTGATAGATGTTTTCAAACTGTAGGCCAGAAGACATGGAGTCAATGAGAAGAAGGCAGGGATGCACAACAGTATAGAGTGTGTAAAAAAGGGAAACAGACAACTATATGAGGTTATGCTGCATGCATGCAAGTGCTCCACAACACCTTCCTTAAACTAAAACTGGTTCCCTAGGTGGTCTGCAACAACAGGATAATAACATAAAGGGAGGTGTAACTGCTAAGGGTTTAAGGGGGGCACTGAGTGCCTAGAATGGGGCATACGTTGTTTATAGTCTTATGAATGAGAAACATTGAAAAATAGACATTTCTCACTGGTAAGCAAAGGTGGCAAGCAGCATATTTTTAATTAGTTCATTCTGTTAAGCAGATAGGTTCCATTTGTCATATTTTTCCCTACATCATCATCTTAATTCAGGGAAAAAATCCCTTTTTTACCATCATGCATCACAAATATAACATTTAAAACTATATACACCTTTTCTAAATGCTTGAATGAAAACAAAATTTAGTCTATTTTAAAAGACTAATAAGACATAAAGGGGATGATTTTATCACATACACAGCAGCTTATAGAAACATCCTTTTGGAATGACCAACACAAGGAAAAAGTCAGGGAGGATTAAACAGTCCGTGCTGTTTCAAAAATAATGATGAAATCTGCTAAACAGCAATTTAGACAAAGGCAGGCACAAAATGCTGAAATACAGTTATGGAGTTTTTAAAGCAAGTAGATCTTATGATGTTATGCTCATGTGAACGTTATCACTCACACACTCAAACACACACACACACACACACACACACACACACACACACACACACACACACACGCGCGCGCGCGCGCATGCATGCATGCACACACACACACACACACACACGCGCATGCATACACACACACACACACACACACACACACACATCCAAACATGGCTTTCTCTTTCATTCTCTCTTTCTTGTGTAATGATGTCACTCACCTTCAACAAAGTTAAGGACTGTTTTACTGTAAATTAGGACAAGAAAACTATTGTTTGATACATATTTATAAAATTAATTTTGACTGTTTACAGTTAGAAACAATTTAATCAGTTTTAAGTACAATGTGATATTATGGAGATGTGCATCACACAAATCGGATGTACTGTCAATGGTCAAAGGCACTTGTGTCACAGTACACCCCAGATTGTGCATTAGCTATGACTGATGTATGCCCCTCACTTCTTGCTTGTGTAGAATACAAGTTTCATTATATTACTGCAAAACACATATTCTAAATAAAAAGCTCCATATATTGAAGTTCAGTTACAGCTATGTAAAAATTCGCTCTACTAAATAGTTAATGAAATACTAGTCAAATAATATAATGAAAATACAAACCAATATGAGAAAGCATTAGACTGAAGAGAAATATAGTTTTGAAGCAGGTGTTTAGTTTTAAGTATAGTCATGAAGCCAGCAGTTATTATCAAAGGGAAAAGTCATGGTGTTAGAAGCCGAAATATCTAAAAGAAGATATACTACACCAAAATAAGTAGGAATTAGTATGATGACATCATTATATAAAGTAGATAGTGATGTCACAAGAAAATTAATAAAAGGGAAATGTGTAGGTCAAAATACCCTGTAATTAAAAGCCAGTGATTTACTTTTAGCAATGTTATCACAAATCTGTGAAGACCAAAAACCAGATACATTGTGAAACATAAACTAAACAGGTGCAATACAATTTTTCAAGGGTTAAGAAAAACATCTGATGAATACAAATAAAATAATTTACATTGTAGACTGTTGAAGTGGGGTCAGTTTAACAAGGGAAGGAATGATAAGTTAAGCAAAACCATCCACTTCACTAACTAAGCACTAACAAGGTTAATCACATTGAGCATGGCATTCCATACATATGACAGGAAAACTGAGATACAACAATTACATGCCAGCAATTCGGACAGTATGACTTGACATGTGCTCTTTTTTTGTTTTTTTCTTTTGTTTTTTTGTTTTTTTTTTTTTTGTTTAAACATCTTACTTTGTCAGGGAAGTCCTGTGGTGGTGGTGCTGCTGTAGCATTGTCGCCTCACAGTAAGACGCTGTCCGGTTCGATTCTCAGCTAGAGCGTCTTCTGCATGGAGACATGCATGAATGGGCGTACCTTCGTTGAAGGTTGTGCGTCAGGGCTGGTAACTCGGCACATAAAAATCAACTACCAATCATTAGCGGACCGGAGTTCCGCTGTGGCGACCCCTAACCGGGAAAAGCCAAAAGACACAACAACAACTTTGTCAGGGAAGTCATTCCTAATGTGAAAGAAATATACTTAGCAGCCATACTGTTGTTGTATTTATTAGAGCTCCTTTTTACCAAAATCAAATTGCCAACCAGTGAGCATGGTTTCTTGAGTATACATCTCTGTAGAGTGAGATGGCTGAATACACTGTAGAGCTGGGCAGCTTACATGCAAATATCAAAATATGTTCTCTGACCTTGTTTCCAAGCTGAAGTCAGGATAACTTATGCAGTGCAACTACTGATACATCTTACAGGAGGGTCTGTGATAAATTAGCAATCTACTTCTATCTGGTAATTGTTGAAAACTATTTCACCAGAAGATGATCTGTGACAATAAAAACATTTATCATTTTGTGTTGGTATATGTGGACAAATAGTGTTCTGCCATATCCATTTTTTGCTTGTTTTTTAGTAAAAGGACTGAGCTTTTTACAGCAATGTTTCAAGATAAAAGCCATTGTTTTTCATTAAGAACTGGGCAGTATTTAGATCCTCACCAGAAGAGGAGATGGTGAAGTAATAAGTGCATTGTGTGAAGCATCATCTCTTGCACTGTTTCCCACATGTCAAATAGGCAGACTTGAAAACTATTGAGCCACAAAACTAATCTCCAAGGGATCACTGTACCTGCATGTGGTTCATAAATAAAATGATCCCATATCACATACTGCTAACGTAAGACACTGCTGTATAGAAGGCAATCCAATATATCTCTTCTAATTTCTGAAGCAGTACAGAGTGTCTGACAGCATCACATGCTTTATAGATATCATGAAATATGACAACCATAATTTTATCAGTATTGAGTTTATTCCTCGTGAAGTCAGATAATGCAACAAGAATGACATCTGTTCTACGACCTCATCAAAAAGCATGGCAATAGGTCATCAGAATGTTGTGCTTGGAAATGCCGGCACTGAATTATGACTTTTTAAATGTTGGATAAAACATGTAGGAAGGGTGTTGATCAATTGTTTAGTGGGAGACTTGCTGGATCACCTTTATATAGCGGAAGAAGGGTCTTATTTTATTTTGCCCTGTCTGATACTTGTGCTGAGCAGCAACAGTGATAGTGCAAAGTCTGAGCCCTAGATGGGCTGTCGTCACCCAGTGATGTAGGGCCAGAGTCCTTAAGTTGTAGCCTAATCCTTCAGACTTCACTCCTTGTCAAAAAAGTTGACAGTGAAGCTGTACCATAGCTTTGGAGTGTCAGCAAAATTACTGACTCTGTGAGGCAGAGAAGGGTATGAATGTGTCCTGATTAGGTCGACAATAACCTGATCACTGTTATTAGAAACAGATTATGGGGTGCATTTTCCTAACTGGATATAATGATTCCTCTGAGCCTTTCCAGAAATAATTTGGAGAGTTGAAATTAGCCTGAATGTTTTGAAAATATAATCTCTTGGTTTCTCTTTTAAACATCTTTTTACCGGGACTAACTTAAAAGTATTTGCAAACTGTATTGACTGTTCCATCATCCAGATGCTGTTTTTTCCATCTGTCTCAATAACATTTATGTTGTTTGACATCCAAGGTACACCTGCATATTTAATCCTGCGATTTTTGATAAGCGTAGCTTGTTTATGATATGCAACAGAGTAGAACTGAAAAAAAACTGAAAAGCTTCTCTTACATGTGTTAATGGTAAACAGTCTGCATTTGGAAGACGTATAAGCTATTTACAAATAAAGTTTTGATAGTTAGAGGTCTGCCATGTTTATGAGACCTTGCAGTGGTGGTATGCCCCTACAACAGGACTAGTGTTATATGGTTATCACTAGGTGTACCTGCCAGAATTTCATTCATGTTAATGTAGTACACTTTCCATCACAGGAGTTACTCAGTTATATACTTCCTGTATGGACAGCCCAGGTTGTAAGTTGTACTAATCTATGAACATTGATGGTATCCCAGGAACGGAGATCAGAACCAGGTTTCCAAGAAATGAAAAGGTGACAAAGAATGATTTGATCAGTCTTGATGTAAGAAGTGACACAGTGCACATCATCTTCAACATAATTAATGGCAAATACTAGGGAAATGGAAAGACTTGACACGTTTCCTGTCTTCCCACATTAAGACTGATAGTAACAGCCATGGAATTGCTTCACACTGTCACTGCAAACTGAATTGCATTTAGGGAATGACAGATATCAGCCTTGACAAAAATAAGTGATATTGTACTGTCAGTGCTAAAAATTCTGCTAACTATAAGGGGTTATTTTATCATCAGAAATATGTTTCGTGAGTTATGATTCAGATACAGAACAGATATCTGGAAGACAGGCCCTATCTTGATGCAGATGCTCCCAGCACTGAAATGCATTAATTGTACACCCTAATGCTTGGTCCAATGGAGGTACAAAGACAGCATTAAGAGGAATTGGACTATGGGGCACAAATTAAGAAGCTATTGGCCCAAAATCTGAGTGAATTTCACTAGAATTACCAAAACTTAAGGATAAGTAATGAGGTTTGTACCAGTGTATACATTAAAGTTATTTTTCAAGGAGCAAATTACAAGCAGTTCTTAGCATGCCCAAATCAGATGCAATCTGACATCATGTACTGTAGTATCAAACCCTGCATCATTGAAACTGACTTATAACAATTACCAGAACTGATCTGTTTTGTTTAAAGTTTCATATCAATGACATATTTACCATATAGGCAGAGCTTTGTGCAACAGAGATATAAAGGATAAGTAATAAAACTAAGATGGAGAGCTAGAATTTCATAGGGTACTTAAAAACTCTTGAGACTACTGAACCTTCAAGAAAGCTCATAGCCACTGGGGTACTACCACATTTGAAGTACGGTACTCTCTAAGCCATTTTTTGGTATGGGCCATATTGTACCTCTTAGGTTGTCTCAAGACCCATTTCTGCCAAGAGACCTATATTGAATGGCAAAGTGCACCAGATATGTTATTGCATTGTTCTCAGTGTAAATGCTTTAATCTAGATTTTGAGTAGTGCAGCTGTGATAAGCATCAGTGGTTGAGATACATTTCACAACTCCTCTTACTACATTATGTAAAAGACCAGCTCTGCCATTATTTTCCTTAGTAGTCCACGTGGGGGAGAGTCTGGAAAATGGTGGGAGTCCATGAGTATGTTTTAAGTCCCTGGTAAGTCTGAGCTTGAGCTCAAGATACCATTTCCATTAACTGATCCCCCCATGGTTTATTAGTTAACCACTGATACCTGCTAACCATTAGGAATGATTGTCAAGTACTGAAACAGGTTAGAACATAATGGCAGCATTAAGCACTACTTAGGAGAGATGGAGGGGCAGCAGGATTCTCCCCGAGTGAGTTTTTTGAGTGTGAACTTATTATTTTTGCTGCAGGTTGAATAGTAACAGAAAATGACTATAAACAACACCAGAAATACCTACGCGTATCACATACAGACTAAACGTAGTAGCTTAGCACAGTGCTGTTTTTGGTAGATAGCTGTTTATACAAGAAGCACGGATGCTGCATGTTAGTGAAGCAGCTACTTAAGAATAACTAGGGGATGATGCAATGACTGTTAGTGTCCAGTGGGACTGTGGCACTGCTTTTATCTAGTTATCCTTATTCAACTAGGATAAAGAAATTATAGGGTGTGGCACAAAATAAATACTGTGATGGCAGTGTTTTTGAGAATGTTGAGGCTGTAACCTACTTGATCTGAGATCTGATGAAGCATCTTTGGTGTGAAAGCGATCATCTGTTATATATTTTTGTTATTTGTTGCCTTTGTGAAATTAAACAAGCATTTTCTATATATTGCTGTGTTAGCTGGTTCTTTATTTTATTTTTATTTTTATTTGTTGCTTTTGAATGTGTTATTGAACCAGCTTTCACCTGCTCGGTTTGATTCAGGTTTTTTTTTAATCCTGCAAAATCCCCCTCAGAGCACCTAGAATCCCTGTTACCTATGGGGTCCTTGCAGGTCCCAGACCCCAAGCTTGATACATTTATTTTCATCACAGTTATTACAGTGTAGTTATGATCAGTTAGGGTGTGTTAAAAGATTCAGGGAAAACCAAAGTTAAATAAGCAGGACTGAATTTAGTCCCTTGACCATGATTTTTGTTCAGGGCATCATTGAATGAAAAGGTCATTTAAAGAAAAAAAAATGTAAAATGCATGAGAACCCTGCTTAATGAAAGTTTTCTCCCCCGTTAACAGAATGCAGTCTTGCCTACTTAAAATGTCTTGAATGAATGAATAAATGCAGGAAAAAATGAACAGTAGGATGAACTGAAAAAAAGAAACAAAAAAGTAATGTGAATGGCATGGGTAGGCCTGGAAGGAGGACAGTGGGCAGTGGGGAGGGCACAGTGAAGCCTTTCACCTACAGACAATTGACCTAAGGTCAGCTCTTCCTATTAAAGAGCTTTACTGTAAAATTTTAGGTTTAATGGCTTCATTTTCCAACTGCACACCATGTGATTTTTGAGCATGTGCCTTAATCAGACTAGTTCATCTAGGTTATTCTGTAAACATGCATTCGTACTTAGTATTACAAAGCAAACAAAATTACTTTGCAGGACTGTTAATGCACATCTGGAAAGCGTTTGAATGTAGTGTCTACATAGGTTCTGGTAGTACGCACTTGCATCATTTTTCACAGCTATACACTATCTACTAAAGGATCAGGTAAGAAGAGGCTGAAAGAAAATACTTTGTCACGGTCCTAATAAAACACAAACACCCAAAGACACTTGATGACCTTTATTGTAATGAAAATGAATAACAAACATCAAACTTTATTGAGGCACACAGAACCCAACATTGCAACAAATAAGTACACATAAGGGCAGTGCACTCGCTCACCCTGAATAAGCAGCGTCCCCCACTTGCTCACTTATCCTAGTAATCATGAAGGCAGCATCCCCGCTCACCTTAATATCATCATGAATTCCAAATTTCCATTCCAAGTCATAGTAATCCTGAAGGCAGCGTCCCCACTCACCTTAATATCATCAATTCCATATTTCCATTCCAAGTCATCCACCATCAAATCACCATCTCAATTCCAAATATCCTATTGAAGGGGACAGAAGAGGGTCAAGCCTGACCCTCTTCTCTGCCCCTCAAGCCATCACAAAAATGGGAGGGCTGGGAGGGCAACAAGACCACACCAAAATGTGCTTACTCATACCAACTTCCCCTACAAAAACCCCCTTAAGATATACCCCTTAGCCTTACCTCACTTCCCCTCTCAGCTCCCACCTTAATTAACTCTTTCCTATCTGCTCCCTACCCACACAGACCTAACCAACCTATCACCCTACTTTCAGCCCCCCCCCCACTTTACTCATCCAAGGTCGTCCCGTGACAAATTTGTCTGTTCCAAGCTTGACTTGTCACGGTCCTAATAAAACACAAACACCCAAAGACACTTGATGACCTTTATTGTAATGTAAATGAATAACAAACATCAAACTTTATTGAGGCACACAGAATCCAACATTGCAACAAATAAGATAGTACACATAAGGACAGTGCACTCGCTCACCCAGAATAAGCAGCATCCCCCACTTGCTCACTTATCCTAGTAATCATGAAGGCAGCATCCCCGCTCACCTTAATTTCATCATCAATTCCATATTTCCATTCCAAGTCATAGTAATCCTGAAGGCAGCATCCCCGCTCACCTTAATATCATCATCAATTCCATATTTCCATTCCAAGTCATCCACCATCAAATCACCATCTCAATTCCAAATAACCTACTGAGGGGGACAGAAGAGGGTCAAGCCTGACCCTCTTCTCTGCCCCTCAAGCCATCACAAAAACGGGAGGGCTGGGAGGGCAACAAGACCACACCAAAATGTGCTTACTCATACCAACTTCCCCTACAAAATCCCCCTTAAGATCCACCCCTTAGCCTTACCTCACTTTCCCTCTCAGCTCCCACCTTAATTAACTCTTTCCTATCCGCTCCCTACCCACACAGACCTAACCTACCTACAACCCTACTTTCAGCCCCCCCCCCCACTTTACTCATCCAAGGTCGTCCCGTGACAAATTCGTCTGTTCCAAGCTTCACTTGTCACGGTCCTAATAAAACACAAACACCCAAAGACACTTGATGACTTTTATTGTAATAAAAATGAATAACAAACATCAAATTTTATTGAGGCACACAGAATCCAACATAGCAACAAATAAGATAGTAAACATAAGGGCAGTGCACCCGCTCACCCTGAATAAGCAGCGTCCCTCACTTGCTCACTTGCTGAATCCTACACAAATGCACTCTATAAGCACTTACACGAGTGCATGGATCATGCTATCCCAAACAGAACCAAGACACTATCCTCCAAATAAAGGAAGCCAATCTGGTGGTCCCCTGCCATAAACAAACTGTACAACAGAAGGAAGAAACTGTTGCAAAAGAGAGTAAAATCCCATGAGTGGAGGAGCTCCCTGGTCAGCCTCATTAAGAAGCTGAGATCCCTTATAAGATCCTCCAAAGCTAGCTATGAAAATAAAATCACCACTAATTCCAAGGACAACCACAAAGCATTCTGTAGCAAAGGCAAGAATCTTGATGGCAACACCCAGATTTGCTCTGAGTTACAGCTCAAAGGCAAGAAAATTACAGAACCAACTGATATTGCCAACTTCCTGGCAGATAGGTTCAGTCCTAACTTTACTCCCCTCTCACCCCCAAAAGGGCCCATATCTATACAGGAAGAATGTAGAGTCCCTGTAATCACAACTATGCAGGTAAAAGCTGCACTCTCTAAAACCAAAAACACAGCATCCATGGGACTGGACAATATCCCAGGCTGCGTTTTACATGAACTTCAGAACGAACTGGCTCCCCACTTAAGCACCATGTTCAATAATAGCCTCGCATCAGGCTTTGTGCCCACTAAATGGCGCTCAGCAACAGTTATCCCACTCCACAAAGGGGGAGCCACCACTGATCCTGGGAACTATCGACCTATTAGCCTGATGAGCCTGGTCTGCAAGGCCATGGAATGCATTTATTTATCATGGAACTCATAAATAAAAGACATTGGTAACCTCCAAACTCTGAATCCCACCCAGTTTGGGTTTGTGAAAGGCAGATCATGCCTCCTGAACATGATCGACTTCTTTGAGGCAGTCACCAAAGCCGTAGATGAGGGTAAGGTGGTTCACACAGCCTATCTTGACCTCGCCAAGGCTTTCAACACCATCCCCCATTCTGGAATTATAGCTAAACTCACTAAACTAGGTATAAATCCCTACGTCACAAAATGGGTTGCCAACTGGCTCACTGACAGAACCCACACTGTAAAAGTTGCAGACTCCAAATCTGACCTCAAAGCAGTGACAAGTGGAGTACCATAGGGTTCCGTCCTGGGACCTCTCCTGTTTGGTATCTACTTCTCTGAAGTACAGGCTAACACAGAAGGCCTCTGGCTAACGAAGTTCGCAGATGACTGCAAACTAGGAGCCATAGTCAAGTCCCCAAATGATGTGGACATCCTACAGAAGGGCCGCGCTGAGACAGATGCCTGGTGTCATAGCCATGGTCTCACGCTCAATGACAAAAAGTGCAGTGTCATCCCGTTTGGTAAAAACTCTGTACCCATGAACTACCACATGGGCAGCAATCTACTTAACATCGAATGCATGATAAGAGACCTTGGGACCCAGGTTGACAGTAGTCTCTCCATTGATAGTCACATCGCCATAGTAGTCAGGAAGTCCTTCTATGTGGCAAACCTCATCATAAAAGGGTTCTCATCCAGGAGAAAAGAGGTCATTGTTCCCCTCTACATGACACTCGTTAGACCCATTATAAAGTACAACGCCCCTTTTGGATAGTACCTCACAAGACATCTGCAGCAGCTGGAAAGGCCACAGAAATACCTCACAAAGAGGATTACTGGCCTCAAACAAATGCCCTACACTGACCGCCTCAAAAAAATCCAGCTTTACTCCGTAGCATATCGCCTACTCTGAAGTGATCTCTGCCTAACATATAAAGCTATGTCAAACCCAGAGCTGTTGGACAGGCTACATCTAAAGAAATCCCAATCCCTCTGAGCTACACACTCTAGGGACCTAAACCTTGTCACCACAATAAACAGGACATGCTGGAGGGATAGATTCCTGTCCCAGAGACTTCCCATACTCTGGAACAGGCAACCCATCTATGTCAAGCAAAGTTCTTCATTAGCACTCTTCAAGAAAAATCTTGATGAGTGGATGGGAAATAGGAAATACACCCCAGGGATCACTTCTGTGTCTCTGCTCGACAGTGGCACAGGAAAATAACTTTCTTGGGTGGCGTAAGCCAGGGAACCTTGTTGGCTAGGCTTACGTAGACCCTTGGGCCAATAGACTAGTACCTACCTATGAACCTATGAACCTATGAAGTTATCCTAGTAATCATGAAGGCAGCATCTCCGCTCACCTTAATATCATCATCAATTCCATATTTCCATCCCAAGTCATAGTAATCCTGAAGGCAGCATCCCCGCTCACCTTAATATCATCATCAATTCCATATTTCCATTCCAAGTCATAGTAATCCTGAAGGCAGCATCCCCGCTCACCTTGATATCATCATCAATTCCATATTTCCATTCCAAGTTATAGTAATCCTGAAGACAGCATCCCCACTCACCTTAATATCATCAGTTCCATATTTCCATTACAAGTCATCCACTATCAAATCACCATCTCAATTCCAAATATCTTACTGAGGGGGACAGAAGAGGGTCAAGCCTGACCCTCTTCTCCACCCACCAGTGCAAAGGGTTGTTCCCCCTCAGACTATACAACCTTCCAATAGATCCTTCACCTTCAAACCCAGTTAAGGTTAAATAAATCCAGTCCAAATTCATTAAAATGAACTCCATCCGACCTGTACCATACAGGATCCCTGCTTTCAAACTCCACATGCCGCATCGTACACACCCCAACTGCCTTCAAATATTTTGCCAACGTAAAATTAACATACCTCCGAGCTCTCTCTACCACTACCAAATTCCTTGCCCCTCTCCGCACCAACCGGGGAATAATCTCAGACCATCTCAAAACCCAAGGACGGATACATCGTCCTCAATGCTAACACATCCTCACAAATGTAATAAACAACTCCAAAAGTCATTCGGTTGCATCTAATTGCTGCATGCCTAGCTACCCAAAAGAATAAAGAATGACCCAAGATGATCCTTCTAACAGCAATAACTAAATACCAATTACCTGTAGCCACTTCCTTCAAGCCAGTAGCTGCCGCCCTTCTAGTGTTCATTCAGGGATGACCAGATCGCTCATCCCTGTATCAACTCAGACATCTGCCACCAACATGCTTACACCATCTGGGACCTTGACGAGTAACACCACAGCAACTGGAATACCCATCACACCAACATCTGCACAAGGACAAAAGCAAAATGCATTAGTGATTATACCAACTATACCCATGTGTTACACATTATGGCAATGGAGTACCACATCTTGGTAACAAAAAAAAAAAACAGTCAGTTCAATGAAAGTTTTAAACCATTCCATACCCTGGCAGTACAGTAAATCATGGACCCTGCTGTGACATCCAAGAAAAAGAAGAGGCTTACCTAACATCCCTCCCATAACCTTACCACCCCTCCCACAAAATTCAGAATATACCCCACTGCAATTATTTAAACAAATATAAAGTGAAGAAAAAAAATATCCCTTTACCTGTAAAAACTGTGATCCTATTCCATCAAGCTGTTGTTGGGACAGAAATCTTCTAAAGAATATCAAACTGGAACCCAAATTAAGCCATGGCAGGCAACTACTGTTAAGTAACACTTTAAATTCCTCAGAGTTAAAGTGAAAATAACTCACAACTTGCAAGCACTGGAAACCCTGGAAGATGCAACACTTTCTACAGTGCTACTAAATGCCACCATAACTCGCCCAAACAGTATCCCACACTCCATACCCCCTTCTTTGAAGCCCCACAAAACCTGCCTACCCCCCTTCCCGCTCACCTTGACAGACGGCAAGCAGTCATTTCAAAATACCACATGGCTTAGCCACTCTTTCATTTGAACTTCAGCCTTTAATCCCATGACAAAAATTGCAGAGCAACACAAAATGTGAGTCCAACCATTTATAATTGTATAAACAAAGTACCAAGTACGTCCCCAGAATTTTTTTTTATTATTTTTTTCTTGCCTTTGGCCCCATCAAATGTGCACAGAAATTACATGGTATTATTTAGGCCTTTAACCCCATTATGTCCTACTTGGTTCAAATGTATTGCCTCAAGAGGTATAAAACTCAAAGTGTCAACATTATTTACAACATCATCCCTCAGTGATTTAAACATGATGATCCAAGAACCACAAGCTATGAAAAACTGACCAACAATATAAGGCCAAGTCTGACAATTCTCCAAAAAGCTGTGGCAGCTGGAGGTATGAAGACACCTATCCACTCCATGCACATGGGAACTTTCACCTGACTATTTCTCCCTCACCTGCCACTAAAGGCAAGCAAAAGGTTCTGATGAACATACAGTAATGTTCTTCATCACTGCCCCATGCTCCTACTATTGGAATGGCCTTGAGTGTCATAAGCACAATTTTTTTTAATCCTCCTACCCCCTCCCCCATAAGTAACATGCAACCTACCTACTCAAACCTTAACTACTGGGCTTCACCCAGGAAAAGGTCCTACGCTAGCTGGAATGTACAGAAAGGTACAAAACATGAAACCCAAGTGTCTACTACCATCTTCCCACAGCAGTCTCCCATGATTTGCCAAACTTGTCCAGAAGACCATAACAAAACTGGACCCAGAATCTGAGGCAAAATTGGAACAATCTGCAAAATGTATATCCTAGAGGTAGTCAGCACCTGGAACACAACAAAAACACAAGAAACTTCAGATCTTACTATTAACCTCCCCCTATGACCATCATGACCACACATGGAGAATGAATGGCCGTTTCTCACAGTGCCCCATAACCCCCGAAAACACAGAGTCTATCAAAAGCCGGACCGCCAGAATAAAAAGAGCTCCCTAATTGCATGGTTACCTCTTCCCTGCAGGTCAAAAGGGATGATATCACCCAAAGTGCCCAAAGATGAAAGGAACTGACCTGTAAGAGAACTAACCATAAGTCCCTATACTGGACAAAGACAGTGACCTGTCAACTAAAACAAAAGTAGTTATTCATTCTGGCAGTGTTCTTTACAAAAATATATAGATTACTGTCTGTCCTTAGAAACGGACTCCACAACTTGTCAAATGCTAACCTCATAAAACAATCAGATGATTCCTTCCCCAAGTCATCTATCACAGCAAAACAAGCAGTTGGCTGTGGAATCAGCAAATAGTAATCCAAAACACTGCATCAGCCCCAGGAACTGCACAAAGGCTTTTATCTAACACCTCAGTGTTATCTCGAACAGTCTACTAACAACCTGCTACTGGAACGTCACTCCTATTCTGCACAATTATTATGTTTTACATTAGGTGTAAAGAAAGGTGAAGCCTGTCACCCAAATGTAACCACGTCGCCAACCGCCTGTGTAAATAATGTGTAAAACGAGACTGTAAAATAAGCTGGTTTAATTACACTTCAACTTGAACAACAGAATAAGCCCTTCAAGTCCAACACCCTCTGGCACATGAGAAATGCAGGAATTAATGCATATCATGTGACTTCTACGAATTATATAGCTTCACATCACATGAAAATATGCATCAGCAACCGCACCACACCATGCATCTCAGGTGTACCTCATTAAGAAGAATGTACCTCATTTGGGGTCTTAAAAAGTTAATGTTCCTCGAAGTGAAATCCATGGTACATAGAATTAAAAATCTTCTTTAAAATTCTACACACTTAATTAAACACACCACATAAGAACTAAGTAAACTATCCTAATTTAACCACCCTATAACCTACCTAGCTGAAGTTGTTAGTAAACCATATTTTGCCCACTTGTTCCACATTATTAGGACTAGAGTTCCTCGTTGCCAATTTCTTTGGCAATATTATCTGCTGCTTCCAAACAAGATAACCCAAACTATCAAAACATTCAGAAAAGACAATTTTTTTTTTAATCGATAACACCAAAGGAAGCATCCAATCATTGTTCTACATGAGAGAATTATACCTAGCAAGTAACAGAATGCCAATCCCTCTACAGAAAGCCCACGAAACCTGCCCAGTGGCTCACATTGAAAAGCTCACAAAAACAAACCCCTGCCACTCGCAGAAAACCGTAAACACCACCCGAAACCTCTCACAAACCACCCAACAATGAAAACACCCATCTAAACTCAGAATCAGAAATGAACCACACAAATTCGCCATGTGACCTTGTATATGTCTAAGCACAACCTCAATCACAATTTGAACATTAGCATGAATTTCCAGAAGTGTGAGGAGTCTGAAACTGAAATGCCTGTCATTTCCAACTTCAACCCAGACAGCCAGGTAAGAACCCAGTGCCTGATGACATGCAAACATGCAGTTGCAGTAGCCGTCCATCCATCTCTGCAACTGCCCAGTTTATGTTTTTTTTTTTGTTTTATTTTTTTGTTTCATTAATTATGCACATACTATATATATATATATATATATATATATATATATATATATATATATATATATATATATATATGTATATATACATGATTGTTTTATAGGTATACTTAGAAACTGTATGGTAACAGGGTGTAATATAAAACTGTGTAGGCTGAATGAGCAGAATTAATGATTATTCATAAGGTTATGTTTTATTCATGAGAGGGTCAATTGATTGAGCATTCCCATTGGAGCTTGATTTTTTTTGAAAATGTATTATATAGGGGGGAGAAACACACATTTCATTGTTCTGAAGAAGTCTGCAGTTAGCAGATGAAAGTGCTTAACCTGTGTGTAAAATAGTTTTAACCCTCAGGGGTTCATTTTTATTTGTTTTCTATTAAAAGTGATTTTTGAAAGTAAGCATTTGCAGTGAGCTATGGTCCTTCTTAGTGTATATTTGCTATATATTTTTGGTTATCTGGTCGCATATACGCTTACAACTTGGTATTTAACTTATTAGGAAAAGTATGAGGACTAAAATTAAATTACTTAAAAGTTCTAGATTTATTTCTGCTTTTCCATTCTCGTATCATTCTTTTCTCGAAAGCTGACATTTTACTTTGGCAATACTCCATGGCTGTGTGTGAGTAATGTGGGATTTCCTCACAGCTGTTGTGGCTTGATCACAGGAGAAAGACGAGTGCTCAAGCAAAGCCAACCATGAGGAAGTCCTGCACTACCAATACCCACTCATGCAATATTACTATTATACGATGACATTATTTAAGAAAGAAACTTCTTACCCTTTTTAAAAATAATGTCTTTGGATGGTGGGACTTAGCTTATGTTGGCTACTGGACATCTTACTAATGTATTACTTATGCATATGACATGTACATCCTCATGCTTGCACAGTGCATCAGCGAGATGCAGGAATGAAGATGCATCATTGTTTATTTCTCAAAAGCATACTTAATTTATGTATGTCTTCCCTTTCTTATTCTGTTGATGCTTTTAGTTTCCTGTATCTATGGGACAGAGCCATACCGTCCAGTGCCAGTTGCCAATTTGGGGTCCCAGTCCCCCAGCCCTTCAACTTAAGAGCAAAAAAAAAAAAAAAAAAAAAAAAATAGACTCCTTTAGTCTCATGATACCCAATCCTCAGCTCCTCAACTGAAAAAAAAAAAAAAGACTACCTTCTACATTTAAGATGTAGCAAGTAATTTTTTGCAGACAGCCTGCTACAGTTCACCCTAAGAAGCACTGAAAGAATGAATTGTATTTCTGCACCGGCATTTAGAAATGCCAGTACTGAAAACAATACAGGGCAGCCACGGTGATGCAGCGGTTAGCGTTGCTGTCTCACAGCAAGAGGTTCTCCAGTTCGATTCTCGGCTGGGGTGCTTTCTGTGTGGAGTCTGCATGTCCTCCCTGTGGTTGCATGGGTTTCCTCCAGGTGCTCCAGTTTTCTCCCAAAGACATGCTGTAGGTGGATTGGACACTCTAAATTGGCCCTAGGCATGACTGTGTGCATGTGTGTGTGCCTTTTGTGGAAGGTTGGGCGCCGGGCTGGCAACTCGACACCGTAAAACTCCACTGCCAATCATGAGCGGACAGGTGATCCGCTGTGGCGACCCCTAACTGGGAAAAGCCAAAAGAAGAAGAAGTACTGAAAACAATACAGGAACTGCATTTTCTGAGCGAGCCCCCTGACAACTTGTGCTAGGGACATCTGCTCCCTTCACTCCATCCTTGCTATACATCTGCTACAGAACAAGAAGAGAAGCTTACAAGAAGCAAGATGCTTGCTTTTTTTTTTGGGGGGGGGGGGCAGATGATTAGCTGCTGGGACCAGAACCTTATTATATAACATCATGCATACCTGACATGAAACCTCTCTCCAGGATTTTTCCCACTCCAAAACTTGATGGTCTAATTAAGAGTATGTCAATCTATCTTTACTCACACCTCCTTATTCCTAATACCAGCTCATTTCCCAAAGCCCAAGTTAATACTAACCCCATTCTTAACCCTAGTTGTAGCCTCAGTTTGCAGTTATAGTTACAGTTAGGGTTTTGCTTAGGATTGTGGTTATGTTTAGAGTTCTATGTTTTTTACAGACTGTACCAAATTTAAGGTGAGGTCCACTACACAGCAGATGGAGTGTACAGGGTGGGGTGAGAGGTGAGCGCATCCATGTATCTGAAATTCATTAATGACAATTGTATATTTTCATGTGACATTCTCTGTTCTGTTCTCATGGGAATTACCTGGCTTGAAGTTTAGCACACATCTTCATTTTTAAAATCTGAATCCATCCCAGTCTACCTACTATGTTTGTGAAATATCAGTAGTTCAACTTGATAATGTTTGGAGAGCTTTAAGGGGTTTGACTCAAACTGTCCCCCAGGATAGTCTTTACAAAGATCATGCAATCTAATTCACAGTAAATTATAATTTTCTTAGTGTCCCTTTTCAGGGGGCAACCTGGGAGCTCTGTCTGGTAGACTTGCTTAGAATCAAACTATAGCAAATGGAGGTAAGGAAACCGAACCTACAATATGCAGAAGTTAGCAGCTCGTGGCCTTAATTTTCTGTATTAATGCTTACACAATTACTCAGTCTGATTATGCTCATACTTAAGATAGAAGATGTAATTCCTTTTTCAGTTCCTCCCACGGTGATCTCTTTTAGCTATTTCTGATTTTACAGAACATCCCTGACTTTGCTTCATATTTTCGCCCTGTCCCTCTTTTTTTGTGGAGGGATTTCTGGAAACTCAGTGAAGATTGCAGTCAGTTAATATTGCCAGTTATTAGAGTTTCATGTTTCTTATTGTTAGTAAAAACAAAATGAAAACTCCAGCAAAGCTAGAGCTTCCATTGAGTGACCTCCCAAACCTCTTGTATCAGAGGCACATGGGATATATGCAAATGACCCTTATGAACATCAGGTGTTTCAGCTAATTTGCAATTCTGAATGCCCATGACTTATTTTGTCATTTTAATGGGCAATTTCAGGCCAATAAAGCCAAACCCCATTAGCTGTGGATATGCATATTTCGGCTTTGTTATGACCTCATCAGCACAGCACAAGCAGAGTGTTTGATTAAGCATTAAAAACACATGTTTCTTATTGTTAAAAAAACCTTTCTCTTCTATTAACTTTCTTCAGTGAATTATAATAGTATTAAAACATTGTCCTTAATTTGAGGCATTTGTCCCCACCACCACCACTATTACTTTTGGCTTTGATGAAAATGATTGCACAAAGAAGATGAGACATATGTCTCATGACACAGGAATTGCCACATACGTTGCCTTCTTGTACATGTTAATGATGTTTAATTTCACAACATCCTCAACAGGAAGTCCTATGAATTTATGAGTGATTGGGAACAGGTATTTCTTCAAATTAACCATCAGTTCACTTTTTTTTTCCATTTCTAGCACGTATTACCACAGATTTATGCTGAATATACAGAAAGAATTCTAGTGTCGTAAAGTGTGAGAGGCTGGCTGAGCTCATGGATGCCAAATTTGAGCCAAAAATATGTTTTCACTTCAATTAAACTGATAAAATATCATTATTTTCTTTTGCATTAAATAGTAGGTACTGGCCACATGGAAATAAACACCCATTTGCTACTATTAACGTTATTGTTTTTCAACCCAGGTTGAACGATGGCTATCAGTATTACCTACTGGCATATGTGGGTGTCGCTTGCTTGAAAGAACACTTAAGCAGGGGTGCAGGCCATACCTCTCAACTGTACAGACTTTTGCAGAAGGTCCAGATTTCTGCCCTATATTTTTGTCAATTTTTCATAAAATTATGTTTTTTATAGCAAATCATTAAATATTGACATCAGAAAATAATGACAGATATTTGAGTTTCAGACCTCATACCTTTCAGAAAATTCATACTAATGTAAAACCTGTTATTCTATCATTGTTCTAAGTTTGTAAGAGCAATATTTAAAAAATGTCCCTGTTTTTGGGCATTTGTGCCCTCATTATTTAAGGCTATGTCCAGATTGCTTGTTCTAAGAGGTTGAGAGGTATGGTGCAGACAGGCATACTCTGTGTACACAGCTGAGTGCATTCTTTCGTGAGCATTTCTGAGAATTATTATGAATTATACAAGTCAGAAGACATTCACAGCTGTCTAAGTCAGTGCATGCAACAAGGATCTGTACAAAACTCAATTATGGATAAGTTCATGCACATAAAAAGTAACTTTTTTACATGTGGGTTGGAAAAGGGGCTACTACATGATGCTGCAAGCACAAAAAGGGAGACCTCAGCCTGTAGCTCTGAATGTAAGTGCAGTGAGTGACAACAAGGTGTATGCATGCTTTGTACACAAGTTAAACAGCTTATGTTTTAGCTGTAAGTTTAAAGTCAGGCCTATGCTTTGGGTGACTGTATGTGGAAGAACATATCCTTATATTTTGGGTGCTCTAAGTTTTGACTGTAGTCAATGTTGTTGTTGTTGTGTCTCTCGGCTTTTCCCGGTTAGGGGTCGCCACAGCACAACTCCGGTCTGCTAATGATTGGCAGTAGATTTTTACGTGCTGAGTTGCCGGCTCTGATGCACAACCTTCAACGAAGGTACACCCATTCACGCATGTCTCCACACAGAAGACGCTCTAGCTGAGAATCAAACAGGACAACATCTTACTGTGAGGCAACAATGCTACCGCAGCACCACCACCGCAGTTTTTTATATTTTATGTAAATCAAAGTATCACTGTTGTCACAGACTGGCAACCTTTTATATATATATATATATATATATATACACACACACACACACACACACAGCAATAGAATTTACTGTTAATTAGAGTTGCATGACCTCTGTAAGGACTATCCTGAGGGACAGTTTGAGTCAAACCCAATCAGACATTGACACTGACAGTCCTTCAACATTATGTAGGTACATATGGAGCAATCTACGCATCAGTCAGACAACAGGAAAAATGACATGATATAACTAGTAAGCTACCAAGAAGTGATGGTCTGCTGACTTGAGAACCTCTGTTAGGAGTGATGCAGTTTGAACTGCAAGGGCAATAAATGTAATTTCCTCTCCAGTGCAGCACATCTTTTAATGTTCTTGAAGTTTTACAACTTCTACCATATGGTGTTCAAAGTTGTAAAACTTCGACAGTGTAATAGGAACCCAACTCAGGCAGATGGAGCCTCAGTTTAGCATCTCATCCAAAGAATGATGCACTCAGGAGTGCAACACCCTCGTTATACTGCACTGCAGTATCAGCAGTTCATCTATCAGGTGTGGGAATAGAACCCACAGCCTTCTGCCGCAAAGTCAAGTGTGCTAACTGTTGTGCCACTGACACACATTTGATCCTATAGCCTTAACTGCACATAAGAATGGATAAGTACCGGGCATGGATGGTTGTTACAGTTGCTGTCTAGTTCACACAGCAGTGTCTAACTGAACATGCAATGTAGGTGGTTGATGTTCGTTTGTTTTATTTGAAGAGTAATTCCTGTTGGGTCCCAGTTCCACTGAATCAAGGCTTACAATTACAAATCAGTGGTAAAGAATGCATCACAGATCTCAGTTGCTACTCATGAAGGATATACTTGCAGTCAAAGTTTCCTAATGGGGTTATTGATGACATTCTGTGGTTATCAATTTAGGGTGAAAGTGTTGTAGAATACTAAGCTAGATATAAACCATTTCCAGAATGGAGACCATAAGATACATGTGGATTTCAGTCTGGGGGGATAATTCTGTTTAGCTTAAAGGATTTGGGGCAATTTTTTTTTAATGTATGGCTAATGGCAGTCTTCAGTTACCTTTGCAAAACCACAAATGCAGTCCTCGGAAATGTTATATGAAATGTGCAGTTTGGGGAAATATGTATACTAAGTCTGTAGTTATGGCACTTGAGAGTATTCCCTTTACTTGGTGGTACAACACTCCTGGATTTAGAGGTAACAGGGATATGGGATGTGGCCCCTCACTTGGGATGTACAAGGGGTAAAGCCCCACTACAGAAACACTCACAGCTTTACACATTTTAATATTTGTTCTATATAGGTACAAAACACACTTTTCCCCCCACAGTTGTGGAACTTACAATTATACTTCAGATTAAATTCACTAGGTGTCTGACCCTGCAAAGGAAACTGGGAAAAAGTTCCTGTGCTTCCCCAGAGATAATTGCCCAGTATAAAACCATTTCAGTTCTCTTGCATGTTGTTAAAATATACCCCCCTCTACACCAACCCAGACATAAGGTTGAGGAACTACAAGAAAGTGTTTCTTCTTGTACTTATGACGATCCCAATGGCAAATCAAAACAGTCATATGCCAGTGGACTGGATTTACTAAAAGTAGTAATGATCCCTTTTAACTCATGAGTAGCTACTCCAAGGTGTTCATACATACAAAAACAAAAAAAAAACATAAATTAGTAGAAAAAGGGGATATCAAACTGAATTACTAAATGCCCTCCTTATATTTGTTTTTAACGGATCTTCATCAAATGACACATTCCACAGATCTGTGTCAAAGCAATATGAATGATAGTCATGCATGTTTCCATTTGCTTTTCTAATACACAGGTCAGTGGATAAACAAGCAATTGAAAACTGTGAACTGCAGATAAATGCAACTTCTGCAATATGAAAACAAAAACCGCTCTCTGTCTTGTGATAGACTGAAAACTATGTATAGCTGAGGGCAGTCTGCCAAAAGATTTTGTCATGTAGGAAGGCTGATCCAGCAGAACAAAGAATTCCAGAAAATGAAGTAATAATCACATGAGAGTAATCTCTTACCTAGTGGAGAACAAAATTCAGAGAATTATGCACTGCAACTAACAACAGAAAGGGCAAAGGAAAAACAAATTAATGAAACAGATATCTCAGTGACAACATCATCCTAAAGTAAAAAATCTGGTTATGCAAGCTGAAATCAAACTATTGAGAAAGTTATCAAAGCATTTCATTTGCCCTTGAGGCAATTAGGAAATTTTAGACTACATGGTACCAGTATCTGTGACCAAAGGAAATGATTCCAGCTATATTATGGGTACTGACAGCAGCATTCTTTGGTAAGCACTCACCAAATATCAGTGTCAGTTTCATTGATTACCACTATAGTAAAAGTCCACAAATATGTGAAATAATTAAAGGGACTGTCAAGAGTAAATAACAGGCTTACTAGCTGTCATCTTTAACAATGACTTTTTATCTCTTTTTTTTTCTCATGCATGATGATGAAAAGGCAGTAGCTCTCTAGAAGCCTGATTTCAATCTGGTCTTTGTGAATTGCAGTGCCTTTTGATACTAACAGACTAAACAAATATTATTTTTTCAGTGTTGTCATTTACTTTGTTTATAAAACATCCTTTGTTAAATTGCTTCCTTCATAGCATGAAAGAACAGGTAATGAATGTTGCAAATGTATCTTGAAGCCTGGAAAATTGCATTAATCATTATCTATGCTGCCATTGTATGCAAGAAATGTTAACCATGAGTCATGAGTATTCAAGCCTTTGAACAGCTCTGCTAATATTGTTAAAACCTTCTTGCAAACTCCACAAACAATTTGTGCATTCTGACTTTAGTTAATTCCTGAATGTAATCCACTAGTATGCAGGTTTGTTAAAGCAAACGTAAGACAGTCACAGTGTTTGCACTCTACTGAGTACATTTTCTGAGCATCACATAAACACTCTGGCTTTTCAGGCCATATCATGTTTGCCAAATGTGTAATTTGATACCTTCAAGAACACCTACATAGCTTGCTTACAGGAAGGACTCATAATCTGAAAATAATATCTTTAATAGTTTTAGAGGGAATAGTTGAATGTGATGCATACGTACATTAAACTTTTTGGATCAGCATTTTGTGAGACATTTTTAAATTCCAAGTGGGAGGGGGAGCAGAAATATAAGCTTGTGAGTACAGAATGAAACTCTCTGGCTACACGCCTTGCAATAAGGAACACATTATTACTGAGCAGAAGATTAACAAGTGCTGATATTTTTGATCCCTTTTAATATTTTTATTGGCTGTTTTACAATGCATCTGCATTGTAACATTCTGCATTAGTTCTATACTGCATTCCAAGACATTTTGTTAACCTGTGGATTATTCATTTTATTATGTTATTTGACTAATTTGTAGGGTGGTTACAGTGGGGCAACATTTATCATTGTTGCCTCACAGCAAGATGTTCTCTGGTTCGATTCTCATCTGGGGTGCCTTCTGTGTGGAGTTTGCATGTCCTCCCTGTGGACACTTGGATTTCCTCCAGGTGTTCTGGTTTCCTCCCACATTCCAAAGACATGCAGTAGCTGGATTGGACACTCTAAATTGGCCATAGGTATGAGTGTGTGTGCAAGCAAGTGGTACGGATGAACTACCGCAACAGGGCTAGCCACCCAACAGTGTAAACCTTGGCTCAAGATGATTATCGCTGTTGAAGTGACACTCCAACCCCATGTGCAAAAATGGGAATAGGGGTTGAGGATGGATGGATTAGCCTAATTTGTGTCATTTTGCCTTTTTTTACAGTTTTTCTTCTGTGCTGCAGCTGAAGATGGTTCAAATATGCAGTTTTACCTAACTCATAAACTAATGAAGAATTAAAATCAATAAAGGAAAAAAAATGGGTTACTTTTCATTACTTTGCACCAAGTAGGAACAACCATACACATGTATACACCATACAAGCACAAATACTCCAGGTAAACATGAGCGGACAGGTGATCCGCTGTGGCAACCACTAACTGGGAAAAGCCGAAAGAAGAAGTGTCTAGTTCCTGATTTAATTGTATATAAATAATGAAATGTTAACTCTGAGTGTGTTTTATGGTATGGTATCTGTTCTGTAAGAGAAACACTTACCTTGCAGTAAATTTCACTTTAAAAAATGCATGATTTTAATGTTTAAAACAGATTTCACAAAAGCAGTAATTTTATCTCTGTTAAAATATATGTGACTAAACATGAGAAAACCAAGATCTTGGCAAAAGTACCTCACTCACATTATATAGGCTTGTACCCTCGTGTGCAATGACAGTGGGTGATTGTAATGGAGGCGATCTGTGCCTGACATATAAAGCCATGTCCAACCCAGAATTAATGGACATGCTCCACCTCAGGAAATCCAAATCCCTTAGAGCTACACACTCCAGGGACTTAAACCTCAGCACAGAAATAAATAGGACATGCTGGAGGGACAGATTCATATCCCAGAGGCTCCCCTCACTCTGGAACAAAATCCCAATCCATGTTAGGCAGAGCCCCTCAATGACCCTCTTCAAGAGAAATCTTGATGAGTGGATGGGAGATCATAGGTTTACCCCTGGGATCTCTTCTGTGTCCCTACTAGACAGAGGCATAGTAAACTAACCTTAATAGAGCTATCTTCTGTGACCTACTATACAGAGGCACAGTCAACTAATCTAAAAGGGTGGCGAAAGCCAAACACACTCTGGCTAGGCTTATAAATGCCCTAGGGCAGATAGCCTAGTATCAACCTATGAACCTATGAACTATGAACCTTTGAAAAGGTAGAATCTCACTAAAAGCAAAATGTTAAATTTTATCTGAACTCTCCTTTGTTGGCAGCCCATGGTGTGAATGAAATCAAATAAAGCAAAATACAGCTTCATTAATTCAGTGAATTTATAACTTTAAAAGGAACAGGAAAAAAGTCTCACTTGTTTCCCACATTTAGCCGTTTTATGATATAGCATTATTTTGGGTAACAGAAAACTTGGCTTAAAGGTTAAGTCTGTAGACTCTTTATGCTGTTGAATTTAGCAGGCCAAAGACCACAAGGTAGCTGATAATTAATCTACAAGGCAGTTTTAGGACTTAAGTAAACAATGAAGGTGAAAACATTCTTTTGAGGTTATTAATTTACAGCCTCATTTTCTCTGGCAGTCTTCCAGCTTGTTGGCAGAGCAAGTACAGAAGCTTTCACCTCTGACAGCCTTCCTACCTCTGAGCGCTGTGCAGATAAACAAACCACTTCATCTGTGACCTAAGGTGATACTCATCTACTACTTTCCCACTTTGTTCTAACAGGTAGCAGCAAAGCTAGCCAGTTATGCTGCTAACAAGGACAAAGGACAATCCAGAACTGAAATAGCAAGTAGTAATTTAATGAAATGAAACAGCAGTGCAGCACAGAAGGAAATTGATCAAGTTCACCATATAGTCATATTACACAATTTACAGTGGTTAGAGCATGTAACTAGGCAACATGAGTTCTGGGAAACTCTGATTTGGAGCTGTGACTGAATACTGAGCTAATGGAATAGACTGATGGGATACTTATCAGTCCATCTTATTTCTCATGCTGCCCCAGAGGCCTTCTAACCATTTCTACAAGCAGTTCCTGCCAGATTTTTAAACTGCTGATAGTTGCCATGGTTTCAGGCATCTGGAATGGTTTCTAAAAGCAGGGATCCAAAAATAGCACCTAGAGGTCAACTGTTTTTTTCCACTCTCCAATGTTTTATATGCCAACACACTCTTAAAATGAATACCGAAACCTGAGTCACTAAATCGTATCTTTTCCTCATTTCATTCTTTTGCTTAATTAATCGATTAAAGTAACTACTGCTGGCCATCCTATCCAGTCCTTGGTTTATCTTACTTGCTACTGCTGTTGAGCTGAGAACTCTTGAACAACAACATACTCTGGGCTAGTTAACCAACATGCAAAATCAGGGCGGTTCTACCTACCAATGTAACTTTTTTTTCTGTATATTACAATATCGCCACCTACTGACCATACAAAAAATAAATGTCTTCTTGACACCTGACTCGAACTACAAGTACTAATATTCAAATGACTCCAAAAACAGTGAGAAAAGCAAATAAATTATTTTCATGAATAAAGTATCATTCTACATCTATTTGCATAAGGACATGATTAAATAAGTAATGATTTGCTTCACGGGAACAATGCCATTCAAACTGAACTTCACCTTCATTAGTTTAGAAGCAGAAATAATAAGTACCTGAAAATGTTAATAAACATCAGCCTGCATTGCACCAGCTATATTGAGTGGATATTTCTTGTAAAATTGTTATTTTTGCAGTGCATTGTGGTTTCATAATTTGCATATCACTCTGGCAAAATATTAATAATGACTTGGGCACAATAAAAGCATATTTACAAGGGTATAAAGTATGGCACTGCTCTGCCTGGCAACCACACAATTATATAATGCGCCTTCACAACACCATCATTATAGTTCATGTTGGTGATTGGGTAGGTTGTATTAAGTTTATGACCTGTTGTTACAAGAGACCAAACCTGGCATTTATTCTGATGAGGGAGCAGGGGACAGTTGGCCAGAATACAGTGAATAATTCCCTTTTCATCACGGGAGAGGTATTTCTCTGTAGAATAAAATGAGGGTTGAAAGTAAGTAGGTAAAGCTTTGTCTGCTATGTCTCTGCTTATGGATGTATTATTTTGAATTTGTTAGAAGTAGCAGTTAACATAAAACAGAAAATGGTTGGCAGTGAGCTGCAACTGTTCTATATGCATCTAATAGATCATTCATATCTGGAGACAATTCCATTGTCTTCTGTTCAGAGACAAAAAACAAAATAATAGCAAATCCAGTAATCTTGTGGCAGTAGGTGAAACCCCCCAACACACACACACACACACTATATATATATATATATATATATATATATATATATATATATATATATATATATATATATATGATACATTAGTAAGAGTACTTCAATACTTCTCTAAAAAGCATTTTACATAGCAACTGAATCTGTTAATTGTGTCATATCCTAAAAGATTTTTACCTTCTTTACATTCAAAACACCCATTCTCATCAGCTACAGTGTTAAAACTGTTTTATGTGCATTGATTGTTATGTCAATATTTAACTTGTGGAAGCATATGATTCATATTTTAATAATATTGTAAGTATCATCATATTTTAATAATACTGTAAACATTATTCATCTAGTTTACATACATGCTAGGTGATCGATATACTATAACTGCAATATTTTCATTGGAATTTCTTTTGACATTTTTCTGTCCAGAGCTGTTATTCCCATGACTCCATTGAAAATGGGGCTTCCCAGGGGGTCACTGCAACTTTAAAAATGCCATAAGTAAATAAATAAATAGGAGCAGGTCTTGGTGCTAAAGTGATGAATCAGTCTACTGCTGAGAAAAAAAGACATCTGGTTCAAAATGTACAGCTATAGGGATCGGTCACAAAAAACATCTGAGAACTGGAATCGAGATCTGCTCTTAAAGGACTGATCAGTGCCTGCTGTATTAGGAGGAGATGGGTGACAGAAAGCTAGAGAAGCCATGCTAATGAGAAAACAGTAAATTAAAAACAAATGTTTGCAGATGCACTGACAGCCCAGATGACATAAGGCAGCAGAGAGATGCATGACGCAGTTGATAAACATTGAAGGAAGAAACGGGGCTTAGAAGTCTTTTTTTGTTACATACAAAGGAAATAAGGACAATGATTTGTGGAAAAAGAACAAAGTAAACTATATGGCAGAGTAACTGTTAAATATGTAACAATTTCTTAGGTCAAAGACTGGGGTTTGGGAATATTTAAATCTAAATTAAACTCCATTTTTATTGTAGAGGAGCCACAACCCTTATTTAAGTCTGTCAGAATATTGCAAAGAATCAAAGCTATAAGCAGCTAACAGGCTTCATCCAGTAATCCTGGATTAGATTCCATCTATCTCTGTTTGCCTCCTGTATGATTCTGAGCAAGTCACTTAACCACAGTGCTCCTACGATGTCCCTGAAAGAGGGATACTTTGGCCTAATGGATCTACTGGGTTAAGAAATAAATGTTTGATGGAGGGAGGGTGGCATTATAATGAAAAAGGGCTGTACTGGGCAAGTTCCAAACCATTCTTAAAGAGGGAAGTGAAAACATAACATTTTATCCAGGAAGCCAAAGGCCTGCTTTATCTGTGAGTAAAGTAGTAGCAAGAGAAACTTTTAATTGTAAAGTGTGGAACTTGCAGGCGGGGGGGGGTCAGTTAAAAGAAAAGATTCCAGAAATGAAGCTTTATATGTGTACAGGTGGTCATTTTTAATACTCCTAATTTTTATTTTCAGTTTTCAGTAATACTCACAAAAAGAAGGATATAACATTAGGCCAAACTCTATTTCGGTAACATAAAAGGTAGATAAACAGTACAGCCATTCCTTAAAAAGCAGTAAATACATACAAAAATTAATTGTATAATACATTACATTATAACTTATAATCCTGTAGTAATTGTCAAAGATCATTCTAAAACCTTCCATTAGTTTAATACAGATACAAAGCAATGTCTTTTGGCTTCTTCCATTAGGGGTCACCATAACAGATTACCAGTTTGCAAACTGATTGGCAGTAGAGTTTTTACAGTGTCAAGTTGCCGGCTCAGTGCCCAAGCTTCAGAGAAGACACACGCGCACCTACCTGCATGTCTTTGAAACTTGCTCAACCACAGCAAGAACATGCAGACTCCACACAGAAGGCGCCCCAGCCGAGAATTGCACTGGAGAACCTCTTGCTGTGAGGCGACAATGCTCATCGGTGCACCACCTCGGCCATAGTTCATAGGTTCATAGGTAGGTACTAGGCTATCGGCCCTTGGGCCTATACAAGCCTAGCCATAACAATTCCCTGGCTATTTCTTCCCACACTATTTACTTCCCTGGACCCTTGTCTAGTAGGGTGACTGACGTGATCCCCAGGGTGAATTTCCTTTCTCCCATGCAATCATCAAGGTTCCTTTTGAAGAGGGCCAAAGAGGTGCTCTGCTTGACATGTATGGGCAGTCTGTTCCAGAGTCTGGGGAGTCTCTGGGTCAGGAAGCTATCCCTCCAGCATGTTTTGTTTATTGTGATGACAAGATTTAGATCCCTGGAGCGTGTGGCTCTGAGGGATTGGGATTTCTTTAAGTGTAGCAAGTCCAATAGCTCTGGGTTTGACATGGCCTTGTATGCTAAGCAGAGATCGCCTCGGAGTAGATGATATGCGACAGAGTATAGCTGGAGTTTTTTAAGGCGGTCAGCATAGGGCATCTGCTTTAGGCCTGTGATTCTTTTAGTGAGGTGTTTCTGTGGCCTTTCCAGTTGTTGCAGATGTCTTGAGAGGTACATACCAAATGGGGCATTGTATTCTATAATTGGTCTAATGAGGGATGAGAACAGTGGGACAATGACCTCCTTTTTTCTGGATGAAAAGCCCTTAGTGATGAGGTGTGCCACATAGAAGGATTTCCTGACTGTTGTGGCGATGTGGTTATTGAAGGTGAGACCACTGTCCACCTGTGTCCCTAAGTCTCTTATCACACTTTTGGTGTTTAGTGTACTGCCACCTATGTGATAATTCACGGGTGCATGTTTTTTCCTAAAGGGGATAACTATACATTTCTTGGCATTGAGCTTGAGCCCATGGCTCTGGCACCAAGCATCTGTTTCTGTAAGGCCCTTTTGTAGAGTATCCACATAATTTGGGGATTCAATAATGGCTCCCAGTTTGCAGTCATCTGCGAACTTTGTTAGCCAGAGTCCTTTAGTGTTGGCCTGTACTTCAGAGAAGTAGATGCCAAACAAGAGAGGTCCCAAGACTGAACCCTGAGGTACTCCACTTGTCACTTGTCTGGAGCTGGATTTGGAGTCAGCTACTTTTACAGTGTGGGTTCTGTCAGTAAGCCAGTTAGAAACCCATCGAGTGACGTGGGGATTAACGCCCAGCTTAGTAAGTTTATCTATGATTCCAGAGTGGGTGATGGTGTCAAAGGCCTTGGCGAGGTCCAGATAGGCTGTGTGGACTGCCTTACCCTTGTCCACAGCTCTGGAGACCGATTCGAAGAAGTCAGTAAGGTTCAGGAGACAAGATCGGCCCTTCACAAACCCAAACTGGGTGGGGTCCAGTGTTTTAAGGTTGCCAATGTCTTTGTTTATAAGTTCCATGATAATATGTTCCATGGCCTTGCAGATCAGGCTTGTCAGACTGATGGGGAGGTAGTTCCCAGGATCCAAGGTGGATCCCCCCTTGTGGAGTGGGATAACTGTAGCTGTGCGCCACTCAGTGGGCACGAAGCCTGAGGTGAGGGTATGATTAAATATGACACTTAGGTGAGGTGCCAGTTCATTTTGTAGTTCATGTAGTACACAGCCCGAGTTGTCATCTGGTCCCATGGATGCTGTATTCTTAACTTTGGAGTGTGCGTTTTTTACCTGTGTGGCCATTATTACCGGAATTTGGCAATCTTCCTGTACTGAGAGGGGCCATTTAGGGGGTGAGAGAGGGTGAAGTTGGTACTGAATCGATCTGCCAGGATATTAGCAATATCCTTGGGATAAGTATATTTAATGCCATTCTGTTGCAGCTCAGAGCAGATTTGAGCATTGCCATTTAGATTCTTGACATAGTTATAGAATGCCTTGTGGTTGTCTTTGGAATCTTTGGCAATCTTATTTTTGTAACTAGCTTTCTGTACAGTTTTCCGCATGTGTGATGTGGCACAATTTTACGCCAGATCCCCTTCCTGACGCAACCATCCCCATTTATCCAGGCTTGGGACTGGCACAAAGAAATGCACTGGCTTGTGCATCCCCAGTGGCTGGGTTCAAAAAAAAAATGTTTGGAGTGAGTTGGATGAAGTGGTGATGACTGTACCCAAGGGTGAGAGACTGGTGATTGGAGCAGATTGAAGTGATGGTTAGGTATGGTGTTAAGCAAAGGAATGCAGAAGGTCAGATGGTAGTGGATTTTGCGAAAAGGATGGACATGGCTGTGATGAATACGTATTTTAACAAGAGGGAGGAGCATAGGGTGACATACAAGAGTGGAGGAAGATGCACATAGGTGGATTATATCTTATGTAGAAGGGCCAGTCTGAAGGAGATTGGAGACTGTAAAGTGGTGGCAGGGCAATGTGTAGTTAGGCAGCATAGGATGGTGGTTTGTAGGCTGACGCTGGTGATCAAGAAGAGGAGGATGAGTGTGAGGGCAGCACCAAGGATCAAATGGTGGAAATTGAAAAAGGGTAATTGTGAGATGATGTTCAGGGAAGAGTTAAGACAAGCACCAGGTGGCAGTGAAGAGTTACCGAATAGCTAGGTAACTACAGCAGAGCTAGTAAGAGAGATGGCTAGAAGGGTGCATGGTGTGACATCTGGAAAGAGGAAGGAGGACAAGGGGATCTGGTGGTGGAATGAAGAAGTACAGGAGAGTATACAGAGAAAGAGGTTGGCGAAGAAGAAGTGGGATTGTCAAAGAGATGAAGAAAGTAGACAAGAGTATAAGGAAATGAGGTGCATGACAAAGAGAGAGGTGATGAAGGCTAAGGATAAGGCATATGAAGAGTTGTATAAAAGGTTGGACACTAAGGAGGGAGAAAAGGACCTGTACCGATTGGCTAGACAGAGGGACCAAGCTAGTAAAGAAGTCCAGCAGGTAAGGGTGATAAAGGATAATGAGGGAAACATACTCATAAGCGAGGAGAGTGTGTTGAGCAGATGGAAAGAGTACTTTGAGGGGTTGATGAATGAAGAGAATGAGAGGGAGAGAAGGTTGGATGATGTGCGGATAGTGAATCATGAAGTGCAGTGGATTAGCAAGGAGGAAGTAAGGATAGCTATGAAGAGGATGAAGAACGGAAAGGCTGTTGGTCCAGATCATACCTGTGGAAGCATGGAGGTGTTTAGGTGAAATGGCAGTGGAGGTTTTAACTAGATTGTTTAATGAAATCTTGGAATGTGAGAGGATGCCTGAGGAATGGAGGAAAAGTGTTTTGGTACCGATTTTTAAGAATAAGGGTGATGTGCAGAGCTGTAGTAACTACAGAGGGATTAAACTGATCAGTCACAGCATGAAGTTATGGGAAAGAGTAGTGGAAGCTAGGTTAAGAAGGGAGGTGATGATTAGTGATCAGCAGTATGGTTTCATGCCAGGAAAGAGCACTACAGATGCGATGTTTGCTCTGAGAGTGTTGATGGAGAAGTACAGAGAAGGTCAGAAGGAGTTGCATTGTGTTTTTGTGGATTTAGAGAAAGCATATGACAGGGTGCCTAGAGAGGAGTTGTGGTATTGTATGAGGAAGTTGGGAGTGTCAGAGAAGTATGTAAGAGTGGTACAAGATATGTACGAGGATAGTGTGACAGAGGTGAGGTCTGCGATGGGAGTGATGGATGCGTTTAAGGTGGAGGTGGGATTACATCAAGGATCAGCTCTGAGCCCTTTCTTATTTGCAATGGTGATGGACAGGTTGACAGACGAGATCAGACAGGAGTCCCCGAGGACTATGATGTTTGCAGATGACATTGTGATCTGTAGTGAGAGTAGGGAACAGATGGAAGAGACCCTGGAGAGGTGGAGATATGCTCTAGAGAGAAGAGGAATGAAGGTCAGCAGGACTAAGACAGAATATATGTGTGTGAATGAGAGGAAAGATAGAGGAATGGTGAGGATGCAGGGAGTAGAGGTGGTGAAGGTGAATGAGTTTAAGTACTTGGGATCAACAGTTCAGAGTAATGGTGAGTGTAGAAGAGCGGTGAAGAAGAGAGTACAGGCAGGATGGAGTGGGTGGAGAAGATTGTTAGGAGTAATTTGTGACAGACGAGTACCAGTAAGAGTGAAAGGGAAGGTCTACAAGAGAGACCAGCTATGTTATACGGGTTGGAGACAGTGGCATTGACAAAAAGGCAGGAGTCAGAGCTTGACTTGGCAGAGTTGAAGATGTTAAGATTTGCACTGGGTGTGATGAGGATGGACAGGATTAGGAATAAGTATATTAGAGGGTCAGCCCAGGTTGGAAGGTTTGGAGACAAAGCCAGAGAGGCAAGATTACGTTGGTTTGGACATGTGCTGAGGAGGGATGCAGAGTATATTGGGAAAAAGATGCTAAGGTTGAAGCTGCCAGGTAACAAGAAAAGAGGAAGGCCTAAGATAAGGTTTATGGATGTGGTGAGAGAGGATATGCAGGTGGTTGGTGTGACAGAGCAAGATGCAGAGGACTGGAGGAAATGGAAACAGTTGATCTGCTGTGGCGACCCCTAACGGGAGCAGCCGAAAGAAGAAGAAGAAGATTTTCATAACTAGCTTTGATGGATTTCATGAGGGATCACAGCTTCTTGCTGAGGCTGGTGAGGGAGATTTTTGCATCCTGGGATTTTCGTCTTTTCTGCAACAGTTTTTTCCTTTTGTTATAAAGTTTATTTATGGCAGGGGACCACCAGATTGGCTTCCTTTTTTGGAGGAGAGCATCTTGGTTCTATTTGGGATGGCACGATTCATGTATGAGCGGATGTGCTGCTTGAAGAAACTTCTATGAATACTTCCATGAAAGAGTGCTTGTTTATAAAATGCATACTGTAGCCTTAAAAATATGTCTTTTTTATCAACTGCTTAATTGCATAAAATTCAATCTAGCCAAAAGTTATTCAGACTAGGCACTTCCCAGATGGCTGCACATTGAGTAGCAGCTTAATGTGAGTGCTCCCAGTGTGAAAAAAGAAATTCATAAGAGAAAGCCAGTAAACTCATATAATGGGGTAAATTTCACTAACTGGTTATTAAGTGCATTGCCTGGATGCTAGCAAAAAGGAAATTCAGAGAACCTGAAAGAAAATCAACAACAAAAGGTGAGGAAAAACACTGACTGGGAAGAATTCTGCAGTGGTTTAGCAAAATGCAGTGCGAGCTCCAGCTTTGGTGCATGACATGACTATCAATAACCGACAGAAAAAATAAGTCAAATGTATTCAAAGCTGATTAAAATAAATGAAACACTGATGGAGTATATCAACTCAAATAACAAAAGGTTGGAAAAAATGGAAGAAGCTTTAAACAGATATTCAGATGAGATAAAAAATAGCAAACATCAGAGGCTGTAATGAAGATAAGGTTGACTGGATATGAGACTGCTCAAGAAGAGATGTTTTAAAGAATAATAGAATTAAAGGACAGAGCATGCAGGGAAAACTTGCTATTTTCTGCTGTACCAGGGAAGCTGGAAGGAACAGACTGCATTAATTTTATGAAAGCACAAATAAGCAACTGGACTGGTATAATACAAAAGGAGTTGTTAATTGAAAGGGCACACTGTGTGTATGCTCCAAACCTGACCATGAGAAAGCAACCTAGACCTTTAATAGTAAAGATGCAATGCTACCAGCAAGTGTTGATTCTAACCAAATTGTATCAGAAGGACAAAGTACTAAAAGTGCAAGACAATAGAGTGTTTGTGGAAAATGATTACTCACTGTACCCCAGATAGAAGAGGGGTAAATTTATTTCACTATTCAGGGAATGTTGAGAAGCTGATGTGAGATTCAAACTGCTGTACCCAGCTACCTTCAGACTATTCTTTCCTGGAGGGACAAAATCATTTTTTGATGCAGAACATGCTAAGGAAGAAATTCAAAAGTTTGTCCAATAAAAAGTGAGCAGTGAAACAGATGAAGATTCTGCTTCTTGTTCTTCTGGCAATAAAGACTGCAGAGAGACTTTGCCAGTGAAACCTTTTCCAATATTTCAACTGAAAATGCTTGAGATACAGAAAAATGCACAAGAGTTGACTAGAAGAACTCAGAGTACATTGGAAATGAAGCAGAGACTGGACTTGGGAGATGGAGAGAAACATGAATAAAACTAGCATCTTGGAAATTGACAAATAAATGTGGGATTACAAACCATTAATTATATTTGCAAAATATAACAGAACAAGAAAACCTGGAAATATTGGCCTTTTTTGACTTTGCTAAACTTGTAGGGGACTCTAAAGCATATGCCCTACTTCATGTCAATAATGTTTGAATGAACACTTAAAGAAGGGAAAATGAGGGAGAGACTTGTGTAAGTAAATCAAATTTTGTTCTTAGTAATATTTTTATAGTGCATGATAAAATTTGCATGCTATAAAGTAAAATTTTCTCAGTTATTTTCAAGTCTAATGGGAATATTAAAGTAAACATGTGTCCCTGTTTTTTTTTTTTCTTCTTCTCCCTTTCTCTTTCTCCTTGTTCAGTTTTAAGAAAGAAAGAAAAAAGAAAAAAGCCTGGTCAAAATAATATGATACAACAAAAATGTATGTGCTTTTTCTCATTCTTGCATAGATTAATGACTGGATTAAGGTCATTGGCTTGATCTAGTAACACATTGTTTGAGAAAGTAAATAAATAAAAAAATGACTATAATAATGCTTTCCTCTAGCAAATTAGTAAATAAATAAATGGTTGTAGGTACAACTCTGTATCTGGTTCTCATGTCTCCATGGAGACTATCTGATAAATAGCAATAAAAACAGAATACTTCTTTCTTTCAGTGGCTTATTTTCAATGGCTAGGAGATAATGTTTTCTGAAAGCATTAAATTGTTTTACCATTCTGGGAGAGTAATAAAGATAAGACAAAACCAGATAGTGCTAAGTAGAAGCACAGGCAGTACGATGTTTCTTAGCATGGATAACCTTCCTTTCAGGTTAACCCAAGTCAATGAGTGTGGCTTTAAGCTTGGGAAAAGTGTTCCTATTAGGAGGGTAAAACTTCAGTATTTGAAGATGCACATAGTTTTATGTTCTAGTATTATGTTAATAGGTTGTAGGGATATATTGTGGTATATTTGTTTTTGTTTTAGGTTTTTTTTTTTTTGGAGGGCTTTCAATAAAACAAAAAGTTTTGTAAGATTTGACATAGGCTCAAATGGATATGACAAGAAACATCTGTATAAAAGATTAACCTGCCAAACATTTGCGTATACATATAACACAAAAGTTGGAACTTGATACTTAACAAAAAGCTATTACAAATAAAAGGTGGGAATAATAACTTTTTAACATAATGATGCTTTCTATTTTATCTTAAATGTTAATGGTCTCACAGATATATACCAAAAAGGAAAGATTAGTAAACTACATTAAAAATGTGGAGTGCAAAAAGCTTTTCTGCAGGAGACATATTTGGAAAGAACTGAACAAGTGAATTTGATAAAGAAAGGTTTTCAGGACAGTTATTCAGCAGAATACCTGGGACAAAGGAAAAGAGGAGTACTTATATTAATTGCAAGAGGATCTCCAATAGTGATAGAAGAGAATAAAAGAAAATAATAATGGTAGAGTTGTAGTGCTAAAGGGCTACTGGCAAGGGAGGAGGATTATACTGGCATGTATTTATATTATACCTAAAACTGCTATAATAGAGTTTAAGAAAATTCTGGGAGAAATAATCAGTTTTCAGCAGGGAATATTACTTATAGTTGGGGGATGGAATTTGATTTGCAGGAGTGAAGATGTGAATGGGAGGCTCAGAAGGGAAAATATAACAAAGGAGGGAACCTTGATGATTGGTTGGGAGATAGGAAATTTACCCCTGGGATCACGTCAGTTGCCCTGCTAGACAGGTGTCCAGGGAAGTAAATATTGCGGGAAGAAATAGCCAGGGAATTGGTATGGCTAGGCTTGTATAGGCCCTAGGGCCGATAGCCTAGTACCTACCTAAGAACATATGAACCTACGAAGAAATTTATGAAATATTTGGCATGCAAGATGTTAATTCAATAGTAGGAGTTTGGAGTGAATTTACATATTATTCTCAAGATACAAAAACTGGGCTAGGCTAGATAGAACTTACATTTCACAGGAACATGTGCATTTAATTGAAAGTTTGGGTACTCATCCAATAACTACTTCAGATCATGCACCAATAATAAGTAAAATAATTATGCAATGTAATGAAATAAAAGTGAGACACTGGCACTTTAACACCTATCTGTTGAAAAGAGAGGAATTTAAGGAATGGGTACTAGAAATTATTCGGGAGTTATTAGAGAAGATCTTCTGAAAATATAGCTAGAGGGCACGATAAAATTAAAGTGGAGTTTAAAAATAGGGTGGAAATAAAAGAAAGAAAGATGTGGTTAAGAATTTTTAAGAAGAACTAACAAATGTTAAAGTGTTCCAGAATAGGGGGAATCTCACAGAACAAGAGGAGGAGCAATTGCAGAATGATAAGCAGAAAATAAATGATTACCTCAATAATATCCATGAGTTTAGACAGATTGCTGTTAGGAAACTATTTTTTGATAATAACACCAGCGCACAAAAACCTTTAGAGGACAGGCTTAGGCAGCAGACAGGGCTGTCGTAAAGCTTAGGGAGCCTATAACAAATAAGATAACAAGAGATCCCGTAGAGATACTAGAAATATTTCAGAAATTTTATGAACGTCTGTATAAACAGACAAATGTGGAGATCAATAAAAGGTACAAAAAGTAATGTTTATAGAAGAATTTAAGTATGCCAAAGTTTGAGGTAGATGAGGTTTAATTACTAACAGGACAGAAGGAGATGAGATAAAAATTTTGATGTATAACCAATCCCCAGGAATGGATGGTATTCCTGTGGAAGTCGGAAACCAGGAGGGAAAAAATTATAATAAAGATCTGGAAGGTTTTGCTTAACAGTATTTTAAGAGGAGGAGAAGCACCATCGTCTTGGAAGAAAGCAGTAGTAGCTATAATAACTAAAGAGGGTAAAGAACCATTAGATCCAGCTTCATACAGGCCCATTTCAATACTAAGTCATAATTATAAAGTGTCTATGTATATAACAGCTAAAAGAGTGACAAAAGTGATGAAAAAATTGATAAATATGGATCAGTGTGGTTTTGTGTAGGGGAGGCAAACATCTGACAACATTAAAAGAACATTGATAATCCAGAAGGCAGCAGAATGTAAGAAAATGCCACTGTTGTTGGTGGGTCTTGATGCAGAGAAAGAATTTGACAGAGTAAGTTGGGAGTTTCTGAGCAGGGCAATGGAAGCATTTCCATTCCCTGTTAAAATCATAAGGTTGTAGGTTCTCCCAGTAAAATTTAGTTATTTCGCCAAACACCTTGGCTTCTTCAGAGTTAATGAGAGTAAAAAAAACAAACATTATAAATACATCCTCACTTTAAAATTAGCCAATCAGCTTAATTTATAAAATACTTAACCTAGCAACCATTTGCTAAATAGTCATTACCTTAGTGTTCCCTACCTCATGAATATTGTATTCATTAAAAGTAATACTGCACTCCATGTTTTCTCATAAAAAATATTGAAATATGGAAATTGTTTATATATTTCAAATAATACATAAACCAACATCTTGTAACACACTCACAGATTTTTGTCAACAACCAGTTTGAATGAAGAGTAAAGTTGACACAATACACAATATATTGCAAATATCCCTATGAATTTCTTAAATTTTGCTAGCTCTCTGTTTTAAAACAGGCATAATAGATATGTTGTCATTTAAGCCAGGGGTAGTGGCATTAAGCCTAATCTGCCATATATATTCTTTCTCTTCCATGCTCAGCCTGTCATTACCACCTCTGTCAGTTAAAGTAACTTTATCAATCGCAAAAGAAATGAACTTCCTGAAATTAGGGCAAACCTTATTATGGGAAAAAAGGGCATTATGTTCGCCTCTGTTCCTGATGGCTCTAAGGTGTTCTGATATCCTATCTTTCAACCTACAAACTGTTCTGCCCACATAAAAGCATGGGCAGATTGTGCAAGTTGCAATGTATACCACCATAGGTGTATTACAACAGCATCTACCAGGGCAAGGTATAGTCCTGTCATACCCATACACAGAGACATACGGGCCATCATTGATATATTTACAGTTCCTACATGCCCCACATTTATACATGAGTGAGTTCTGTGTTTTTGCCTTAGGTCTCTCAAGTATGTTTTTAATATTCTTCCCTCTGCTATAAATTACTCTAGGTATTGTGCCAATCTTCTTTTTAGTTTCCTCAGAGAAACATGCATGCCATGATTTATTGATCACTTCAACTATCTGGGGTGCCTGATGATTGTATCTCAAAATAAATGCTTCACTTGTTTCCCCCTGTTCTTTCTTTTGCATGTTAAGGTCATAGCCCCTCAAAATTGGAGAAAAAGAAGTACTTCTCTTCTTTGATACTTCCTGATGCACTTTCAGGAGCAATTTCAAAGGGTAACCCCTTTCCAAGAACATCCCTATCAAGCTATACATTTCCTTTTGGTAAGTGTTATCACTTACCAACCATGACAATCTCACAATTTGGCCTTTAATGATGCTTTTTCTCTGGTGAAATGGGTGGCAACAAAAACTACAACCACCCTGCTACAGGCCCCATGAAATGCTTAGTGTCTCTCCAACCTAACACCACTCTAATTAATCGTCTGCAATAACACCTTTATCTTTAACCAGGCAGGTGGATACATTGTTATATGAAAAGCGCAGTCCGGGTCTGAACAGTCTGTAAACACAAACAGCTAAAGTTAACTTTGTACATAACACCACTCTAAGTAATCAGCTTTAATAACACCTTTATCTTTAACCAGACCAGTGGAAACATTGTTATATGAAAAGCGCAGTCCTGTTCTGAACTGTCTGCAAGCACAAACATCTAAAGTTAACTTTGAGTATGTGCCTACCTGTATGAGCAAATATTCATTATCCCCTGGAGAGCACTCTGCTTTGGCTTGCAAGCAGCCCCCCCACACACACACACACATATACACACACACACTCTTCTTCCATTTCTCTTTTATTCCCTTCTGTTAGCAAATAGTATCCATAACGGATCAAATACTGTGTGTGTTTGTTAATTTAATTGAGAGCACAGTAGCCTACAGATACAAGCTTATGCTGTTTTTCCATCTGATAAATGGTTAAGAAATGACTTACAGCTTTACAGCAGTTTTTGGTCAATTCTGATTCATTTTGTTAAACACAAACTTGCCTTTGCTTGGACCTCGGCTCATTAGCAGCAGTACAAAAGAACTGCCAGCCCACACTCTTGTTTTCCCCTTCCCCTTCCCTGTTTATTACCTTAAGCCAATCCCAAAGTTAATAAATATTACCTGTGGCAGGCACCATTTTAGATTTTACATAGCTGGACTAGGTCTAAAGCACTAATAGCTCCCTTCCAATCAATATCTTAGAAAACCTTTATTACCTTATTTGGCTTACTAAGTCCCTTGCTACCCATTAAAGAGTACCTCAATGGAAAACTGCACAAGAAAGCTTAATGCTTTGTTTGGGCTCTTGAACGCTAAGTGTCTTACCAGTGCATAAAAGTGAAATTTACTCTCATAGCTATAAAACTATAAAACGCAAAAACGTGACTCTGTAGACCAAATTGTTATAAAAAGAAGAAGAACCTAATACAAAGTTACAAAAACACCTACTTTTAGCTCCAGTGCACTCACACAGTATACACAGACCCTTACTACATTGTGGTCTAGTTCAGCCCTGCTCCACTCACCCTTGTTGCGCTCTGGCTTGCTCCGCACCCCACCCTGCCCCCAATTCCCACCCGCCTGTCCTGGACTAAGGAGTTTGTTTATACCTCCCCAAAACTTTTGTGGCTTGTTTTGGTATTTTTCTTGTAGATGACAGTAATGTTTTTTTCTTGTCTAACATGGTGGATTTTTTTTGTTTCATTTCTTAGCTGTCTGTATCTATGTTGATCTATGGGTTTTTTTGTTGTCCGCAACAAAAAAAATCCATAGATCAACTTATAAACAGACTCCTTAGTCCAAGACAATCCTCCACTTCAGCCCCCTTGGATTCTAACCAAAGTCCCCCAGAAGAAATTGCCAATACCTTTAACAGCTTCTTTACAACAACCATCCACATCCTAGCTAACCATTTATCCCCTGATGCCCATATTCTCCAGCCACTACACCCAGCTCCTAACTCTCATTTAACTTCAAACCAGTTTGCACATCTTTTGTCTGAAAATTACTTAAGAAACTAAAGCCTACCACCCTGTCGGCTGATCTACTCCCTGCAAAATATCTACAAAAAGCTGCAGATGCCATAGCATACCCCATTACTATCCTGATCAATAGAACTATAACTGAAGCATCCATCCCCTCCGTCTGGAAAATATCCCATGTCATCCCACTCCATAAAGAGGGCAGCTCTACTGACCTGTCAAACTACAGACCCATAGCTATTCTGTCACCCTTGGCTAAAATTATGGAAAAATGCATCCATAATCAACTCCTGAACTATCTTATCCATAATAATCTTCTAGACAACACACAACATGGCTTTAGACCATTCCATAGTACAACCTCAGCCCTCCTCTCCTTCTCTAATGTCATTAACCAAAACTGAAACAATAATAAACTTTCCTCTGCTATCTTTCTTGATCTTTCAAAAGCCTTTGATATGGTAAATCACCAAATACTCATAAACACTTTGAAATCCATCTCCCTAGAGGACCAGGCCATCCATTGGTTTCAATCCTATGTCAGTGGTAGACAACAGGCTGTCCTATGGCAGAGCAAACTATCCACCCTTTTACCCATCACCCTGTGAGTACTCTAAGGCTCCATACTAGGTCCACTATTATTTTCCATTTTCATCAATGATTTGTATAAGGTCATCCCAAATGCAACATGTATTCAATATGCAGATGACTCCACTTTAGTATACTTTGACACTTCATCTACAGAGTTGCAGATTCTATCTCAAAATACTTATAACACAGTTAAAAATTGGCTCCTTAACCGTTGTCTCATGTTAAATCCTAATAAAACCAAACTGCTGCTTTCCTCCCCCACTCTCAGGTCTACCCCTATGACCTTTACATTAAAATCCAACAACAGCACCATTATTTCCCATGAGATTCCTCAAGCAAACTCTTAGGAGTTATAATAGATAATAACCTTAAGTTTGATCTGCATATCAATAAAACTATTAAAACAATTAATAAAAAAACTTGGCTCACTATATAGGATCAAGCCCTTCCTAACGCCATTAGCCAGAACTGTAATTGCTCATACACATCTACTCTCCACCCTCATCTGTGCCTCCCCTCTATTTACAAACCTCAGCAAAACTGACCTTAATAAACTTTCTAGCAGATACAATCACATTGCTAGATTTGCTACTGATGCAGCCTACAGAACTTATCATTTTCATAACCTAAATCTACTAGGATGGCTTGAACTGCCTAACCTACTTCAGGTTAACCAAGTAATAGTTGCAAGCAAGATCCTCTACCAACCAGATAATACACCCATACTTAAAAACCTCATCACCCCCTACAGTAACCTTAGCGCACTTCCTTCATCTGAAAGACTACTAGTTCAAACTCTCAAATCCAACAACACAGCTGGAGAATCTCTATTTGCTAACTCTGCTGGCAAAACTTAGAATTCACTTCCTGATAATTGTACATCTGAACTCCCTCTACCTCAGTTCAAGAAAAGTCTGATTCAGTACTTTAAAAAACAATGGCTATGTCCTTGTTCTAATCCAGACTAACTCTAACCATCACTCGTGTAAACATGGAGGACTTCTGCCTACACTTTGTTTCTTAACTTATATATCCTATGATTTCCTTGGATCTTCTACCAGGTTAGCCAGCTAGGCATTCAATACCCTATCATTCTTAAAAAGACTGTCTAGAATTTTCCATCTGAGTAAAAATGTAATAATTTGTTTGTGTATATCTGTTTGTTGTTTGTTTACATTGCTGTACAAATCTTTTTATTTATGCTTCTTTTTGTGTTTTAAACTGTAAAAATGTAACAGTTTGTTGAATGTATTTTTTGGAGAACACCCCCCCCCCGGCTTCTGCTGAAAATGGGCATAGATCCAGTCGGACTATCCCGGTAAACAAATGTAAAATAAAATAAAAATAAAACTATTGCAGTGCAAAAGGGAGTTACTGTAGGTCTTTTTCCTATAGATGTTACTTTGCAGTCCCACCCAGTTTTGGTTATTTGAATATCTAAAAATTCAATCGAGTCTACATACCAATGGCTAGTAAATCTAAAGAAGGGGTGGTGTGATTCAAATATTCAACAAACACTTTAGCGTCATTTTCATTCCCTTTCCATAAGATGAGAATATCATCTAAAAATGTATTATATAATCTAATTTTTTTCTTTAAATATAAACTGAAAGATAAATGATTCTTCCCAGTAAAGTAACACAAGGTTGGCAAACCCCAGGGCACATTTTGCCCCCATGGCAATACCTGAAATCTGGTGAAACAACTCCCCCTCAAATATAAGGTAATTGTTCTTTAGGACAATTTCCATAAGGTCTACCAGGGTATTGGTCTTTGTCATATTCAGCTTTTTACTTCTATACAGGCTTTCTGTAAAATATGTCAAGCCCTCACTGTGTGGTATTGTTGTAAATAAATTCTCCACATCGATGGTCAAAAAAGTAAACTCACCTATGTCCTTAATGGTGTTTAGAAGTTCTAGACAATGACATGAATCCCTAAGTATATGTCCTATGTCTTTAACTATCTCTTGTATCTCCGAGTCCACAAATGCTGCAAGGAGTTCAGTTTTTGAACCCCCTGCTGCAACAGTTGGTCTAAAGGGAGGGTTATTAACATTTTTGTGGATCTTGGGGATCCCAAAAATGAGGGGTTATTGGGTGATCCACCTTAAGAAATTTAACAAATAACAAATCAATTCTATTGTAGGCTATGTTCATCTCATTCTTTGATGTCCTTTGATATAGTTATCATCATTTAATATCTGTTGCATTTTCGACACATAATCAATGTGGGTCATAATCACAGCCCCCCCTCCCTTATCGGGTTTTATTATTCTAAGTTCTCTATTACCTGCTAGCTCAAATAAAACCCTCCTTTCATCAAAACTGAGGTTGTCATGTCCATTATGTTTGCCTTTAGATGATGCCACCTTTCTCATTTCATTGACACACATTTTTTTTTCAAATATTGTGACTTCATTGCTGTTAGTAGGTACATACGTGCTTTTCCTAGTAAGGACCCTAGACACACTGCTTGCTTTCTCACACTTATCATGAAAAAACAAGCTAAGGTTCAGTTTTCTTGTAAACAATTTCAAACTGGTAAATATATCAACAACATCAAGTTTGAAAGAAGGGACAAAAGAAATACCTTTATTAAGTGCATTGTGGTATGTTTCATCAATTGACAAAGTAGTAAAATTATAAATGGTGAAACCATTTTTCTTTACAATATCACGCTGAAGTCAATCATTGTTGTCACTGAAACACAAAGATAACCCCCATTCACATTTTCAAAATCCCCAAAGTCAGCTGAACTATAGTCCAAAAAGTCAAATAGTACTTATTGATTACCAAGGCATAGTTCTGTGTTGACTATTTCACCCTCACAGGTCTTAAAACCACAATTTAATGCCTCTTGTTCCATGTCCATTGGTGACTTCTGTTGTATTGCCTGTGGGGTTGTTAGTAAGTTCCATAATACCGGTTCCTGTAACCCTGCTCCCCTCTGTTCATAAGTCACTCGGACCTCCTCACCTGCTGTGGAGGGTTATAAAAATGGCCATTGTTGTTTTGTGTGTTGTTTCGATTACTGGAATTGAACTCCTGGATCATTAGTGGTGCTCGTTCCCTTTCAGTGGTTATTAAGATAGCAGGGTTAGCTAATGTTGCTCCAGAAGGATATGCCCTTTTATTTTTGTAATCATTAAAGTCCTGAGTTAACTTCTTGGATTTAACTTCAATATTTTTCTTTACCAACTCATCTATGTTCTTTATTACTTTACAATAACTGTTAATTTGTTCAACAAACAATAAATCATTAAAAATGTCCTGGTTCATAGAAGGTATTTCTTTTTCCAAAGAATTCAACTTACTTACATTGTTTTTGATGATAATGTCCATCACTTCTAGGCCTGTTTTCTTGTATAGATTAATTAATTCCTGATACGCTGTGCTTCCTCCTTCAATACCCATCGATAACTTCCACAACCTCAAACCTTTGGATACTTGCTTAAGTTCCAACAATTTACTTAAAAAAGCATTGTCGAGCTGAAGTGCCCTATATTGCTTACATATCCCTTTAAAGTTCTCGATCTGTTTCTTTAACGCCGGCCTTTCATTTCTCTCCTCATTCAAATCCGAGAAACTGAATTCAGGCAAATGGAGCCAAGACTTGATCTCATCAGCTTCCCCAGAGCCCCAGGGATTTCCTGTGTTCGAAGAATGAGGATCAACTGAAATGGGTGTGTGTAAAGTAAATAACTCTGCTTGTGTACTGGTCATAGTGACCAGTGAGCCATTATCCAGTCCATCCTTAGTTAAAAGTGCAGTAGGCCACTGCAAAGACACTATTAACTCAGTGATGGCTGCTTCCATTCAATCTCACTTAAATCAAGTAGTAACTAGTGGAATTAGGAGCCGCAAAAACAAAACTAAACCGAAAAACTTACTAAAACTCAACACAGCAGCAACTTATAATGGAAAATAAAAAACACATAATGCGGACTAAAAACTCCACTTTATTACCACAAACAAAGTAGGTTCTGCCAGTAAAACTTAGCTCTTTTGCCAAACACATTGGCTTCTTCAGAGTTAATGAGAGTAAAAAACCAAACATTATAAATACATCCTCACTTTAAAATTAGCCAGTCAGCTTAATTTATAAAATACTTAACCTAGCAAACTTTTGCTAAATAATCATTACCTTAGTGTTCCCTACCTCATGAATATTGTATTCATTAAAAGTAATATTGCACTCCATGTTTTCTCATAAAAAATGTTGAAACACACAAATTGTTTACATATTTCAAATAATGATAACACAAACAATACTGGAATATGACACAAATGAAAACTGGTCAAGTAAAAATCACTTAAATACGCGTTTCATCCACCTTTAATCACTGTGAACTTCTTCTTGTCTTTTTCGTTTGAAATATTTCAAATAATACATAAACCAACATCTTGTAACACACTCACAGATTTTTGCCAACAACAAGTTTGAATGAAGAGTAAAGTTGACACAGTACAAAATATTGCAAATATCCATATGCATTTCCTATAATTTGCTAGCTCTCTGTTTTTATAGGCATAATAGATATGTTGTCATTTAAGCCAGGGAGGTAGTGGCATTAAGCCTAGCCTGCCATATATATTATTTCTCTTCCAACCTCAGCCTGTCGTTACCACCCCTGTCACTTACAATTTTTCTTCTTCTCCTTTTCTCTTTCTCCTTATTCAGTTTTAAGAAAAAGAAGTCTGGTCAAAATAATATAATACAACAAACATTGATGTGCTTTTTCTCATTCTTGCATAGATGAGTGACTGGATTAAGGCCCTTGGCTTGATCTAGTAACACGTTGTTTGAGAAAGCAAATAAATACTAACAAATTGACTATAATAATGCTTTCCTCTAGCAAATTAGTAAATAAATAAATGGTTGTAGGTACAACTCTGTCTCTGGTTCTCATGTCTCATCCATCCTTTGATAAATAGCACTTAAAACAGAATACTTCTTTCTTTCAATGGCTTCCTTTCAATGGCTAGGAGATAATGTTTTCTGAAAGCATTCAAGTGTTTTCCCATTCTGGGAGAGCAATAAAGATAAGACAAAACCAGATAGTACTAAGTAGAAGCACAGATAGTACCATGTATCTTAACATGGATAACCTTCCTTTTAGGTTAACCCAAGTCGATGAGTGTGGCTTTCAGCTTGGAAAAAGTGTTCCTATTAGGAGGGTAAAACTTCAATATTTGAAGATGCACATAGTTTTGTGTTCTATTATTAAGTTAATAGGTTGTAGGGATATATTTGGGGTATATTTTTTTGTTTGAGGGCTTTCAATAAACCAAAAAGTTTTGTAAGATTTGACATATGCTCAAATGGATATGACAAGAAACAACTGTATAAAAGATTAACCTGCCAAACATTGGTGTATACATTTAATACAAAAGGTGGAACTTGATACTTAACAAAAATCTATTACAAATAAAAGGTGGGAATAATAACTTTTTAACATAATGATGCTTTCTATTTTATCTTTAAATGTTAATGGTCTCACAGATATATACCAAAAAAGAAAGATTAATGAACTACATTAAAAATGTAGAGTGCAAATAGCTATTCTGCAGGAGACATATTTGGAAAAAAAACTGAACAAGTGAATTTGATAAAGAAAGGTTTTCAGGACAGTTATTCAGCAGAATACCTGGGACAAAGGAAAAGAGGAGTACTTATATTAATTGCAAGAGGGTTTCCAATAGTGATAGAAGAGAATAAAAACAATAATAATGGTAGATTTGTAGTGCTAAAGGGCTACTTGCAAGGGAGGAGGATTACACTGGCATGTATTTATAGTCCACCTAAAACTGCTATAATAGAGCTTAAGAAAATTCTGGGAGAAATAATCAGTTTTCAGCAGGGAATATTACTTATAGGTAGGGGATAGAATTTGATTTGCAGTAGTGAAGATGTGGATGGGAGGTGCAGAAGGGAAAATATAACAAAGGAAGGAAGATTTTTGAAGAAATTGATGAAATATTTGGCATGGAAGATGTTAATTCAATAGTAGGAGTTTGGAGTGAATTTACATATTATTCCCAAGATACAAAAACTGGGCTAGGCTAGACAGAACTTACATTTCACAGGAACATGTGTATTTAATTGAAAGTTTGGGTAATCATCCAATAACTACTTCAGATCATGCTCCAATAATAAGTAAAACAATTACACAAGGCAATGAAATAAAAGTGAGACACTGGCACTTTAACACATATCTATTGAAAAGAGAGGAATTTAAGAAATGGGTACTGGAAATTATTTGGGAGTTATTAGAGAAGATAGAAATTTCTTCTGAAAATATAGCCAGAGGGCATAATAAAATTAAAGTGGAGTTTAAATATGGGGTGGAAACAGGGGTGGCTCGTGCTATAGGACTGTGGGACTGCAGCCCTCCCACCTGTAAAATGGGTCCCCCACCTGTAGAATGAATAAAATAAAGTCCCCAGTCCCCCCACTGTAGAACATATAAAAATAAAAAAAATCTCAGACTCCGCGCATGCGTGCTTAGTTCCTGACTGCTGTGTTAGGCAGACCAGAACTCCAAGCATGCATGCTCAGGCATTCCTGAGCTCCAGACTGCTCGGTTAGGCAGTCCGGACAAACCGGAAGGTCACCGGACTGCATCGCCTGCAGGCTGGACCAATAGCAGAAGGGTCCAGACTCCTCACATCTCGCGGAAGACCACAGCATGCGCGGGCTAGTATGGAGGACCGATCAGGCTGCTACAGCTGCAGCGTACAGGATCGCATGGCAGGCCATTCTGGAGATAGGTAGGTGGTGATTACTGCAATGGCAGGCCGGTCTGGTGTGTGTAAAATGCCCCAGTTGCTTCATGGTGGTGGGTAGAGAATAAGGCTTGAACTCTGTACCTTGGGCCCAAGTGACAAGAACCTGAATTCCCTACACACCACCATTTCTAAAACATTTGCAGATTTTTGCCTCATATTTATTCTGTTCCTCATAAAATCTGTGGTTTCTGTATTTTTGTTACTTAAAACAGACAGTGGTGCAGTGGTAACAGTGTTGCCTGACAGCTGTTGTCTGGTTTGATTCTTGGCTGGGGTGCCTTCTGTGTGGAGTCTGCATATCCTCCCTGTGTTGTATGGATTTGTTCTGGTGTCCTCAGTGGATGTTTGTCCCTATTTTTTGGACTGTATTCTCCCATTATTGGCTTCATCCAGATTTTTTGTGTCAAGGTTGAGAGCTATGGTGATAACTGAACTCACTGAATATGTTTGGGGGCTGTATTCCCCCATCATTGTCTTTGTTCAGGTGTTTTGTGCTAAGATGTTGACAGCTATGGTGAGAACTGAATTCACTAAATGGTAGACATTTAAGTTTCAGTCTTCCTTTCTTTCCTAAAAATAGATGATTTGGCATAATGGTATGTTGCTCTGGCTGTTTTGCACAGGGACCTGGGTTCAATACTTTGCAGTAAAATATATGGTGGTAACACAGCATTTTATTCTAGAAACTTTCCAACATTATACAAGCAATATTTAAAATGTGTCCCTGGTTTTTTGGCTTTTGTCCCCCCCCCAATAAATTTTGGCTTTGCCCAGATTTCTTGTGCTGCAAAGTTCAGAGATACAGCTGAGTGTCGAGTAGATTTTACAAGGAGCTGAGAGCTGCAGGGGAACAAAAGTTTAGTGCTGCTTATGCCAAGTCTACTTACATTGTAAATAGCACAACAGGTAGTGTACTTGCTTTTGATGCAGAATGCTGTGGGTTCTATTTCCACAGTAAGTAGATCCATTGCTGATACTGTACTCTGTTGTAAAGGGGATGGATGCTGCAGTCTTCTTTGGCGAAGATACCTAGTAACTATGAACCTGTTATCAGTTTGCCATCCATTCCCTGTTGCGATATTACTAGCATTATAATTTTTTAATGCAAAATAAGCAATTTATTCCTCAAGGGCAACAGGTACTTTATTTGTAGATGAAACAATGACATATAAAGTTGTTTGCTGGCAGTAACTGCTTCATTAGTTAACAGATTTCTTTAATGTGGAATTATTTAGATGGCTTTTACTTCTTCAGAGATCATGCATATTTACTGATACTGGTGGACTGTTGAAGTTTGAGTAGACTTTTATGATGGAAATGTTCTGAATTGGGCAGTTTTGTCATTATTGGTGCATGCATTTTGTTTCATTGTTTACTGGAAGAATGTTCAAAACAATAAATTTAAAATGCCCTCTAACAACTGTATTGTATTGTACAAGGAATATAATTTAATACAGTCTGGAAGGTGTATCAAAGAGCATGTGTATGTTTCATGTTCAAGGGGCCTTTGATTTGAAAACAGCCCGAAATTAATCTTTATCTGCCACTGGCAAAATGTATTTTCTTTGAAAGTGGGTTTCAATGCTGTTTCAATGAATGTGAGTTTCAAGGGCAGAGAAATTTTAATACTAAGTCTATTTTCATTGTGAAACTGCATTGCTTTGTTTAGCAGATATCTATTAGGGTTTATGCTGTAAAATATAAAATAAAACTTTCAAATGAAATAAATATCATCGCATTTATTTGTGTTTATGGCAAATGGGGGTGAACTTACCAAGGAATGGGACATTGGAATGGCTGCAGGGGGGACACTCCATTCGACCATGATTGTTTGAGGGGGGGGGGCAGCAAACACAGACAGCCCCGGCTGAACTATACCTCTCAACTGTCCAGAATTTTGCGGAATGAATAGATTTTTGCTTCTTATTTTTGGTTTGTTCCTCATAAAATTTGTGGTTTTCTGCCAAATCATTTAGGTATGAAGTCACTAAGTTTCAGACGTCATAACCTTCAGAAAAATGCATGCTAAAGCAAGACCTGTTATTCTATCAACTGTCTTAAGTTTATACAAAAGCAATTTTTAGTACTGTTTGCATGTTCCCCCAATATATTTGGTCTTGTCCAGATTTCCTGCATTAAGAGGTTGAGAGGTATGTGCAAATAAATTGCTTTATAGAATTAGGAATATCCAAACCTCTCAACTGTCCCCAATTTTGGCTCAAAATGTTGCTCTCCCCCTAATAATCCATCTGCAAAATGGCAATTTTGGAAGAATACGTGGAGGGTTTACAATTATAAATAACTGTAATGATCAGAGTTATAGATTACTTTTATTTCAGAAATGCATGTAGATGATCCTATTTTGTCAGCTGCTCAAGTTAACAGTAATAATTTTAAAAAGGTGTCCCTTCTTTGACAGGTTCCCAGCTGTATTGTGTGGCAATTTTATATTTTTGCATAACATTTTTGGTCTGTTTTTCATAAAATTGTGGTTTTCTGGAAAATTAGTAGCAAATCATTAAAGACTGAAGTTAGAAAATAATGGCAGACGTTTGAGTTTCAGATTTCATACCTTCAGAAATTCATACTAATGCAATACCTACTACTATTCTATTATCTTTCTAAGTTTATAAGAGAAATATTTAAACCTTGACTTTATTTTTTGGCCTGTGTCCCACTTCTATGTATGGCTTTGTCCAGATTTCTTGCTCTGAGGTTGAGAGGTATGAGTGTCAGAGCCATCACTGTCAGCCAGAGACATTTCAAACTGTGACCTAGTTGTTGCACCCCACTCCTCAATGTAGTGACTCTGGATGTGTCCAAGCAAGGCAAGGAGCAGTTATGCAGTGTAAGTGTGCAGAGTATTCCCCCATCCAAGGTAGACCACAAGTATGACTCTGGCTTTTCATCTGTCCTTGATTTTGCAGAATATTCTGGTGTTCTGTCATATTTTTATACTGTTGATTTATGCTTCTTATTATTCAGAAAATGCATGCTGTTGCAGTGCCCTGTTGCTCTGTATTAAAGTAGCAATGCTTTATTGACCATCGGGTAAGCTTGTTGGAGATTGTAAGATGCAAGTAAGCTTTAATAAGCATACTGTTAAAGAATTACCAACATTGAAAGCCTTTTCATTGTTGCCATGCAGAGAATATTTACATAACTAGATAACGTATAAGCCTTAAGTATTGAAATGCATATGACAGTATTTGAAATAAAGGAAAGGATTACAGTATTTTCATAAACTCATTACATTTGTTGGAGACTTGCAGTTATCTTTTCAGGCTTTACCTGTAAACTAAACAGAATGCCAATCTATTATGTGTGGTCCATAACTTGTGCAGTAATCCTTTATGCAATTTATCTTGAGCTTGTTTCTTGTTCGCTGTTCATTTTTTACTTTGATCATGTGTTCCCCATGAAACAAGTAGATAGTTGTTGTCAGCCAGCAGGTCTTTTTTGGATAAGAAACATTCTTACAAGTGGGGGTATCACAAAGATTGCTATTTTCAGCATGTTACTTGGTAATTTTATAAAGCTGAATATAAATTATAATTAGAACTGGAGTGCAAGGAGAAGTGGTTTGAGCTGATCGCTGCTTGTTTTATTTTATACTTGATTTTGACTGGCATTCCAGTAATGTATTTAAAAAGCAATTTATTTTTTCATGCCTCACAACCTTTGTGTTTCCATCTAGATATTAAGTAAGTTGTCATGTACCCAATGCATTGAAATATTTTTTTGTTCTACACTTCATTTTGTCTTGATTGGACTCTCGTAATGATGGTTTGGCACCCAGGGCAGCGTATTTAATTAAAGTTCCAGCTGTTGTGGTTTTGAGGATAGCTCCACCCCTTTCTAGTTGGGCACACCCCTTCTCATTAGCCCCACCCATTCAGCTGTCTCCTGCAGCCCCCCTTTAATTTGAAGTCATCAGCCACCACTCGGTGGAAATAAAAGAAAGAAAGATGTGGTTAAGAAGTAGCAAGAATTATTAAGAGGAACTAAGAAATGTTAAAGTATTCCAGAATAGGGGGGATCTCACAAGAACAAGAGGAGGAGCAATTGCAGAATGCTAAGCAGAAAATAAATGATTACCTCAATAATATGCGTTTAGTCAGATTGCTGTTAGGAAAGTATTTTTTGATCATAACACCAGAGCACAAAAACTTTTTAGAGGAAAGGCTCAGGCAACAGAAAGCAGACAGGGCTGTCACAAAGCTTAGGGAGCCTACAACAAGTAAGATAACAAGATATCCTGTAGAGATACTAGAAATATTTCAGAAATTTTATGAACGTCTGTATAAACAGACAAATGTGGAGATTAATAAAAGGTACAAAAAGTAATGTTTATAGAAGAATTAAATATGCCAAGGTTTGAGGTAGATGAGGCTTAATTACTAACAGGACAGAAGGAGATGAGATAAAAATTTTTATGTATAACAAATCCCCAGGAATGGATGGTATTCCTGTGGAAGTAGGAAACAAGGAGGGGAAAAAAATATAATAAAGATCTGGAAGGTTTTGCTTAACAGTATTTTTAGTGGAGGAGAAGCACCAACATCTTGGAAGAAAGCAGTGGTAGCTGTAACACCTAAAGAAGGTAAAGATCTGTCAGATCCAGCTTCATACAGGCCCATTTCAATAATAAGCCATAATTATCAAGTATCTATGTATATAATGGCTAAAAGAGTGACAAAAGTGATGACAACATTGATAAATATGGATCACTGTGGTTTTGTGAAGGGGAGGCAAACATCTGACAACATTAACAGAACACTGATAATCCGGAAGGCAGCTGAATATAAGAAAATACCACTGTTGTTTGTGGGTCTTAATGCAGAAAAAGCATTTGACAGAGTAAACTGGGAGTTTCTGAGCAGGGCAATGGAAGCATTTCCATTCCCTGTTAAAATCATAAGGTTGATTAGGAGGATACAGTTGGGATTGGAGGTGAAAATTAAAGTGGGTTGGATTCCTCTCTGGTAATTTCTTTTTGAGCAGAGGATCCAGGCAGGAGTGTTCTCTTTCCCTTCATTATTTGAACTATATTTAGAACTATTGGCAAAGAAAATAAGAGACTTAGAAATTCAAGGATATAATTGGTATGGTTGTCAAGAAAAGCAGGCTCTATTTGCAGATGATATTTTCTACCTTATAAAACAGAAAAGGACATTTCAGTGTGGTGGAACATTTTAGGGCAGTTTCAAATCTTTTTTGTGATACAAAATTAATGAAGCTAAAACAAAGGCAATAGCTGTAAATTATGTACCCACACACAAATAATTCAGCAAAATCCATATTTATGGGGACATGATAAAATGAAATACTTAGGAGTATGGATCAAAAAGAATTCTGGTGTGGCAGCTAAGGATATGTGGGAAGAGACTAAACAAAAGAGAATACAAAAACTGAGAAATTGGAAGCTCTGCTATATGGACATGGATAGCAACATACAAACAGTTAAAATGTTTTAGTCCCTTTAATTGTATAAGCAGGTCAGGCATAGTTTTATCAACCAGAGGAGCATTTGTGGATATGAATTAATAACAGCTGAAGGATTTTTATCTGGGAGGAGAAGATGGCAAGACTCAGGTGGGATAAGCTGATTCTTCCAATTGAACAAGGTAGTTTGGGATTACCCGATTTGAAGGGGTATTTCAGAGCTACACAGTTAAGGCTTCTATACATAGCACAAGTAGAAAACCTATAATTCAAAGTTGAATGAGATGATGATGAAACAGGGGGGATGCTCAAGATATGAGGAGAGACTGGGGATTTTGGAGGCAGATTCTTAAGGAGAATAACAATAACCATACAGAATATAATATTCATAAAGTAGAAGAAAGTACTAAGTCAACACAGGAATGGAGAAAGGAGATTCTGCCATTAGGGGTGATTGCAATTAGGGATACAGACAACAGGCAAGAGGGGGATGAAATATATTGTAGAAAACTAGCAAAGGAATCAAAGTATTGGGAGCAAATAATTAGAAAGGGAAAGGTAACAGAATGTGAAGAGGCCAATAATTTGCTTGGACTGAAGGCTAGAGACTACCTTCCCTATCAAGGATCAAAGAGACAGAAATAGGGGATCCTAAGCAAAAGGCCAGCACTAGTAGAATTTTTAGCAGAATCTAGAAAATAAGCTGCTGTTCAAAAGGAATAATTAGTAGAGCATATAAAATATTGCATGGTAATGATAAGAATCAGAGGAGGTTAGAAAAGATTGGAAATAGAAACGGGATAAGTAATTCACAAAGAAACAATGGGGAATATATGTATGTCTCCCAAATATGCAACAAAGTCTAGAAGACTTAGGATCTTTGCTTGGAAGTGTTTACACGGGTATTTTTATATCCCAAGTAGACTCCAAAGAATTTTTCCTCAGGTAGACAGCAAATGTTGGAGGTGTGATAGGGAAAAAAAGATGTAATTGGGAACATATTTTCTGGGAGTGTAATGAGTTGGTAGACTTTAAAGATTCCCTGCAGACTGCTGTGTCAGAAATATTCAGTAAGCAAACTGATGTAACTAAGGAAATACTTTTTTGAGCTATGATACAGAATCAGAATAGCCTAGACATAAGTAAGGCCTTGCCGAGTCTAATTATGGTGGCTGCCCAAAAAGTAATTACTAGAAAATAGAAATCAAAGTCTAAACCAACTTTACTAGAAGTAGTGAATATAGTGGCAGAGATAAAGCAACTGGAATTTGGATTTTTAGAAAAGGGTAGGAGCAAATTACATAGAAAAAATAAAAACTGTGGGAACAATACATGCAGAGGAAGAACAAGGTTTAAAAGAAGGCAGGATTTGAATGAGCTATGTAATGTTTGACTGACAATGACTGGATAGATTATAATTGATGTATAATGTTTGCAACTAAAATTATGTCAGTATGGTTTGTGATATATAATGTTTGCAACTAAAGTTATGCCACTATGGTTTGCTTTCTTTTATACAAATGTATGATTGCCTATGTCATACGTGATAATTTAATAAAGATGTTTCTTGTTTAAAAAATAGTTATTCAGATTAATGAATGATGAGCTTGGCCAGCTAAGAACTTGGTTATATTCAACTGGACGTATAAGAGAATTTAAGTACCTATATCTGCACTTTTTTTTTAAAAAAAAAATACAGTATTATACAGTATTTAATTTGATTTAAACTGTGTATGAAGGAGTGTTGAAGGAATTTTTAAACTGAAGTTATTCTGCTCTTTAGTTATTCCCACCCACCCGCCCTGTTTTTGTCTTGTGGCATTGAAACTGCCCGCCCCTCAGCCTGCCTCTGGGCCCATCTCATTTGCTCACTCAACTGAGTGCAGTGAGATCATATTCTGATTTCAGGCACTCCTACTGTGTACAAAGAGAGCATCTGGGAAATAGAAAAAAAAAATTAAGCTTATTTCCTGCCTTTCTTGTTAAGTGGTACAGACTATTTGTAGGCTTCTGAGCCCCCAAGCCCTTCTGTGTTTGAGGGAAGCCTTCTAGCTTGTTTTTTTTCTTATAACTAGCCAGTTTTCTAGTTTCAGCACTCAAATCTGTTTCTTTGATTTCAGCACTTGTTCAGAAAAAAAAAAAAAAAAAAAATTTCATCTGCTTTTACTGTACTTGTGTTTTTACCTACTTCTTTTTCTTTTGCATCATCTTAAAATACTCAATTGTATTTATTACTGCTTGGTGTAACTCATTCTAAGCCTTTTGGTTTAAACACTTGGGCTTCGGACCAGTTAGTTGTTTTGCACTGAGAGGGTTTGTGGTCTGCACTGTTGTGGCAGAACAGGTAGCTTACATCCTTCTAGGTTGAGAACTGCTGATTGAGGGCTCAGTGTCTGTTATTCTAAAAGTGTATTAATTCTGGTTTAAGCACTTGGGCTTTCAAGCCAGTTATTTTACATTAAGAGGGTTCGTGGTCCGCACTCTTGTGGGAGGAGAGGCTGGACTCTGCCCTTCTGAGCTGGGAATTTCTGGTTAAAGGCTTATAGTGCATGCATATCTGAACTGTTTCTTACTGAAGTTGGTGCCTTGTTTGCTGTGGCATAGACTGGATTCGGGCCTGCTGGATCTAGCTTTGTTTGTGTAACTTGAGCACTAATCCAGACATTCTCTAAAGTATTCAATGGTATTTATTACTGCTTGGTTGTAACTTGATTAAAGTGTAGCTATCATTCAAGTCTTTTGGATTAAGCACTTGGGCTTCAGACCAGTTGTTTTACATTAGGAAGGTTTGTGGCAAGCACTGTGGTGGCAGGACAGATAGCTTTCATCCTTCTAAGTTGGGAACTGCTGATTGAGAGCCCAGTGTCCAAGTGTATTAGTTCTGGTTTAGGCACTTGGGCTTCAGGCCAGTTATTTTACATTAAGAAGGTTTGTGGTCTGCACTCTTGTGGGAGAAGAGGCTGGACTCTGCCCTTCTGAGCTGGGAATTTCTGGTTAAAGGTTTATAGTGCCTGAATATTTGAACTGTATCTTACTGAAATTGGTTCACCTTGTTTGCTCTAGCATAGACTAGATCCAGGCCTGCTGAATCTAGCTTTGTTTATATGCTTGTTGTTTGTTTGCTTGTTATTTCCCTGGAAGCTAATTCCACCTAATACGCAACTTCTCAGCTTCTGTGGATCACTAGTGATATCTGCATTGCTTACTGTACTTATTTCCTTGTTTCACTTGAAAGAAAGTTACTGTTTGTCGTTTTTGCATTTAGTTACTTGTAACACATTGCACTCAAGTTACCTGGCACTTGCTCACTAAAGCAATCATATAAGTCAGCACTAAAAATTAAAAGCACTACACCCTCACTCCCCACTGGCCCTTGTTTTCAATTAAGGATTTCCCAATATTATTCTAGCATGTCCAAAGGTCAGTTGTCAATCTCCTCTCCGGTCCAGCTGGTGAATCTGGGAATCTTGAGGCAATGTTATAACTGCCTCATGTACACAGACAACCCTCTCCTCCTCCCACATAACACAAATACTTGAGAGATGCAGCTATTTAGCCAAACTGGAGGCTGAGCTCTCTCAACTCAGGACTGGCAAGACCAGACAGGAGGAGAAGGCAACTACACACACCACAAAACCAGCCTCACATAATGCTACCACTCCACTGAATCAAACACATAAACACACAAAGACATACTCGGAGGCTCTGAGTAAAATTTACCTAAACAGCAGAGGCCTCCAAAGCAGACACCCAAACAACTGCTACCTCAAGACACCCCACAAGCAACACATAAACCACAAAAGCAGTGTGCAAAGCAGTCACAGCCCTTAAGGCCAAATACAACATCAAACATACTTGTCATAGGTGACTCCATAGTCAGACACACTGACGTCCCACTCACCAGGCTGAACAAGGAGAGGGTCACAGTAAGCTGCCTATCGGGCGCTAGAATCCGCCACATAACACAAGCACTGGTCACTCCACGGCAAGTACAAATATGACACAGTCATTGTCCATGCTGGTGTGAACGACCTGAGACGCACCTCCCTGGACTACATGAAAAGAGACATAGAGGAGCTCTCTGATTATGTAGCCCAGGCAGTTATGACCCTAACCCTGAGCAGTATCCTTCCTTCACCAAGAATGATGCCACAATATAGAGACAAGATGATCAGCTTTAACAATTGGCTTAATGTCTGGTGTCATTCAAAGGGGATCCAGTGTCTGTCTGCCTGGGATGACATGCTTGACAAGCCACGCTGCTTCGCAAGGGACGGCTTGCACCTGTCACCCTGGGATTCGGATATTGGCTAAGGCTCTTGCCACCCCATAGTGCCTTTTTAGGCAAGGCTCAAATTCTAAACCTACCACCCTAGAAAACAAAAATGGGAAGAAACTGAGGGTAATGCTGCTCAATGCCAGAAGTCTAAATCTCAAAATGCACGACTCGAGGCCCTTCTCAGTATGGAGAACATCGATGTCTGTGCTGTAACTGAAACCTGGTTCAAGGCTCCTGAGAGCACCCGGCACTATTAGGTTTTACCTCATATCATGGGTTCCGACCCAAAACCCGGACCACACCACAAAAGGAGGGGTGTATCCATATTCATAAAGGATACCCACACCTCCAGGTTGGTGGCAACGCACTAAGCTCGGAAACCATCCAGGTGCAACTAACCATAGGCAAAACTGCTCTACAAATTGTAGCATGCTACAGGCCACCCTCTCAAACTCAGGAACCCCACACAGCCTTCCTGAAGACACTGGAGGGTATAAATGTATCTCCAAACACCATCATATTGGGTGACTTCAACTACCCGAATATAGACTGGGAACATTACTCAAGCCCTAACTTTCTAGCCCAACGGTTCCTGGAGTTCATAAATTCAAATGCCATGGAACAGCTAGTCACTGTTCCCACGAGAGGAGAAAATATACTAGATCTCATTGTCACAAACATGGGGACAAAATGCTCCACACCGGAAGTATATCCCTCATTGGTGAGATCTGATCATAAACTAATCTCACTGGAAATCCACATCCCCCCCACCCCAAACAAAAAGACCATAGTGAAGAACTTCTCTAAAGCAAACTTCACACTACTCAAGACTGGTGTGGTATCCTTAAAGGCCCCTGAGCCAGAGGAAACCACAACCCAAGCTATGGAAGCCCTTACAAATGCCTTCTATGAACACCTCCAGGACTGCATGGATCAGGCAATCCCAAATAAAACCAAGACTCTTTCCACAAAGGGCAAACGTCCAGTCTGGTGGACCCCAGCCATTAACAAACTTTACAATAAGAGGAGAAAGCTATTACATGATAGAACAAAATCCATAAAAGGGAAGTCACCCTGATCATTATTAGTAAAAATTACGAGCACTCATAAAATCAACTAAGGCCAATTTTGAGAGAAAAATTGCCATGGATTCAAAGGACAATCATAAGGCCTTTTTCAGCTATGTTAGGAACCTGGGTGGAAACTCCCAGATATGCTCAGAATTAGTCCAAAATGATACAAAAATCACTGAACCCACAGACATTGCCAACATACTGGCAGACAGGTTCAGTGCAAACTTCACCCCCCTCACCCCCCTAAAGGAGAGATAACTATCCCAGCCGAGTGTAGCCTCCCGGACATCTCAAATGCGCAGGTGAAAGCTGCTCTCTCTAAAGCTAAAAACACAGCATCAATGGGACCGGATGGTGTCCCCAGCTGTGTGCTACACGAGCTAAATGAGGAATTAACCCCGCACATAAGGCAGCTGTTTAATCTCAGCCTTACCACAGGATACGTGCCCAAGGAGTGGCGTGCAGCAACTGTGGTCCCACTCCACAAAGGCGGCCTCTACGGACCCTGGTAATTACCGCCCATAAGCTTAACAAGTCTAGTCTGCAAAGCTATGGAGAGGATCATAATGGAGCTCATAAACAAAGATATAGGGGACTTGCAGACATTGGACCCGACCCAGTTTGGCTTTGTCAAGGGAAGATCATGCCTTTTGAACTTGGTCGACTTCTTGGAAACAGTCACCAAGGCCATTGATGAGGGAAAGGCAGTCCATACAGCCTACCTTGACCTTGCAAAGGCTTTCGACACAATACCCCACTCGGTATTGTAGAAAAACTTACCAGCTTAAATGTAAACCCATATGTCACAAGATGGGTTGCAAACTGGCTTAAGGACAGAACCCACAGGGTTAGAATTGCTGGCGCTGTGTCAGACTCCAAGCCGGTCACAAGTGGTGTCCCACAGGGCTCGGTCCTTGGCCCCCTATTGTTTGGCATCTACTTCTCAGAAGTACAGGCCAGCATGGGAGGACTTTGGCTGACAAAGTTTGCAGACGACTGCAAACTGGGCGCCATAGTGGAAAGTGCATCGGACATGGATATCCTTCAGAAGGGACTCACGGAAACAGATAGCTGGTGCCAGAGCCATGGCCTGAAGTGAAATGCCAAAAAATGTATAGTCATACCCTTCGGGAAAAACAAGGTAACCCCAAGCTACCATATAGGTGGCAATCCACTAAGCACAGAAGAGTTTATCAGGGACCTGGGGACCCAGGTTGACAGTGGCCTTTCTTTTGACACTCACATTGCTAAAGTGGTTAGAAAGACCTTCTACATTGCCCACCTGATCATGAAGGGATTCACATCCAGATCTAGTGAGGTCATTGTTCCCCTGTACTCTTCACTTATCAGACCAATGATCGAGTACAATGCCCCATTCGGGATGTATCTCACCCGACATCTGCAGCAATTGGAGAGACCCCAAAAGTTCCTCACCAAAAGGATAAAGGGACTCCAAAATCTGTCATATGCTGCCAGATTGAAGAAACTCCAGCTCTACTCAGTCGCATACCGTCTGCGCAGAGGTGACATGTGCCTGACATACAAGGCCATGTCCAACGCGAATTAATGGACATGCTCCACCTCAAAAATCCAAATCCACCAAAACCACTAGAGCAAGCGACTTAAACCTTAGCACGGATATAAATAGGACGTGCTGGAGGGATAGATTTATCACTCAGAGACTCCCTATGCTGTGGAATAAAATCCCGGTCCATGTGAGGCAGAGCACCTCGCTGACTCTGTTCAAGAGAAATCTAGACCTGTGGATGGGAGATCGTAGGTTTACCCCGGGAATCATCTCTGTGTCACTGCTGGACAGAGGCACAACAAACTAATGGGCACAGTATTTTTTCATATAAGGGGTGGCGTAAGCCACAAAAATTTGGGCTAGGCTTATAAATGCCTTAGGGCAGATAGCCTAGTATAAACCTATGAACCTATGAACCTATGAAAATGGATATACTAAGAAAAATTATACTGTTCATAATCATCTCTACTATTAAATTGTCAATTATTTTTTTCAGAAAGAACCAAATAGGTTGACTAGATTTACATGACGATGCAGTGATGCAGTGGTAGCATTGTCGCCTCACAGCAAGAGGTTCTTTGGTTTGATTCTCGGCTGCCGTGCCTTCTGTACAGTCTGCATGTCCTCCCTGTGTTTGTGTGGATTTCCTCCAGGTGCTCCAGTTTCTTCCCACGTTTCAAAGTCATGCATCTGGAGCATTTCTCCCAGAGCCTCTGCTAAAAATTGGCTTTGTTCCAAGTTGGACTTTCCTGGTAAACAAATAAATAATGATTAAAAGATGTAGAACACATCTACCAGAAAATTGCGTACAAATATTGCAATTTGGTATATTTAGCTTGTCCATTACTGCTAATTTATGGGGAGTTGGGCTGGCATTGTACAGAAGTATAAATTACTGCTCTATAAACTAAAAGATAAATTCTTGTAGGCATTCACCTGACACCTTTTCACAGCTGGGAAAAACACTTACTGTTTTAAGAGTGAGATACAATAATTGGATGATTGGAATGGCAGAAAAATATAATTTATTTATAATTAATTTCTTAGCTCTTTATAAGAAATGCTTCTTTTTATGGTAGCTTATTCGTGGTAAAAAAAAAGAAAAACAAATTTAATTGATTATAATTAATCCCAAACAATGATCAAAAACTTCCCAACTAAAATTCTTAATAAATTAAGTCACGGACTGGCTCTGGATTTAAGGTTCCATAATTAAATAATTTTTGTTGCCAATATTAATAAATTACCACACATAAGATGTGTAATCAAGGACCTTTTTACAATGAGGAAGCAGACATCATAAGAGATTTGTTATTAGTTTGTAATATTACGGTTATCTAGACATGGTTGTCATAACAGGAATTATTTAAATAGTCCCATTTTTCAAGAAATTCAGTTGATCTATCATTAATATTTGGATAAACAAGAAAAACTTACAGAAACTGTATAAAGATTTATCCATAAAAGGGGGAGGTTTATGTAAGTTCCCTGGTTGAAAGAATCCATTGAGAGATGTTGCCACTAGTGAAGTGACCAGGAATACAAAGATATTTAGCCTCGAGGCAAACAGACAACAGACTGGATATATTATGCTCACCCTTTTACCTTAAGATCTCAGAGACTACTCAGGCTGACCTAACAATTATTTTATCCCATAAAAATCTTCAAGACTATTGTCTTAAAAGATTTAAAGAATGTGTTCAAATTTTATGAAACTGAGTTGTTGCAAAATAAAATACACTTGAGAAGATATTCATTTTAACAATGGAAACCTGAGCAAATAAGATGAATTTATATTTTCTCCAGTCATCCAAGTCCACTTTATTGCTTTCTAAGGTTTGGCTGAAATTCATATAAATAAGGATACATGTATTGGGTTTGTACTTTAACTCATAACTATTTGACTCATGGAATGAAATGTTTATAGGCAGTGGTTTTAAGTATTCTCTAATTACCGGACATACCTGCTAAATACCGTTCTTTTAGCAGCTTTATCTCTGCATTTTCTTACTCCCTCCCAACCCTGTAAACTACATATTCCCTTCCTCCTCTACACTTCTCTAGTTGCTAGCTTTTTAATGGCTACTACATATCCTTATTACCTTTAATTCTTTAATCATTTAGGATTGCCTTTTTTGTGTCTATACTTTCATGACGAGAAAATTCTGTATAATTTGTTAATGCACCTATACTTAATATTATATTATTATTTAATGTCAATTATTAATGCTAAATGTTTTAAGCTGTTATTTACCTTCCGGCTCAGCTCATGCCTGAAAAGGGTTTTCAGACCAGTGTAATTACCTGATTATCAGCTGTAAAAAATAAAATAACATTTATACTCGTCACCAGAGGAAAGTATATTGTTCATGGCATTCAAAGGAAAAGAGATGATTTATTAGTACTTAATTTCTAATTTTATGCTTTCCTAAAGTCTTCAGTTAAATGGAGAAAACAAGGGATAACATTAGCCATATTCTGGAATTAAAGGATTATATATTTGTAAATAATGTAATGTAGAAGCTTAGATTAAATAAGTTAATCACTAATAATGAGGAGTCCTTAAGGATTCTAAGGCTAAGACGAAAAGTTACCATAACAGGGGGCACAACTGCTAAATACTTGCAGAAGTCTTTATAGAAGACGAAGATCATTCATTAACTGCAAAACAAATGGAAGCCAAGTTGTGTAAAACCTTAATGGCTTAGTTATAAGAACACAATAACATGGTAACAATACTAAGTAAGCAATCATAGGCACCATAAGTTAACCATATACACTTTTAAGAAGACAAACATAAAAGGTCTTGCCACCCTTTACAAGCACTTAGTTGTGCTCACCTCCCTAATCAAGCAAGGCTGTACATGATAACCCTCATAGAAATATGTGTCTGTTCATCCAATCATCAGGACTAGCCTTTGTGAAGAAAATGAAAACACTATCATCTGTGTTAGCATGTCTGGCAAGAGATTTGTTTATATTCTCGTATTAACTTGTATTGTATGCCAGCATATCTCATTGTGAAAATGTAAATAAGTTTTTAAAATATTGAGTATTTCCCTGTTTATACAAAATGTTTAAATAATCTATCAGTGTTTTGATACATTTCTAATTGTGCATGTTTATGAGGGAGATTCTAAAGTACAAATTGTCTGTGGGGAATCAGATGATCAGTAGGTGAATGTTCCTGGTTGTTATGTGATTATTTGAACAGATGATTGACAGGAAAAATTACTTTTTTTAAACAGCTGATTGTTATTTTTAAAATAAGACAGTTGAGACTGTTAACCTGGACTATAAAAGAGACTGCTGAAGTCAGTTGAAGGGCAGTTAGTTAAGAGTTGCAGTCAGTTACAGTGCTGTGCAGTAACTACCCAAGACAAAGGACTCACTAAAAATTGTAAGCCTGCCTTTGCATTGCTGTTATATTGTAGATTAGATCAGGGACAGTATTCTCTATTTAGATTAGGAAAATGTAGTTATTTAGATAGAGTTTTTCTAAAATGATGGACTTCTATTCTACCATTTAATTTTACATTTCCGGTGATTGAATTCTGGTGTTTATTGAAAATTATTGATTTACATTCTTTTAATCATTTTACTTATTATTATAAAATGTTTTTCATTACTTTACATTGTGGCTGGACAGTCACTGTATTTGTTAGAGATTAGAGACTGCTTATACATGTATGATACCCAGGTCACCTCAAATGACTAACTGCTTCTGGTCATAGCTATCATTTATTTTGATATTTAATTTTTAATAATTGATTACTCTTTAAAGGTCATGTAGACCTTTCTGACTCTGGTAGCAGCATTTTCCATTTGTATTGGGGAGGGGACACAGCTGGAGGGCTTGTGTCAGGCTTCCCATAGTGTTTGAGTGTGTGAGATTTGAATTTGGTTTGTGTTTGAGTCAGTCAGAGGTCTTAAACTGGAAAACAATGCTCTGAATTATATAATAAGGGATTACATTTGGGATGGACAGAGGTATATAGTTCAGTCCCATGATAATAGAGTGTGTTCCTGTTGTGCTCTTAAGGGAAATTGTAGAATTTTACTCTTGTGTGCTCTGTGCTCTGTGCTCTGATTTTTTCTATGACGCTTCTACACTGGAGTCAGTGGTGAGAACTGAGGCTCCTTAATTACTGACCCAGGTTTTAAGTGGGGGGTGTCACATATTGCTGGCAGTCCAGTGGGATATTAACTGGACATCACATTATTGGTGGCATTCTGGTGGGATATTAACCATACATCACAGTCTTGATGATAGAAAACATAGCAGTTTGCTTGACCTGTAGTGATATGATACTCCACAGGTTGGGAACATGTTGAATTAGGAACTTATCTCTCCAGTGAGTTTTATCTATTTTGCTGGTATAACTGCGGTTTTCCTAGTATAGTTATTTGTAGAGCCACTGGTTTTTTGAAGAAATAAGAGGTCAAATAGGATTGGGTTTTTCATGTACCAAAAAGTGAGACACAGGTCACCTTGTAGCAGCCAACCAATCAGCTATTGAGTATAAGGAGAGCTGTGCTAATCTATCATGGTACTGAAGAAGTTAAGTAATTTATTTTTCTTGGTTAAAAATTGTAGGAACTGTTACAGTTGGATTTGTGCATACCACCAGCTGTAGAGATGCATATCTGGGTCTGATAAGGGAAGAGTACATTAAAAAAGGACTTCAGATTTAAGAGAGACATGACCACAGTTGAATGCTTTTCTTGTTCCTGATGTGAATACAATATGCTGGCTATTACAACTTGTATTATGATAGAGTATTAGTTACAACATAAATGCTGTTACCCAGGGTCTGACTGGACTTTTCAGGTGATCTTGTTAGCGATAAGATAAAACATTCTAACTGATGTCAGCATTAGCATCAATTCCTATTTCCCCATTTTCTACATGCGATTGGGATGTCACATCAACAGAGGCTATTACATAAAGACAAAGTTCACATTGCTGGGTGGCTGGCCAATGTCACTGAATAAATATTACTATCTAGATTAATTAGCAATTTAGAACAATAATCCTTGGTTGCGTGTGCATCTGTATTTGGTTTAAGAATAAAAATCATCCTTGAATGATTTATATGTTATATTTTATACTGTTCTTTAATTTATACTTATATTTTGACCGAAACTGATGATAACTGTTTTTTTGAACTTTTGAAAAAGAGGTATATCAAAATCATCAGATCTAGTATCCCTACTTAACTTAAGATGTGATAAAGCCTCTAAAACTCCCTCCAGTCTTATGTCTGAGTCTAAATTCAACAAAAATTAGTCCAAACAGAAACATTTAGAAATGTCTGCACTATAGGCCCCTGTATTGCCTCACTCAAAAAGAGTTTCTGACAATAATTAGTAACCACCTGAATAATTTCTCTATTGACCTTTTTCAGACTCAGCCTGGGAGTTGTGTCTGTGGAACTACAGCAACATATACTTCCTGTTTCTGATGAGCAGAAAAATTGTATTCATACCTTTTAGTAAGAACCTACATATATTTTTCAAGCAAGCTGAATGTTTCAGATTTCACAAAAAATGTCATTTCCTGTATGTATTATGAAATATACTTCAATCACTGAGACACCCAGAGCCATATATCCCAAATAATATACCTATCTTATTGTTTTTGTCCAGTTTCAATAAAATTCACATAACAAGATGATGTTGTACAGGAAACCATTTTCTATTCCTTCCCCGTTTCTCTGTCAGTACTTATACATAGGATTAAAATGCTATTCCGTTAAACTCCTGTGTCAGACACCACCAGTAGGTTGCCATGTTGACTTGTGCAATATCATGATTCCCAGTGTCCATACTGGGCAACTCAACAGATACAGCTGTTTCTTCTGGAACTGGAAAACATTTCTCTACCACCTGCAACAAGGATAATTTAATCTCCTCTAGAGGTTCTGGTTAATCTAGCACTCTACCAAGCATCATCTAAGCAATCGTCAGCCAGGACAGTAAGTTACAACTTACAACGGAAGCTGCAAGCACCATAATATCATTAGGAGAAGCAACAGTTCGTGTTTGCAAAGACACTAGTTCAGCTACAGGATTAGCCTCTCCCAAAACTAACACCACTGTTGTAAATTGTATTTACTGCTTCACTAACTAGAAGCTATTTCTTCCATAAAAACAAAGAGCTAAACGTCTGTGACCGGACCTCAACACTTGGAAATATCATCATATTGTAGTGCATGGAGTGCCATAATTACACCCCAAAAACAGTTAACTCATTTCCTCATTCAGAGTTACTTTAGTATGAGATCCAACCTTAACAACATTTAGAATGGTACTTAACAATTGCCAAGTATCCCCATGCTCTGTTACAATCATATCTGGCACTAAAAGTTGACAGGACTTATCAATAAACAGCAGCAGCAGGACATGAAATGGCTTCATTTCACCACCCATTTCTGCTTGAAATCTGTTACAATACAGCCAGTAGTTTGAATCAAACATTATATTCCATTATACAGGGACTACATAAGGAAGTCAACCACTTCCACATTTTTTCTTTTGTGTAACCAGTAGAAAATGGAGCAGATAAATTTCCATGCACTACAAAACATTATGATCCTATTTCTGATCATAAAGTAGTAGCATGTGTTCTTTAACTGGATGAGGTGAATTTCTTGATATCCATGTTTCAAACAACACAATGTATTCATTATGATCAGAGACCCGATCATAATCCTCTATGTTATATTAATAGTATCACTTCACACGGATCACCAATTACTGCTTCTTCAGTGAGCTCACAACACTCTCTTATACCAGACCAGTCATAACAGCTCAGCTACTGTAGAAATTCTCAGATTATTTTTTAAGGCATTCACCCAGTAAAAATGATTACTGACCTTTAAAATGATAAAATACAACCAATCACAACCTAGTTACCAGTGCAAAAGGGTGTTACAATGGGGGCTTGAGAGTTATTTTATAGTAATTACTGGGCAGTTAAGAAACACAATGATCATTAGCATGTCCCAGTGATGTGGAGGGGGGGTATACTCCACCAACAGGTGAGGAATATAACTTCAGTCATGGCAAGAGCAGTAAACAAGTTTCAACTACATCATAAACAAACGTCACCTAACAGTAAATGCCATAACTTAAGCGAGTTTGTAGATGTTGCCTTATTAATTTGTTCCTTATGTCATGCTAATGCTTCCCAAATCATGAATGTAACATCATCCATGCTTAGAAATGATTGCTAGAGTAAGATATATAAAAAGTAGCAGAAACAGACACTCTTTGTCACAAATCAACTCACAGTTTAATTAAAATAGAGGAGCAAGCATGAACTGGGGACTACAAACAACATTACCAACATAAATCCAAGTCATACACACATTTCCAGTAAAGACACATTCAGCTTTATACTGTACTATTGTACAGGAAGCTAACAGCTAAGCTCAGTGATAAACTAGCAAAGGTTACATGTCCACCTGGTCACTGAAACTGATATAAGGTTTTGATAAAGGCCCTACAGTAGTTTATGTATCTGTTACCTTCCTCCCAAAAGCACCAGCAATGACCAATATTTAAAATCATAAGTAGTCTCTTATTATTAGTTTCTGGCAAAACTACAATTCCATCAAATGAAAAATGTTTACAAACAAATAATTTTTCACCATACTGTAGAGCTTGTTCAAAATTCAAAGCTATTTTAAAATAGGCAACCTGAAAGCTCTGTCCTTATTTAGCCAGCATTGCTACAAAACATAATCTCTGTCCAGGAGTACACATTTATTTACTTTACTTTGCTTACTGGGGTAGTACAATGATCAGTATAGATTATTTGCAGGTATAGCCTGGATGAAGAAAGTCACAAAAAAAAGAAAATAGAACAAATTCACAATCACAGAGCAGTCACAGAAGGTAGATAATCCCTTAGACAATTGATACAATGTATAAATTTTATATGCAGAGCAGAAAATCAAATGCAAATTAATTTTAGTAGTAAATATGAGAGGGAAGCAACAGCTGAGAATGAAGGGCAACGCAGAAGTGATATAGCTGAGGAGAGTGTTAGGTTATGTGTCCAGTGAAAAAGCATTTGCAGTCAGATTTTTTGATGAAGGTGTCTTTTGAGTTGAGCTCTGAAGGTGGAAAAAGAGGAGACTTCTTTAATGTGAAGGGGAGCTATTGCTAGAGTTTAGGTGCATTTAAGCCAGTATTAATAGTCATTGTACAAATGTATTATGGGTGTCCTTGATGTCCCACGAATGAGCACAGCTAGGCAGAAATTCATAGAGGCTATTTACATTAACGTGCAATGGCCATGAACAGTGCAAGCAAATAAACTATAGTGAGATGTAAATGAGAAATTATGCAAAGTGGTATACACTAATGAAGCCTAATTGTGATTTATAGTCACATTTTCACTCCACCAAGAAGTTATTTGTTTAAAATGTAACTGTGCATATTATATCTACTTTGTAATCCGGGTAGATGTTTGCTGACCCTGTAGAAAGAAACTAAGTTGTCCTTCCTCTGCCTCAGACCATAGTCAAACACATCAACACATATTCATCACTCAAACAACACCTGCTATCCTTAGAAAAAAGGTTATGTGACACAAGCCCTATAATGATATACACATGCAGAGTCCAAACAAGTAAAGCTGTGCTGAAAATCTACATTCACAATAGTAAAGAAAGCATGTCTATCCTTTTATTAGCACATTCTTGTAATCAAAATATTGTCTCTCAGGAATCTCCCAGTAAAGGCACAAAACATACTTGCTGCTCCAGTATTTCAGATTAAAATCACTGCATTTTTACTATGTATACACCATCAGTAAAACACATCAAAGTACATTTCTCACAGTGATCACTTATCATTTCCACTGCTGCTATAATGATTTCCCATTTACAAGTGACAGCTTATTCATCAAAGCCATTGTAATATGTCCATCATATGAATAAAACAAACATTTCTTGAAGTGAACTCAGTAGTATTACCTAGTTTTTAATTTTTCTTAACTTTACAAAGTCAGCGGTTTCCTAAATAATTTGCCTCATAACTCCAGTTATCTCAACTTAATATGGTCCTGTTAATGTAAGTTCAGGGCCATTTATGTGTTTTGTATACAAATGAGGCTCTTTTATGTTTATCTCTGTGAATTGTATTAATACACCAATGTCTAACCATATCCACATAATAGCTTTCCCCTTAATGCTTACCCCTTAAGTACTTTATGCTTTGAAATTGGGAGGTATGTTTATCAAAATGCCTTTGTGTTTCCATAGACAGTGCAAATGACCTCTACTGACCTTATCTACATAACAACGTAGTGCTGCTCTTTGAAGATTAACGATACGTACAAACAGAAGTCAGGAAGATAGTGAATACTGATGTTTGTAAAATATATTCAGCATTGATTGCCTTGTAATCAACTATCTTCCAATAAAAGGGTGCATTATGTGAATAAGCCATTTTAAATCTAATACCATAGTAAAACACCATGTGTATTTTAGGTACCATGTTTGTACTGCCACCCTGGGCTTCTTTTAGAATATTTTCATGAATGTTTTAAAGAGTATCCATGCCATGTGAAAGACATCTGTTTTTACATACTGACAAAGCACCAAAGATTTCTACTGTACTGAATAGTTTCACATATGAGTCTAGAGATGATGATGTTAGGGACAGGGGGGACATGAAGCCCTATGAACATTAACGTTTAACATATGATGATAAACTTTATGCAGGTCCAACAATTAAGGTGAATATTTTTTGCACAACCATGTCAGATTTGTCCCTGGGAACTTCACTAAAGCATTCCTTCCAAATCAACCCTATAAAAAACAGAGTTTCTTTAATAGACTTATGATCTGCTGTAGCCAACATTTTATCATGGTAGTCTTCTAAGTAGGGGACCTTTCTTATATTCTGTAAACTATAAATCTGAACTTTGAAATGAGTTTTTAATGTCTTAAATACCAGCTTACAAATTACAAGCTAGGGTAGAGAAAAGAGCTAATTCTTTCTTTACTGCAGTCAAAATGAATGCTGTCAGGTCACAAGCAACAACATTGTGAGGTGTACTGAAGGCCTGTAGTTCTAAACTGCAGAAGCCTATATAATTTACCATTGCATCACTCTCCCGTTTTCTAGCATTCTGTTGAAGTCAATCAAATGGTACCCTCTTTCTGTTATTTTCCTCATCTGATGAGAACAGTGGAGACCTCAGGGATTCAAACTGCTTAGTTTTGTGTACTTCAGTGATTGATGTATTCCTCTTTTCAGTGTATGTCAAATTATGGAAACACTACCAAGTCACCAAGAGAGTAAGTTACTGTCTTCAGTTGCGTTTCACCCCTAGTATAGTAGAAATGTGACTTTTAATGTAGACAGTAGCATTGCAAGAGACTCCTCAATACCATATGAAGTGCTGACTCCCTGTCTTGACCACAGCTTGTTGCCACTTTAAGAAACACAAATTATTTAGTTTAAAATAATATTGTAGTCCCTGTAAAATGTCCCAAATGCAATGGCATGCTCATTAGAAGTAAAATTAATAAGCTTTCCACTTCGGAAATACATAAGCACCAGCTAGTAAACTATGTTGAGTGGAACAGCATGCCAGTGTGACAGTTTAAACTGATGTGATCTTGACAGGTCTCTGAATGTCAGTATTTTAAGGTGTGGGAGCATGCTGCTTAAAAAAGAATAGAAAATATAAAATTAAAACAAATACATAATAAAAACAAGCAGAAAACCAACTGAGGCTGAAGATATAATAGAAAAATAGCATGCAGTTAATGATACAGAAATAAAAAAGTTACTTCAAATAAACAGATTTATAGAGGTCAGAATTTGTAAGAAAAAAATATAGGGTAAACATAAGATTTAGAGGTGTCATACTTTGTAAGAAAAGTGGACAATGTAAGAAATAAAGTAGAAGACTAGAAAAGAACAGGAAATAGGTTTGAAATGTTCAGTGAAAACAAAATACTTTAGGATGTCAAAGGGAATGATAACAGTACAGATGACTGGAAAATTAGATCATAGGTTCATAGGTTCATACTAGGCTATCTGCCCTAGGGCATTTATAAGCCTAGCCAGAGTGTGTTTGGCTTTCACCACCCATTTTAAATGAATTTTGCTATGCCCTTTTTCGAGGTTAGTATACTGTGCCTCTGTCTAACAGTGACACAGAAGTGATACCCGGGGTAAACCTACGATTTCCCATCCACTCATCAAGATTCCTCTTGAAGAGAGTCAATGAGGGACTCTGCCTAACTTGGACTGGGATTTTATTCCAGAGTAAAGGGAGCCTCTGGGTTATGAATCTGTCCCTCCAGCATGTCCTATTTATTTCAGTGCTGAGGTTCAAGTCTCTCGAGCGCATAACTCGATGGGATTTGGATTTTCTGAGGTGCAGCATGTCCATTAATTCCGGGTTCGACATGGCTTTATACGTCAGGCACAGATCGCCTCTGAGCAGGCGGTATGCCACCGAGTAGAGCTGGAGTTTCTTTAACCGGGCAGCATATGGCATCTGTTTGAGCCCTTTGATCCTCTTGGTAAGGTACTTTTGGGGTCTTTCCAGTTGCTGCAGGTGTCTGGTAAGGTACATCCCAAAAGGGGCATTGTACTCAAATATGGGCCTGATGAGGGATGAGTAAAGAGGCATGATGACCTCCCCTGATCTAGATATGAATCCCTTCATGATTAGGTGGGCTATATAAAATGTTTTTCTAACCACTTTGGCCACGTGGTTTTCAAATGAGAGATTGCTATCAACTTGGGTCCCCAGGTCCCTAATTACTTTTTCCGTACTTGATGGATCACTACCTATGTGGTAATTTGTGGGCACTTTGTTTTTTCCAAAGGGGATGACTATACACTTTTTGGCGTTTAGCTTGAGGCCATGGCTCTGGCACCAGTTGTCTGTTTCTATGAGGCCCTTTTGCAGGATGCTTGTGTCGGCTGGAGAGTTGATTATGGCGCCTAGTTTGCAGTCATCTGCAAACTTGGTCAGCCACAGTCCTTCCGTGTTGGCCTGTACCTCCAAGAAATATATACCAAACAAGAGAGGTCCCAGGACTGAGCCTTGTGGCACACCACTTGTAACTGGTTTGGAGTTCTGACATGGCTCCAGCAATTCTAACCATGTGGGTTCTGTCCTTGAGCCAGTTTGCAACCCATCTAGTGACATAGGGGTTTATATTTAAGCTGGTGAGCTTATCTATAATGCCCGAGTGGGGTATTGTATCGAAGGCTTTTGCGAGGTCCAGGTAGGCTGTGTGGACCACCTTCCCCTCGTCAATTGCCTTGGTGATTGTTTTAAAGAAATCGACCAGGTTTAAGAGGCAGGATCTGCCCTTAACAAAGCCGAACTGGGTAGGATCCAGTGTCTGTAGGTCCCCAATATCTTTATTTATGAGGTCCATGATGATCCTTTCCATAGCTTTGCAGACCAAGCTAGTCAGGCTTATGGGGCGATAGTTTCCAGGATCCGTTGAGGCACCACTTTTGTGGAGAGGGACCACTGTTGCTGTACGCCACTCTTTGGGTACATATCCTGTAGTAAGGCTGAGATTGAACAGTAGTTTTATGTTTGGGTTTAGCTCTTCTTGGAGTTCAAGTAGGACGCAGCCTGGGACACCATCTGGTCCCATTGATGCTGTGTTTTTTGCTTTGGAGAGGGCAGCTCTTACCTGAGCATCTGAGATGTCAGGGGGGCAGCACTCTGCTGGGATAGATATTTGCCCTTTTGGTGGGGGGGGAGTTTGCGCTGAACCTGTCAGCTAGGATGTTGGCAATGTCTGTGGGTTCGGTGTATTTTTTGTCATTTTGGACTAATTCTGAGCATATCTGGGAATTCCCACCCAGGTTCCTAACATAACTAAAGAAAGCCTTGTGGTTATCCTTAGTATCCTGTGCAATTTTTCTCTCGAAGCTGGTCTTAGACGATTTTATGAATGCCTGTAGTTTTTTTGCTAATACTGATCAGAGATGCCTTCCCTTTCTGGGATTTTGCTCTATCATGCAGTAGCTTCCTCCTTCTATTGTATAGTTTGTTTATGGCTGGGGTCCAATAAACAGGACGCCTGCCTTTGGAGGATTGGGTCGGTTTTATTTGGGATTGCATGATCCATGCATTCCTGAAGGTGTTCATAGAATGCGTTTATAAAGGATTCTCCAATCTGGGCCGTATTTTCCACAGGCCCGGGGGCTTTGAAGGATTCCACCTCGGTTTTGAGGAGTGTGAAATTTGCTTTAGAGAAGTTTTTCACTGTGGTTTTCTGGGCAGGGGGTGGGGTTGGGATGTGAATATCCAGTGAGATTAGTTTATGGTCTGATCTTACCAGTGAGGGATACACTTCTGGTCTGGAGCATAGAGCCCCCATGTTGGTGATGATCAGGTCCAGTATGTTTTCCCCTCTTGTTGGAATGGCAACAAGTTGTTCCATAGCATTTGAGTTTATAAATTCTAGGAACCTTTGGGCTAGGGTGTTGGAGCTAGACTAATGCCCCCAGTCTATGTTTGGGTAGTTGAAGTCGCCCTATATAATGGTGTTTGGAGAGACCTTCATATTTTCCAGTGTTCTCAGGAAGGCCGAGTGGGGTTCCTGGGTTTGGGAGGGTGGACTGTAGCAGGCTATAAACTGGAAGGCAGTTTTACCCACTGTTAGTTGCACATGGATAGTCTCTGATGCTTTGTGCTGTGCCACCAACCTGGAGGTGTGGGTAACTTTGACGAATATTGATACTCCCCTTCCTTTTGTGGTTCGGTCCAAGTTTCGGGGACGAAAAGCATGGTATGAGGTATAACCTGGTAGTACTGGGGTGCTCTTGGGAGCCTTGAACCAGGTTTCTGTTACTGCACAGATATCGATGTTCTCCATGCTAAGGAGAGTTTTGAGTGCGTGCATCTTGAGGTTTGGACTTCTGGCATTGAGTAGCATTACTCTTAGTTTCTTATCCCTTGTGATACCTATGGAGGTGGGTTTGTCTTTTGAGCCTTGCCTAAAAAGGGCACTATGGGGGTGGCAAGAGCCTTTGCCAATATCCAAAAGCCCAGGGGTGACAGGTGCAAGCCGTCCCTAGCGAAGCATTGTGGCTTGTTGAGCATGTCATCCCAGGCTGACAGGCATTGGATCCCCTTTGAATGACACCAATACTTAAGCCAATTGTTGAAATTGATCATCTTGTCTTCATATTGTGGCATCATTCTTGGTGAGGGTAAGATGCTACTCAAGGTCAGGGTCATACCGGCCTGGGCTACATGCTCAGAGAGCTCTTCTATGTTTCTTTTCATGTAGTCCAGGGAGGTACATCTCAGGTCATTCACACCAGCATGGACAATGACTGAGTCATATTTGTACTTGCCTTGGAGTGACCTGAGTGCTTGTGTTATGTGGCAGATCCTAGCGCCCGACAGGCAGCTCACTGTGTCCTTCTCCTTGTTCAGCCTGGTGAGCGGGACGTCAGTGTGCCTGATGATAGAGTCACCTATTACAAGTGTATCAGGTGTGTTGTTTAGCCTTAAGGGTTGTGACTGTTCGGCACACTGGCTTTGTGAGCTATGTGTTGCACGTGTTTTGTTTTGGGGTAGCGGTTGCTTGGGTGTCTACTTTGGAGGTCTCTGCTGCTTAGGCAGATTTTTATTTAGAGCCTCCGAGTATGTTTTTGTGTGTTTATGTGTTTGGTTTGCTGTCGTGGTAGGTCTATGTGAGACTGGAATTGTAGTGAGTGTGGTTTCCTTCTCCTCCTGACTGGTTACGCCAGTACTGAGTTGAGAGATCTTAGCCTCCAGTTTGGCTATATGGTTGCATCTCTCACGTGTTGGAATTTGTTGGGAGGAGGAGATGGTTGTCTGTGCTTTGACAGACAACCTGAAGAAACCAACAGTGAGACAAATTAAATGAAGACGGAAAAAGTAAAATATGTTTCCATGCAAATGTAAACAGTTTCATAAGAAATAAAGATGGCTATGTTTTGGGTTAACTAAAATATCTAACCTAGAAACATTAATTATTTCAGGTGCCGTGTTTACTGTAGAGTCTGTCAGGCATATGGAGAAAAGCTGAAAATGGGAGGAAAGGGATTTTGTGTGTGTGTGTGTATGTGTGTGTGTGTGTGTGTGTGTGTGTGTGTGTGTGTGTGTGTGTGTGTGTGTGTGTGTGTGTGTGTGTGTGTGTGTGTGTGTGCGTGTGTGCGTGTGCATGTGTGTGTGTGTGTGTGTGTGTGTGTGTGTGTGTGTGTGTGTGTGTGTGTGTGTGTGTGTGTGTGTGTGTGTGTGTGTGTGTTTGATTATGAAAGAAAGATTCAGGACAATGTTTTTTGAGCAAAGGCCTGGATATTGTTAAGTGAGACAAACTGGTGAGGGGGATAAGAATCATACAAGCTTGTACAGATTTAGACTGAAAAAAAGAAAGAATTTATATGTAGAAAGACTATTTTTTTTAAATGGAAATTGAAATGTGTTTTGAGATTTAACTGTGAAGTAAGGCAAAACAGGAAGAAGATTTATTCAGACAAGGGGTGGGAGGTTGGCACAATGGTTAAGGTGTTTACCTTACAGACACAAAGTGGAGGGTTTGATTCTCACATGGTGCAATTGGCTAGGCTTAAAATGGCCCACAAGGGCACTTAGCCTAGTACTAATCTATAATCTATGAACCTATGAATGGTGGTGTGAAAGAAGTGATTAAAAGGGGGGTTACAAATTATAGGTGCAAATAAAGGGGTATCAACTGTTCATATAGTTTAAGGAAAATGAGCTAGTAGGTGTGGTGGGATAAGAGTAAACACATGATCACAGCACACAGACTAAGGACAGGTTGTACATAAGCTAAAGAAATGGTTTCAAGAGGTAAGGAATCATGGAGCTGCATTATGAGGTACTTAGGAAGATTTAAGAGAAAAGACTATGGTAGTAACCGAATAATCAAAATTATATCAGATTGTTATGAGGATAAGTGGTAGAAGTTTCTGAAACATGATTTGAGGGAATTGTTAAAGAAGAAAGCAGAAGTGAAGGATCAGAGTATTCAGAATATGATTATAATAGAGAGAAGCTATGAAGGTTGTCAGGGAATGAGAAGGAAGGGAAAGTGGAGAAGAGAAGAAGTTCATAAGTTAAAGGAAAAAACAAATTAGGGTAATATTTCAGACAGTTAAATTGCAACACATATGTGGTGTGGGAGGTAAGAAAGGTATGATATGCCATTTTAAGACCACAAAGCAAGTAAGTACATGAGAGAGCTGGGTTAATTAGAAATTGAGACACAATAGTACGACAAAGAAAGGAACAGACTAGTAAAAGTAAAATTAGATTATATGGAAACAATCCTTTACGATGAAGACAATGAAAAAGACATGAGCCAGTGAGTACTGTTGCAGAAAGAGTAGAGACAGATGATTTAACGAGGGTATCAGTAGAGAAAGTGTTATACAAAAAGAAGAGTTAAATATTTCTGGACCCTGTGAATTATATGAAATGCATCGATAATATAAATAAATCGATGAAAATGTAATTGAAGTATATTTTAAGTATATAGAGGAATGCTTTTAAGTATACAGGAGAATGCTTCAAAGGGATATTTCTGATTTGTAAAAACAAGTGCTAGTTTGAGAATTTCAGATATGAGCTCTACCTGTTTGCTAATTATGGATCTTAAGTTGCGTTTAAGAAAGCATAAAAAGACTAGTTAACTGGTTAACCAAGGCCACTAACCTTTCAAATAACTTGCATGGTGAAGGGTAAATGTAGTCATTTCACTTAGAGCAGCAAGGTATACAATGCAGGGAAAGTCATGTTCTACATGTTGCACTCATTTCTGAAACAGGAAATCAAAAAACAAAAAGTATGAAAATGCATTTAATAATGTTAAGTACAGTATTGTATTAGGGACAAATAAAATGTGTGTGTGTGTGTGTGTGTGTGTGTGTGTGTGTGTGTGTGTGTGTGTGTATGTATATATATATATATATATATATATATATATATATATATATATATATATATGGATCCATGTCAGATGATCAAGTTTTCAGAAACTCGAAATTCACATGGACAAGACCATATGATCAAAAATCTACTTTTTTCTGTTTATGCAAGAGGCAAGCCCCCTCTGCATCCCACAACCCTCGCAAATTATATATACCAACTCTGAGATTGCACTACAGTGAAGAAAAGGGTAAATTACACAATCCTCGCTATACTGCAATCTCCATTCAGAAACTTTGAGTTTTAAAAAAAAATGTATGTGTATGTATGTGTGTGTGTGTGTGTGTGTGTGTGTGTGTGTATATATATATATATATATATATATATATATATATATATATATATATATATGTATCTTACATGCATACACACACACCATGCACACATGCACATACACACAAACACACACACACACACACACACACACACACACACACACACACACACACACACATACTGCAAGAAAGACCCTTTTAGCCTTTTTATCATATTAGTACACTACAACTGGATTGTTTGACTATAGTTTAGAAACGCAGACCTTAAAATCAGGCCTGATCACCATAAAGTTTATGGTGCCTACAAAATGTCCCAAATAATAACCAACTCAAAAAGTTAAAAAGTCACACAGGCAAACCATTGAATAAAAACTGCAAGAAAGACCCCAGCCAAGCTAAATTCTTCAATGTGTACCACCTTAAACCTCATCCAGTGGTGGACCATCAGATGTATGCAACTAACTCCTTAATGACATACAAGTGATTTGATACATGGCTTATTAATGTCCATGCCTTTCTACTTTTTAAGTCTTTATGGGTACATTCAGGGCAATAGAGTCAAACCGCACCAGCTGTAGACATGCATGTTTTGACCTCCTTTGTCCTTATAGCATAAGTGGATTATTATCTTTACTTTAGAAACACAGAACATAAATTAAGCTTGATGTACATAAACATTAGGGTGCCTGTAAAATATCCAACATAACATCCAAACCAAAGAGTAAAAAGGTCACACAAGCAAAACATTCAGTAAAAACTGAATGAAATGCCCAGCCAAGCTAGAGTCTTCACTGTATCATACCTTAAACTTCCTGTAGTTAAGCCCCATGGGATACATGCAAATGGCATCCTAAGGACATACCAGTATTTTAGATATATTGCTTATAGTAAGAATGTTGAAAATGCCAAACACATAAGAGTGTTAAAACATTCCAAACATTCATATTATTGAAAACACCAAACCTACAAAAGATCACAAAAAGAAAATTATTTCCTTTTGCAATCTTTAAACCAAATCCATGGTGCAGTGGTTAGCATTGTCGCCTCACAGCAAGAGGTTCTCCCGTTCAGTTCTCGGCTGGAGCACCTTCTGTGTGGATTCTGCATGTCCTCCCTGTGGTCAAGTGATGTAAAGACATGCAGGTAGGTGCGTGCGTGAATGGGTGTGCCTTCTTTGAAGGTTGGGCATCAGGCTGGCAACTCAGCACTCTAAAAATCCACTGCCAGTCATTAGTGGATGGGAGTTCTGCTGTGGCGACCCCTAACTGGGAAAAGCCTAAAGACTTTAGTACTCAAACCTAAGCTGTCTGAATAGTGGTAGTGCTATGGAAAGGGTTTTTGGGTTAAGGTTAGGGTTAGAAGCAGGGTTAAGGTTAGGATGACACTGAATCTATCCCCTAATGTAACCTTTTCTCTAAGCCAAACTTGTAAACACTTGTATAGGATCACAAATACACAAACACACTAAATCTATCTAATCTTAACTATAAATCTACCCTTAACCCATAAACACATGCACATACTCTCCCACCCCTAATATAAAACACTTACTACTTCAGCAACATGAACATTCATTAACAGACATTCAGTAAAACAAATATTCAAAACTATGTTCCTTCATTGCATTTTACAAACAAATGCATGTTTGATAAAGAAGAGGCAACACATATAAAAAACACTAAACTACAAATTTGTGTGAATATATAATACATGGGATTCACTTTAGAACATTGAAAGCCCATAACATTGAAATTCAAAACATTGAAACCAAAATCCTGAAAATTCAAAACAGTAAAAACTCAACACATTGAAAAAACATAGGAAAGCAACATGTACTTTATTCCAGCACAACTATATACAGAAACAAATAAAAAACAAACTGGTTTACTATCACTTAATTGAAGTGAACTCAGATGAATCTACTTCACGCAAAACCCGAACCTTGAACGTTGGCAATGTCAAACTCCAATATTGCCGAAGTACAAATCTCACCCCTATTTTGACCCATGTTAATGCTCATCCCTAGGTCGCATTTGACATGTATTTTGGCAATTCCAGAGTTTGGCAATGTGCGTTTTCATGGACGTCGGTCAATGATATGACCATTCGACCGAGTCCATTTCAATTAAATGATAGGAAACTAAACAAACCATATTACACTACTTCAAATATAAGCAGGGGGCAAGCCTCCCAGCACCCCCACACCCCCTGCTACTTAAATATATCAACTCCGAGATTGCACTATACTACACTTAGATGTGTTATGTTGTAGTTTAGCAAGTAAGAAGGGAACATGATTGAAGTTACCTATGAAACTCCGCTAAGTATCAGAGAGGTATATAGTAATGTGTAATGTTTTAACAGTGAAGTAGTGTTTCTAAGAGTAGGTTGAGGATAGTTTTTACAATTTAAACAGGTAGTCATGAAGCGCAGAATGGTATGTTTGCCATTCTGTTCTGTGTTGTGCAATCTCGAAGTTGATATATTTAAGTAGCAGGGGGTGTGGGGGTTGTATGGAGCATGCCCCCCCCCCGCTTATATTTTGAGAATTGTAATATGGTTTGTTTATTATTTGTTTCTGTATGTAGTTGTGCTGACATATATTAAATGTTGATTTCCTATGTTTTTTCAGTGCTATGGGATTCAATGTTTTGAGTTTTCAATGTTTTGAATTTTCAAGATTTTGGCCTCAATGTTTTGAATTTCAATGTTATGGGCTTTTGATTTTCTAAAGTGAATCAGATACATGCATAGATAGATAAATATGAATAAAACCCTAAACTGCCAGAAATTCCCTACCCTATATGTGTGCACTAGTTAAAACTGTAGTAAGAAACATACAGGGAAAAAAAATTCTAGTGAGCCTACTTTGCTAGTGCCATGATTTGCTTCTTCTGCAGTTTGATGTAACAACAAGTGTTTTCATTCTAAAAATGGATTAGTCAGACAACTGAACAATACCAGGTTACCTGATTATCAGTACCAAATATGCACTCCCTAATCCCCTACTCAGTCTCTTTAATCTAAGCTTTTCCACTTGACACATATTCAAACCTTGGAAAATAAACATCATAATGCTTTTACAGAAGGGTGTCCCAGCCATAAACCCTGGGATCTATGGGTCTATCAACCTCACAAAACTTGTTTGTAAAGCTATGGAATGCATTGTCTCAGACGTTGTTATACAGGAAATTGAAAATGATTTAATAGTGGACCCCACCCACCCTCCAATTCATTCACCTTTGTCAAAGGAAGGTCCTGTCTCTTTAATGTAGTTAGTTTCTTTGAAGAAGTCACTGAAGTAGTGGGCAGCAGTTATTCAATGCATACAGCATATCTGGACTTGGCCAAGGCTTTTGACACTATTCACCATGCAGGCATTATTGACAGACTTGTAAATCAGAATAGAAATCCATATGTTGTATGAAGGATAGCTAATTGGTTGCCTGATAAAACCCATGTAGTTAAAGATGTAGGTGCCAGTTCTGATGACATAAACACTACCAGTGATGTAACTCAGTGCTTGGCTTTCTCCTGTTTGGCATCTATTTGTCAGACCTGCAAGCCAACATTCTTGACCTATGTCTATCTGAGTTTACAAATAACTGTAAACTGAGTTTTGTTATTCATTACTCCACTGACAAACACTTGCGCCAATATTCTATAAAATCTAGGCACTCTTATTGACAATTCTTTATTTTTTAGCCATAATGTTACCATAGTAGTTCATAAATCATTCCATTGAGCTCATCTAATTTTCATATTCATATTCGCTAGTTCCAAAGAAATCTGAATTCCTCTTTGCTTGTCTCTCATCAGACCCTTTATTTTTATTTCTTTGTTTATGTATTTGATATTTTTCCAGCAACCCTTTCATCATTTTTACCAGCCAGGCCCTTGTGCCCCATCCGCACCAGGTCTATCAGCCACTCCATGCCTCACTGGATTTAATTCCTATAACTGCTGGGGCCAGTCATGGATCTAAGGCAGTGGGGCTTGGCATGGCTGAGACTCCATCCAGTTTGGTTTTACTTGGCTTACCCATTCACCCCACCCCTTTGTGGCAGCATGGTATGGTCCAGGGGTGGGCATGCAATGTGGGTTAGTGGTATATTGCTCCAACTCTGCAGCAACAGCTCAGCCAGGCCCACTTCCACCCACTCACCATGCCTCCTCTGGCAACACCACTGGATTCCACCAGGGATCATTGTCAAGAGACGCCATCCATCAGTCACCCAAGACGCTAATCAAACTCGGGTCATCTGGGTTGTAGTCAGGCTATGCCACCAGAGCAGCACTCATCATACCCATTACTGAATTTAATGCTCCTTTTGGCATGAATTTATCTAAATATATCACTCAGCTTGAGAGATCTCTGAGATTTCTACTAAGATCATGGGCCTCAAGATGATCAGTTGTTCAGACAGAGCGGCAGCTTTTTTTTTTTTGTACTGTCTCCTGTTAAATCCTTCATGGTGATCTGTATTTGTCTTTTCAAGCTATGAAAGATCTGACCCTCTTTGACCTCCTATTCCTTTGCAAAACAAATGCTTTCTCAGATATATAGTTAAATGACCTAAGCCTTCATCAGTAGATAAGTAAGATATGCTGGCATGATAATTCGTATCCCACAAACTTCTGCTACATGTCAAGCAGAGTCGCATCCTTACCACGTTCAAGGTAAACCTAACTAGCTGGAAGGGCAGTCACAAATTCTCTTACAATCTATCCTGTGTTACCCTCCATAACTCTGGAGGGAACTTCTGAATATGGGTTCCTGGCTAACTGCTTAGTAGTTTCCTGTGAACTGGATAAAAATTCATGTCTGATGAAGTCCTTTTTAGGACAAAAGTGCTTTCTATTGAGTTGCTACCTCAGAAAACAGTGATAAAATCAAGGGACTAGACAATTGGGCTCACTGAAATTTACATAAATATATATATTGAGGGATATCCATGATTATGACCAATAAATGACAAAATTATATACTGGTTCACCGTTACGCTAGCATGACACCTAACTTAACAATGTTTTGAGGGATGCTTAACAATTGTTAAACACTCTGTATATGCTGTTCTTAAAGTACAGTTTTGTACCTACCATAAATGTAGATGTCCGATAGATATGCAACTGCAGTCATAACATATGGGTTGTCCTGCCTCAGGCAGCCCTCGGTCGGCCGAATTCCAAAGTCTGGGTCCGGCGTCGGCTGGTGTCGCCTCCTCTCCGACGTCGCAATGGCTGGAGTATAAAGGCATCGGCTGACGCCATCTTCTTCAGTGTTTCTTGCCCCAGATGCCAGGTGCCCTCCTAGGAAGGCTAAATTTGTAAATGGATAAAAATAATCCAAACATGCACCACAGTAATAAACAGATACACCATAGGGAATACCCCCAGCTAATGGGATAAGGGGTAGGGACCCAAAAAAGAAGGATACCGAGGGGTAGGAGGGTGGGAAAATCCGACTGCAGTTGCATATCTATCGGACATCTACATTTATGGTAGGTACAAAACTGTACTATGTCCTTCAAGAATGCAACTGCAGTCATAACATATGGGTTGAATACCATAGCCAAGCTGGGGGTGGATGGATCTATGATAAGGAAGGTGTAGCTAAGATCCCCTGCAGGACTGCCGAAGCAAAGCCTGCTCGGGATCTGGAGTATAAAGGCAGGTTGTAGTGCTTGGTAAATGTATGCATGGAGCTCCATGTAGCAGCCTCTAGAATGTCCTTTGTTGCCACTCCTCTTAGGAAAGCTGTGGAAGTGGCTAAAGCTCTGGTGGAATGTGGCCTAATATTGGCAGGCATACCTTTTCCATGGAATGAATAGCAGAATCTGATGCAATGTCCAATCCATTTTGAAATTGTTTGTTTGGAGATTGCTTTTCCTTGTATTCCAGCAGCATAGGCTACAAACAGTTGGTCAGACTTTCTGGTGGCCTTAGTTCTGTCCAAGTAGTAATGTAGTTGTCTGTGTATGTCCACAGTATGCAGTAGTTTTTTCCCCTTGTTTTGAGGATTGGGGAAGAATGTAGGCAGGTGAATAGCTTGATTTAGAGACACCCTGGAAATAACTTTTGGCATGAATGTAGGATTTGTTCTTAGAGAAACTCTGTCTTGATGAAAAATGATGAAGGGAGGCACTGCCATGAGTGCCTGAATCTCCGAAACTCTTCTTGCAGATGTGACTGCCAATAAAAAGACCGTCTTCCATGAAAGAAATTGAATTTCTGAAGTTGCTGCTGGTTCAAATGGAGGAAGAGTTAATTTTTCCAACACATAATTGAGGTCCCATGCAGGTACAGGCTGTCTTCTGGGAGGTTTGATATTCTTTATTCCTCTTAGAAACTGTCGTAGCAAAGGATGTGAAAACACTGGAGGGTCACAGGTGTATCTTGCTGAGATTGCTGAGGCATGAATCTTTATTGAAGAGTATGAGAGTCCAGTATGAAATGGTTCTGCCAAGTATTCTAATATCTGAGGTATACTCGGTAATGTTGTGTCCTGACCCCTGTTGGCATTCCAGATGCTGAATCTCTTCCACTTGGCCGAATAGGTTTTTCTGGTGGAAGGTCTGCGTGCTTCCAGCAAGATCTCTTGAACTGATTTGGAAAGAGAGCTAGGTGGAGAAATCATGGTAGCCTCCAGGCTGTCAGGTGTAATGTTTTCAGGTCCTGATGTACAGTCCTGTAATTGTGTTGTGTTAAGAGTAGGGGCCATAGGGTCAGAGGCCATGGTTTGGTCCGAGTTATGGTCAATAGCAATGGGTACCAGTGTTGCCTTGGCCAGTCCGGAGCTATCAAGATGCCTGTTGGTTGTTCTGCTTTGATCTTCAGTATTACCTTGGTCAGCAGAGGCAGAGGAGGGAATGCATACATTTTTAGAGAATTCCAGCTGAAGGAGAGACCATCCGTTTTCCAGGCTAGAGGATGGTGAGTCCTTGTGCAGAACTTTTCCAGGTGATGATTTAAGTGGGAAGCAAAGAGATCTATGTCCGGTCTTCCCCATGTCTTCGTCAGTTGAGAGAAAATGTGAGGGTGCAGCATCCATTCGTGTGGATCCATAAAATTTCTGCTCAGCTGGTCCGCCAGTACATTGTCCTTGCCTGGTACAAACTGGGATTGTAAATGTATCTTCAGGCTGAGAGACTTTTCCCAGAGAAGCATTGTTAGTCTGCAGAGGGGATAAGAATGGGTGCCCCCCTGCTTGTTTATGTACCACATGACAGTGGTGTTGTCTGTCCTTATTAGCAAATGCCCTTGTTGTAGTGATTTTTCGAAGGTTTCGATTGCATGTATCACTGCCAACATCTCCTTTTGGTTTATGTGCAGATGCCTTTCCTTTGGCGTCCAAAAACCTTGAATGCATCTGCCCTCCATGTGCGCCCCCCATCCATGGTCTGAGGCGTCTGTTGTAATCGTTTGGCCTGCTTGAGGTCTGTTGAAAGACATGCCTTTGTTTTGCTGACTGGCTTGAGCCCACCATAGGAATTCCTTTTGCAGACATGGAATAAGTGGGATTATGTCCTCTAGGCTTTGGTTGTGTTGAGACCATAAGTTTTTTAAATACCATTGCAGCTTTCTCATATGAAGTCTTGCCAAAGGTATCAGAAGGATGCAAGATGCCATGAACCCCAGGGCCTGCAGGATTTTCCTTGCAGTCAGCTGGGAGAGTTTTGCTAGGCCTTTGAAGTACTCTGGTAAATTCTGCTGCTTTTCCTCTGTGAGGTAGGCCATTTGGTTTTCTGTGTCCAGTTTGGCTCCTAGGAAGATAATCTGCTGGGATGGCAGTAGTTTTGACTTTTGAATGTTGACTATGTATCCCAAGGCCTGCGGTAGATGCATGACATAGTCCAAATCTTCTTGTAAGGTTTGTTTGTTGTCTGCTTGTATGAGGCAGTCATCCAGGTAGGGGTATATTTGTATCCCCTGCAGTCTGCAGTGTGCCACTACTGATGCCAGGCATTTCGTGAACACTCTGGGCGCAGTAGATAAGCCAAACGGCAATGCTGAGAATTGATAATGCTCTGTCCCTGCAAGAAATCCGAGGTATCTTCTGCAGCTTTGTCTGATTGGGACATGCAGGTATGCCTCCTTGAGGTCCAGAGTGACCAGCCAAGACCCCTTGCCCAGCATGGGAAGGAGTTGCTGCAACGTCAGCATTTTGAACTTTGGCACCATGAGAAAAGTATTTAGAGTTGACAAGTCCAGTATGGGTCTCCATTTGTTTTCTTTTCTTGGAACAAGGAACAGCCTTGAATAAAATCCCTGGCCTTGCTCCTGAGGAGGAACCCTTTCTATTGCTTTTATACGTAACAGTTTGGAAACTTGAGTGAGCGCCTCTGCCCTTTGATGATGTGGCAGGTTTGGCATGCCTTGTCTTATTGGTAATGTGTGGAAGTGGAATCTGTAACCTTTGTCTATCAAATCCAAAATCCAGTTGTCGTTGGTTAAGATATGCCAGTTTTGAGAGAATAAGGATAATTTTCCGCCCAAAGGTGCTTCTCTTTGAACCTTTGTAGGCGGTATGAAAGTCAAGTCATTGTGATTGTCCTTGTGGTGCAGCTGAACTGTCTGCACCACTTCTTTGATTTGTAGGTTGCCATTGGTGGCCCCTGTAAGATCCTCTGTATTGCCCTCTATCTCGGCCACGTCTGCTTTTTCCCCTTTGAAACTTGTCTTGACATCGGCTGAGGCAAGAATAAATGTTCCCCAATGGGGTACTTAGCTTTTAGATGACTTCGGTACTGAAAACTCAGGAGCTGACCGACTGGTACTTGCGAACTGCTTCTGCTTCGGGCACCGCACGGCAAGAAAGACTGAAGAAGATGGCGTCTGCCAATGCCTTTATACTCCAGCCGTTGTGACGTCGGAGAGGAGGCGACACCAACCGACGCCGGACCCAGACTTTGGAATTCGGCTGACCGAGGGATGCCTGAGGCAGGACAACCCATATGTTATGACTGCAGTTGCATTCTTGAAGGACATCATCAAGTTTACATTAAAGGAGACAGTGCTGACCAGTATTCATCATCAGCAGGGCATAAAACAGCTTCATTGCAATACCAGGCTACAACTCTTACCACACTTTTTGGCCACCAAACCAGGACCGAAACACTAAAGGTGGAGGAGTGTCAATATTCACCAAGAATATTCACACTACCAGGCTAGTTGCCCAACACAATGTGTCTGAAATTATCCAGGTGCAACTAACACTAGGTAAGACTGCAATCCAAATTGTACCTTGCTACAGATCCCCCACCATGCCCCAAGATTCTCACTACACCTTTCTAAACATACTGGAAAATATTAAGATACAACCAAACACCCCAATACTGGGTGATTTCAACTACCCTACCATTAACTGGGAAAACTACTCATGTACCAACACCTTTGCCCAATGGTTCTTGGAATTCATAAATTCCAATGCCCTGGATCAACTAATCCATATTCACACCAGGGGCTCCAATATCCAAGACCTGGTCATTACCAACATGGGAAATCGATGCTCCACATTTATGGTCACCCCCTCATTGGTCAGGTCTGACCATAAGCTAATCACCCTTAACATCTACATCCCACCCCCACCCCCCAGTAAGGAAACCTTCATAAAAAACTTCTCCAAAGCCAACTTCATGCTACTAAAGTCAAAGTGACAAACTTCATGACACCCATGCAGACAGGAACTGATAGTTCGACTGCTGAATCCTACACTAAGGCACTGTATGAGCACATCTACTCATGCATGAATCGCGCCATCCCAAGTAGAACCAAGATGCTCTTCTCCAAAAAAAAGGAAGCCAATCTTGTGGTCCCCTGCTATAAACAAACTTTACAACAAAAGGAAGAAACTGTTGCAGAAAAGAGGAAAATCCCAGGATGGAAAAAACTCCCTTACCAGCCTCAGTAAGAAGCTGAGATCCCTCATAAAATCCTCCAAAGCTAGTTATGAAAATAAAATTGCCAAAGATTCCAAAGACAACCACAAGGCATTCTATAGTTATGTCAAGAATCTAAATGGCAATGCTCAGATCTGCACTGAACTACAACAGAATGGCATTAAATATACTGATCCCAAGGATATTGCCAATATCCTGGCAGATCAATTCAGTGCCAACTTCACCACCCTCTGAACCCCTAAACGGCCCATCTCAATACTGGAAGATTGCCAAATTCCGGTAATAACTGCCACGTAGATAAAAAACACACTCTCCAAAGTTAAGAATACAGAATCCATGGGACCAGATGATATCCTGGGATGTGTACTACATGAACTACAAAATGAACTGGCACCTCACCTAAGTGTCATGTTTAATCATAGCCTCACCTCAGGCTTTGTGCCCATTGAGTGGTGCACAGCTACAGTTATCTCACTCCACAAGGGGGCATCCACCTTGGATCCCGGGAACTACTGCCCCATCAGTCTGACAAGCCTGATCTGCAAGGCCATGGAACGTATTATCATGGAACTTATAAACAAAGACATTGGCAACCTTCAAACACTGGACCCCACCCAGTTTGGGTTCGTGAAGGGCCTATCTTGTCTCCTGAACCTGACTGACTTCTTTGCATCAGTCTCCAGCGCTGTGGACAAGGGTATGGCAGTCCACACAGCCTTTCTGGACCTCGCCAAGGCCTTTGATGCCATCCCCCACTCTGGAATCATAGATAGACTTACTAAGTTGGGCATTAATCCCTACGTCACTCGATGGGTTGCCAACTGGCTTACTGACAGAACCTACACTGTAAAAGTAGCCGACTCCAAATCCAGCTCCAGACAAGTGACAAGTGGCGTACCTCAGGGTTCAGTCCTGGGACCGCTCTTGTTTGGCATCTACTTCTCTGAAGTACAGGCCAACACTAAGGGACTCTGGCTAACAAAGTTCACAGATAACTGCAAACTGGGAGCCATTATTGAATCCCCAAATGATATGGATACTTTACAAAAGGGCCTTACAGAAACAGATGCTTGGTACCAGAGCCATGGGCTCAAGCTCAATGCCAAGAAATGTATAGTTATCCCTTTTGGGAAAAAACATGTACCCATGAATTATCACATAGGTGGCAGTACACTAAACACTGAAGGTGTGATAAGAGACTTAGGGACACAGGTGGACAGTGGTCTCACCTTCGATAACAACATCGCCACAACAGTCAGGAAATCCTTCTATGTGGCACACCTCATCACTAAGGGCTTTTCATCCAGAAAAAAGGAGGTCATTGTCCCACTGTACTCATCCCTCATTAGACCCATTATAGAATACAACGCCCCATTTGGTATGTACCTCTCAAGACATCTGCAACAACTGGAAAGGCCACAGAAATACCGCACTAAAAGAATTACAGGCCTAAAGCAGATACCCTACTCTGACTGCCTTAAAAAAAATCCAACTATACTCAGTCACATATCATCTACTCAGAGGTGATCTCTGCTTAACATACAAGGCCATGTCAAACCCAGAGCTGTTGGACATGCTACACTTAAAGAAATCCCAATCCCTCAGAGCCACACGCTCCAGGGATCTAAACCTTGTCATCACAATAAACTAAACATGCTGGAGGGATAGGTTCCTGACCCAGAGACTCCCCAGACTCTGGAATAGACTGCCCATACATGTCAAGCAGAGTGCCTTTTTGGCCTTCTTCAAAAAGAACCTTGACGATTGGATGGGAGAAAAGAAATTCACCCCGGGGATCACGTCAGTCACCCTACTAGACAGGGGTCCAGGGAAGTAAATAGTGTGGGAAGAAATAGCCAGAGAATTGTTATGGCTAGGCTTGTATAGGCCCTAGGGCCGATAGCCTAGTACCAACCTATGAACCTATGAAGAAGAAACTGCAGACAAAAATTTCCTCATAATTTCACAATTAGTCATGAACAAACCTTAACATATGAGCCTGACAATTCAAAATTTTGATAATCAAACTTGCAGAAGCATACACTTCTTTTTCCCAGTACTTATCAGTAATCTCCCCATCCTTATCAGAAATAGTAGAACTGGAATTAACCAAGTATTTATCAGCAGGAGGCTTAAATAAAGCTACAGCTGATGGATCAGATTTGGGAAGATCATATAAAAATTAAGAAGACTGAGGAACGTTATACATCCTATCTGACTTTTTAGGGACAGCTGGCTGACTGTCAGAAACATTGCAGGCAGTAACACACACACACATATTTTCCACAGCTGACAGAACTGGAAGAATAGGTGCAGATTCTGGAAATTGCTTCTATAACAGCTCAAAGTAGTTATTAAAAGACTGAGAAACTTCAGTATTCTCCCAGTGAAAACACTGGCACATTCTAGAAATAGTCTCAAAGAAAGACAACTGTCACCCCCTCCCCCCCAGGAGAGTCAGAAACTGAGTTTTCCTCTGAGTCTCAATCAGAAATCAGAGAATAAAACCCTGTAGCTGTCCCTTCATCCTCCTGTCCAGATTCAGAATCTTGAATCTCTTCAGGAAAGGAAGTATCCCTCTTTCCTTTACTAGAAATTACCTTACAAAAAGGATAAATACCCAGAATTAGACCCTGAGCCAGACCCAGTAAACTACTCTTGTCTAAGGAAAATTGATCAGAAGGGGTAGGTACATGATTGTTTTTCTACTATTTTTAGACAGGAAAACTGTGAATTTAAGTTTTATTAGTGGCAGTAGCAGCTTCCCTAGAGATGGGCACAACATTCTGACAAGGAGGGAAGCCTTCCCCGTTCCCTTTCCTAGGGCTAGCAAGAGTTGCTCTCACCTGATCACTGAGTGGACCCCAACAGCCGTAGAGGATATGGCTAATCCCCGATCTATAGAGGCTGTAGGTGCTACACCAGAGGCATTTGGGGTAAAAGATGAGTGGTCTTAGGTACTAAAAATGTGCACAGCAGTGTTACCCACCTGCAGCTGAGGTAAATTGCTAGCCTGCTGTTGTGGCAAAGACTGTTTTCTTAATTTTTTTTTCTTTTTTTGTGCTTGGAAGAAGGACTGACTGTGGGACTGCCAGTTTCTTCCATGGTTAAGCCAAAAATGGTACCTCTTTCCCAAGGAAAACAAGAAGAAAATGCCAGTAAATTAAAGTCTTTTAAAAGTCATTTTTTCCCAGAGAAACACTAAAAAACACATTAAAACACTATCCCATCACCACAAGGTAAAGTGAACACAATTTCTCCACAGAAAAAATGTTTTTCAGTTACTTTAAACAACTTTTAAACTAACAGGAAAAAAAGAGTGATTCAGTTTAAAGGTAGAGTACAATCTTGTGACATTCCATCAAAACACAAACTGTAGCTTTAAAATAATTTTCCTGAAGAAGAAAGTGTCGATAATAAGAAAAATTGTTAAATGAAAGTTTTTTTATTTCCCCCAAAGGAAACCTATCTGCTCAGCAAAGGAATATCACAAGATGATTGTCGATCCTCAAAAGTCACAGAGGAGCATATCTTCGGAGGCCTTAAAATTCTGAAGGTCAATGGTGCCCAAACTTGTCTTTTAGTTAGCTTTGCTCACACTGCCTGACAGTTTGGGTGCATGGAAGAAGATGCCCTGAGGGTTTGGAAGTTGGCTGGCAGTTATATCCTTATCAGGATATAACCCATATAGCTAAGACTACTGCAGCAGTGATCAATATGATGAACATACACTGAGAGGCATCCTACATTCTGGAGTGTTGTATCACGATGTTCTCGTCTAGAAGAGTGTACCACAAAGTGACAAATTTTGTTAGAAAATGTTTTAAAGCGTAAAGATTTTGGATTCAGATATGACCAGTAATGAGACAGCATATTCCATGTTTAGTACAAAAACCCCTTGTCCAGTGTGTGACAGGCTTCAGCTATTGCTAGAAATTTTGGAGCACTAAACTATTCATAGCTGGAAGTTTGTTTTGCATGTTTCACTGTGTAAAGAGCTCAAAAGATTCAGGTCAAGGAAAACTCCTACATATTTGTAGAGGGGAACATTTTCTAAGCAACCAACACCTGAATGAGTTTATGGACACTTTTTGTCTTCTGCCTGAGATATAAAAACATTGCTTCAGTCTTTGGAAAGTTACTTTCTCCTTGGTAAAACACAGAGAGGCCAACTAATTATTTCCACAGTTCAGAACGTACCAGTCGGTTAACCAGTAAAAACTGCAAATTTATCTAAATATGCTAGATCTCTGTAGTTCACATTCTGTGATGCTATGCTGCTAATATAAATTGAAAATGACATTAGAAAACAGAACCTTCAGGCACACTTTTGTAACTATGACAGGGTTTAAGGAATTTGCCCTGTACAGCCGCTCAGAGGCCTGTTGTAGATGGGGTTTGAGAAGCACCAAATAGGAATAGGAATACTACTGAAATAAGTTATTCAAGGAAACACGAGTGAAAGAATGAGGTTGAGCAATACCTATGTCATCTGAACAGGTAGCATGATTGATCTGAAAGCTGACATTATTGTTAATCCTTGAACATCCTATGTAACAGTTAATCTCTCAACAGAAATGTATGAAGCTTTATAGTCAAATAAACAAATGAGCAAGGTTTGGCATGAGAACTGCTGCATTCGATACGCATATCACACTAGTGTTCCCAGTCTGTGGGAGAATTGATCTTTTTCAATATTTTCAGAACTTATCCTTTTGTTTATATAATTTGCAGAGGAAAGGAGTTACTCAGAGTGCGGTATCATGGCTCAGTCTTCTAGAAGAAACAGGGAGCAATTTGTTTTGTTTTGTTAAGAGGAGACCAGCATTCACACTATGTGTAGACAGACAGGTCAATAAACAGAAAAGACTGGCGATAAATAGCTACATGCATATATACATACATACATAATATATACATACATACATAAATACATACGTGCAGGCATGTATACCTGCATTCACACATACAGAAGCATAACATCAATTAAAACTACTGGGTATACACTGCAAGCCTGTAGCACTGCACCAAGTATTTTGGAGGAGAAATTCAATAAAAAATAAGGATTTTAATACAAGTTTGTTGCTGAAGGTCATTATGATATAATTAGGGACCTATTACCTGGAGTCCTGATTATGTATTCCTTAATAATTCATGAGGGGTTTAAGGATGTCACAAATGTTGTGAAACCCCTTTTAATATTTATTTCCTATATCCAAGGAAATAATCACCTCTATGATGCACCTAAAGCATCGGCTGTATGTGGAATAATAATTACAGAAAATTGATGCATTCATACAGGCAGCAGGGACAGCCACAGCAGTTAAAAGCAGATACACACATTTTATTTCTCAAAATATCATTATTTGTGTTTCTTTAAAGATAACATGGCATAAAATGTGAAACTGCTTCTTATAAAGATATCAGTGCATTCATATAGCATCAGCAGGCATCATATACAGGCCCTAGCTGGACATCTACAGGAATGGATTCATTCTCAGGGATTGCACTGTTGCCTTACAAAACGTGGCAATGAGTCAACATATGAAAAGCATTATGTAATGTTGGGTTTTCATGTCTGTTATTGTACACATTATTTAAAAAATTTCATGGGATTTTTGAACAGTCTATCATACTTTAATTGCATGTACCTAAAAGGAATAGGTACATGTAAATTAATCCAAGGTTTATACACATTATCCAGACTACAAAATAAACAACCAATATCCAAATACAGTCACATTCAGACTGTTTCAATTTGTTGGATGTCAGGTTTGTCAT